>NC_082644.1:5973925-6289072 GCF_028023285.1 Balaenoptera ricei
CGATTCTTCCCAGGGAAATAACGGCATTGTTCATTCAGAGACGTGAATGCTGCAATGCCAAAAATCAGTAACCATCCACTACGGGGACGTGATGCACAGGTCTGAGAAAAAATGAAAAGGGAAAGAATCTTTTTTTTAATCTAAATAAAGGGCTTAGAAAGAAAATCATAGGTATAAATGAGAAAGGAGATCAAATACACTCAAGTGTTTGCTTATGAGATCCATCAGTGATTACTGAAAATGATCCTACAAGAATGAGTGAGATATATTTATCCCCATAATCCACCTCCACCTCCTTCTTGGCAAGTGTTTTTACGCTGAGTTGAGGTGGAGGTGGTGTGGAATTTTCCACAGCAGAGAACACAGCACTGCTGCAGGCTGCATGGTATTTTCTCCGTGGACCTCAATAAGGGCATGTTATCCGAAAGCTGGTCAGCACAGCTCCTGGGTAACACAGGGCTCCAGAGAACCGCACTGCGGATCCCTTACCCATTACTATCTTTACCTTGTTTATTATCCAGATCAAGTCCATTTATAATAAGCAAATTAGTTTCACGTACGCATCTGAGCCACACATGAGTTAGCCTGAGCTACTGGGCTGATCTCATTGTAGAAGTTAAAGAGAAAGCAGAGATAAATCCACATAACTACTTTTTGCCTGCTGCTAGTTCAAATTGCAGCTTGGCAGGAGAAAGAATATACTGGAAGCTTTTAATTATTTTTTATATTAAGAAGAGTTGGGGCTTCCCTGGTGGCGCAGTGGTTGAGAATCTGCCTGCCAATGCAGGGGACACGGGTTCGAGCCCTGGTCTGGGAAGATCCCACATGCCGTGGAGCAACTAGGCCCGTGAGCCACAACTACTGAGCCTGCGCGTCTGGAGCCTGTGCTCTGCAGCAAGAGAGGCCACGATAATGAGAGGCCCGCGCACCGCGATGAAGAGTGGCCCCCACTTGCCTCAGCTAGAGAAAGCCCTCGCACAGAAACGAAGACCCAACACAGCCATAAAGAAAGAAAGAAAGAAAGAAAGAAAGAAAGAAAGAAAGAAAGAAAGAAAGAAAGAAAGAAAATTAAAAAAACAAGAAAAGTTGAAGGAACGCAAGGAGAAAAACAGGAGACATGGGGACATCTGCCTTATAGAAATGGTATCTCCATGGCCTGTTTGACACAGCATAGAAAGAGCTGGGCTCATGTTGACAGCTAATCTGAATATTTGAGACTGAAAAATAATCACACAAGTACTGAATTATCCGAATTATCTGCCCACATCATCAGGGAAGTATAGAAGAAGGGAACCCTGGGTGCTTTAACCTCAAAATAGCTGTTGGGACTCTCAGAGGAATGGTACATGAAAACAAAATATCTAAACAAGTCTGACTAGGTTTTCCTTCTTTTTTTAATTTTAATTTTAATTTTTATAACAGCTTTATTGAGGTATAATTGTTATACAAAAAACTGTGCAAATTTAATGTATACAATTTGATGAGTCTGCACATATACATGGGTGATTCTTCATTGATGGATTTAGGTTTTGCCATCTTTGGGTAGCAGAGCTGTTAAGAATGAAGCCTCCAGAAACAAGCCAAGCCTACATGTGGTTCCCAGGCCCACTCCTTACTATCAAACTGCTCTGTGCTTTCTTTTCCTTGTGGGGTTATTATAAGAATTAGATAAAACATGTAAGGCAACCAGAACAGAACCTGAGGCTGGAAATATTTCATAAATGCCATCAGTTATTTTTACTCTCATTAAATATCATGAATGGATAAAATCATCACAATAAAGACAACGAAAATTTGTTATTATCTTGAAAGGCATACTTTGAAATCGTCCAGGTTTATGTATTACAGAGCTTATCCTGTCCTTGAGAGTCTGTACATTCTGTCTGACATTGTATGTAGGTTCTTTGTCTACACACATATTGTCCACGGATAAGACTACAACCAACTAGAGGTCAGAGAGACCACCTTTTACTCAAATGCTCACGATCTGCACCATATTATACTAAGTAATACAGCAGTAGTGTTTTAATTTTGTTCAAGAGCTGTGAAATTGGACAGCTTTTTGTTTTTAAGGAAATGTATCAAAACTACAATGAGATAACACCTCACAACGGTCAGAATGGCCATCACTAAAAAATCTACAAACAATACATGCTGGAGAGGGTGTGGAGAAAAGGGAACCCTCCTACACTGTCGGCTGGGAATGTAAGTTGGTACAGCCACTATGGAAAACAGTATGGAGGTTCCTCAGAAAACTAAAAATAGAACTACCATATGATCCAGTAATCCCACTCCTGGGCATATACATGGACAAAACTATAATTCAAAAAGGTACATATACCCCAATGTTCAAAGCAGCGCTATTTACAATAGCCAAAACATGGAAACAACCTAAATGTCCAACAACAGATGAATGGATAAAGAAGATGTGGCACATATATACAATGGAATACTACTGAGCCATAAAAAAGAACAAAAGTATGCCATTTGCAGCAACATGGATACAACTAGAGATTATCATACTAAGTGAAGTAAGTCAGAAAGAGAAAGACAAATACCATATGATATCATTTATATGTGGAATCTAAAATATAGCACAAATGAACCTATTTACAAAACAGAAAACAACTCAGATAACAGACTCACAGTTGCCAAGGGGCAGGGGGTAGGGAGAGGGATGGACTGGGAGTTTGGGGTTGGTAGATGCAAACTATTACATTTAGAATGGATAAACAACAAGGTCCTACTGTATAGCACAGGGAACTGTATCCAATCTCCTGGGATAAACCATAATGGAAAAGAATATAAAAAAAGAATGTATAGGGCTTCCCTGGTGGCGCAGTGGTTGAGAGTCTGCCTGCCAATGCAGGGGACACGGGTTCGAGCCCTGGTCTGGGAAGATCCCACATGCTGTGGAACAACTAGGCCCGTGAGCCACAACTACTGAGCCTGCGCGTCTGGAGCCTGTGCTCCGCAACGGGAGAGGCCGCGATAGTGAGAGGCCTGTGCACCGCGATGAGGAGTGGCCCCCGCTTGCCGCAACTGGAGAAAGCCCTCACACAGAAACGAAGACCCAACACAGCCAAAAATAAATAAATAAAATAAATTTTAAAAAAAGAAAAACTTTATAAAAAAAAAAGAGAATGTATATATGTGTATAACTGAGTCACTTTGCTGTACAGCAGAGATGAGCACAACATTGTAAATCAACTATACTTCAATAAAAAAAAGAAAAAAGAAAATCTAGTAGAAGAATGATGACCAAAAACTAGCATCAAATTACTTTCAAATACATTATGATGAAACTCATTGATGATCGACTAAAATTGGACCTTGTTGATCTTTATTTCACAGTGAAAAAGCACTTTTACCCAGGTTAAATTTCCCCAGCCTTTAAAAATAATCAGCCTCTGTGACTCAGAACACCTGTTTTTGTTTCAAAGGAAAATGTTCCGTGGAGGTCTATCATAACATATGTATTAAGCAGCAAGACGTTCTACAGAGAGGTGCTCTGGAAACTGGGAAAAACTAATAAATATTGCATAGGGAATAAACTCTATTTTACTCTAGTGTTTATAAATGAAGTAAGGGAAGATTTTCCTGAATTATATTTAAGAGGAAAGGGGATAACTAAAGGATGCCTAAAGTTGATATTGAATTATAGCAGTTAAAACCAGATCACATTTATGAGGCTTGAATCACTGGTACTGTACTCAGCCACTAGTGCATTTTAGAGGTGACTTTTATACTGTTACTTAGCAATACAGTTGCCCCTTGACCAACATGGGCTTGAATTGCGCAGGACCACTTATAGGTGGATTTTTTTCAACAAATACTACAGTACTACACTCTCCGAGGTTGAACAGGCAGATATGACTGCTGGGGGGGGGCAATCAGCACCCCCATCCCCGCCTTGTTCAGGGGTCAACTGTAGTTACTTGCCAACTTGAAAATAATCTTTCCCTGACCATTTTGACTGTTCTGGCTTAATAAGTGTGGTGCTTAATTGAATACGGAATCCCATATGGCCTCTTCATACGTAAGTGTCACTCTACTCATCAGCAATATTGATAACAGGTGGAAAAACTGTCTACAGCTCAAGGCATGGTGTCTGGTCTACAGAAGAGAACCTCGGATGCTATTTTCTTTTGTCTTCAGAATGATTCACGGGACATAGAAAAACTAATATTTATAAACTTCATTCAGCAGAGAAAATGTTCTAGAATCCACTGAAATGCACTGATTTAGATGAGATTTAAGGAGAAGAAGGTTGTGCTGTACCCCTGAAACGAACAGGACCTTGTAAATCAACTCTACTTCAATAAAATAAATAAATTAAATTAAAATTAAAAAATAAAAATTACCTCAGTCCTTTTTTGCTTGTTTTTATGGGTTTTTTAAAAAATGTTTTTTGAAGTAGAGTTGATTTACAATAGCGTGTTAGTTTCAGGAGTACAGCATAGCGATTCATATATATATATATATTCCTTTTCAGATTCTTTTCCCTTATAGGTTATTACAAAATATTGAGTACAGTTCCCTCTGCTATACAGTAATCGTTGTTGGTTATCTATTATCTCAGGCCTTATAATTTAAAAAAAAAAGAGAAGCTGGTGAGAAATATACTTCCTGTTTCATCTGTAGCACACATTCTGCCTCAACTCGCCTGATTCTGGAACTCTGACAAGCTTGGCCACGTGAGGGTACCGCACGGCTTGGCTTGTGTTGTGCGTGTGTGCTTTCTGTCACTCAAGCCCATTTCAAAACATCTACTAGACAGAGACTTTCACATCTGGATGGCTCCAGATATAGTCCATAAGTGCTTGAACCAGCCAACCTGGTTACCATGGTGAAATCAATGTCATGTTCAAATTATGGAGGAAGAGAGGCAAGTCGAGGATTCCACGGAAGAGTGAGCCTGGTGGCCAGTCTGCCACGGATTTGGGACGTTTCTTCAGTCCTACAACAGGCTCTCTCTTCCTGGTTCAGAAACGCTCCCAGGGGCTTTCTCCCCACACTCCTCTCTAAAAGCGCACAGTAATCCAGCCATTATCATTCTATCAATACTCTCGGCCCTGTCTTAGCCACCGTCTTAGTCCGTTCAGGCTGCGATGGCAAAATACCACAGACGGGAGAGCTGATACACAACAGACATGTATTTCTCAGGGTGCTGGAGGCTGGAAGTCCAAGATCAAGGCGCCAACTTGGTGGCCTTCTGGTTCGGGCCAGAACACCCCTCTGTGTCCTTACACGGGGCGGGGGCAGGGAGCTTTGGGGGCCTCTTCACTAAGGCACAAATCCCATTCACGAGGGCCCCACCATCACGACTTACCCCTCCCAAAGGCCCTACATCCTAAAACCATGCTCTTTAGAGGTTAGGATTTCAACCTATGAATGTTGGGGGGACACCAACATTCAGACCATCACAGCCAGAATCATAAATAAGTAGAATGCAGCTCACCTCGCAAGTGGAGCAATGGCTTACAGTGTTGGAGCATCACTAAGGAAGCAGGAAGGAATAGAACTGTTTGAGAAACACTAGAATACCTTGTGAAATTAAGTAAGAGTTCTTTGTCCATATTTAGAAAATGGCAATAGTAGCTTTTGTAGGGGTCCATTCTGTTACTGTTGTAGTGTGCTATTTCCCTTGGAAAAGCCATGGTACCTCTACTTCAGTTTCAGCTATCGAATACATCCAAGTCATCTATTTACTTTATAGGGCTAATGGGAAAATGTTCATCTATAATACTTTCAAGTACTCAAAAGAAAGTTCTTTAATCTATTAGAAATCTCAAAGCTACATGTAATGTTGCGGCATAGCACATATATCAGATTGGGTTTACAGAATATTTATTTCCTTTTTTCCTTTGCATGGTCTTTGATGTTCTGTTTCTATTTTAACTATATTCATATTGTGCCCCTTATTTTAAAGTATGTCAAATAATTTTGGAAGGAGATGGGTTTCAACAAAAATAAAATGAAACTTTTAGGTAAAGGCAAATTATCCGTGGAAGAATACCCACATAGTGTCACCGTTGTAATTATAGTCTTATTATTGGATCTCCTTGCCTGAAAGGATTTGGGGTTTGTTATCTCCCTAGAAAAAAAAAAGCAAGTTGAGAAACTACTAAGCTTTGCCATGTGATGCTGAGGCAATATATCCGGACAGAGCAGAAAATTCATTAGACTTGAGTGTTTCAAATATCTATACAAGGACAAGGCCACAGCTGCTGTCAGAGAGAAAGGACTGGTACACGAGGGCACAATAACTTCCATTTTTCTTCATCTGGGTCTGGTGACCCATTCCACGAAAATGCCAGCACTGCGCTATTTCATCCAGATGAACTGGGGTCATGCCATCAAGATAAACGCTATTTGCTCAGAAAGCCCCGAAGCCCAGCTCGGCCAGGCTGTACTCCTAATAATATTCAGAATCTCACTCACTAGAGTCACAGTGACATCCGATCCCGAGGACATTTGCAGAATTTGGGGCCAAAGGCTTTCTGCCTCCCAAAGGCAAAAACTTTGAGTCAGTGGGGCTACTAGGTTGAAGTTACACGTTAGTAGTCAGATACTAGTAGACTCTTGATTAATGAGCTGAACAGCAACTATAACTCTGACACCTTTCTGTTTTTATGGCCACGCAGCATGCGGGATCTTAGTTCCCCAACCAGGGATTGAATCCGTGGCCCCTGCTGTGGAAGCCTGGAGTCCTAACCACTGGACCGCGAGGGAAGTCCCTAATTCTGACACTTTTAAGTACCAATTTAGTTTTGTAATATTTTCAAATATACTCACGAAAGCCACTGTTTAACTGTTTTGCAAGATGTACATTATACTTCCTATCTAGAACCGTTATATGTACCAGATTTACTTTCCCTTTTGTAGAAGCTGGATTACGCTGGTTTCTTTTTCCATCTTTTGTCCCCATTCCTCTCCTTCTTTTTGACCTCGCTCTTCCCTTGTTCTTGTGATAGGATTTTATCCTGACTTTCCTCCTGCCTCTCTCCTCAGACCCTGCAGGAGCCTCTAGTGTTCTCACATCCTGGGTCTTCTGCTGTCCTAGGTCATTTCATCTGATTTCATGCTCATGACTCCTACATCTAGACCTCTATTCCAGGTCTTTCTCCTGAGCCTCAGTCCTGCATATGCTATTTAATAAATCCATTTGGATATTACACAGACAACTCAAAGCAAACGTGCCCCAAACTGAACTCATCCTCTGGCCTCTTTACATACCTGATTCCCAGTTTCAAGGAACTGCACCACCTGATTGAACCCAGCCGATTTCCAAAGAGACAAGGCTTGAATGCACAACAAAACTTTCAACCTCCCTTTCAAAATCTGTTGATCCTATGTCCTCAGCATCTCTTGGGTCCATTCCCTCTTCACTATCTTTACTGCTTCTACCTTGGACCAGGCTCATCCCTTCCCACCTGGACCTCTGGACCAGCCTCCTAGCAGGCATCTCTGCTCCTGGAATCCTACTCCAAACTTCCATTCCCAAACGTCCGCCAACATAGTCTTTCTAAAATAGAAACCTGATCATGTCATTTTCCAGCTTCAAGCACTTCAGTGGATCCTCACTGACTCTGGGATGGTGTGTGTGCCTTTGTGCATCTGAGGGAGATAAAATGAGGAAGAGACAAAAAGAGAAGGAGAAAAATATGCTAGGGTGTGATGTCAAACCCTCTTGGTTTGAATCCACATTCAACCATGTGACATCAGTCAGATAAGGTCAACTCTCCCTAACCTGGGTTTTGTCATCTATTAAATGGGGATAACACCTGTATCTAACTCCTAGGGGAATTGTGAGGACAAGTTGAGACAAAGTATTCAAGGCACCTAACCTAGTGCCTGGCTAATAATTAGGAGGTGTTTGGTCAATATAGTTATTGTTGTTCTTACTCAATCAAGTCCAAACTCATCAGTGTTACGTACTGACCCTCCCCTCCCCCAGCCCGTACTCACTACCCACCCAGACTCATCTTTAGCCAAACCCTTCACACCCTAGGATGCCACTGTGTCAGCTGAAGTGCTGTGGGTTTTTATACCTCCTGCCGTTCTGTCGTAAATGCTTTGTTCTCTTTCCTTCTTTGCCCAGCCAGCTCCTACTCAAGGCTCCAATCAGGCATTTCCTGCGCTGGATAACTTTCCCTAACCCACAACCCCACATGGATTATGGGCCTGTGCTCCGAAGTTTATAATTATTTAAATCAAAACTTGCCTGCCTTCTGTGTGTCAGTCCTGTGCCAGTTGGGAATGAATGAATGTCTGGGGATACAGACCTTGCCCTCATGGAATGGGCAGGTTCCAGTGGGACAGAGATGCTGGGACAGGTGTGTTCCCAAGCTTCAGGAGAATAGGTAGAAGAGGCCTCCAATCTTGCCTCGAAGGGTCTGAGGCAGCTTCTGGAAGAAATGAAATTTCCAGAATCTTCTGAGTAGACTAAATTTGACCTATCGTCATTCATTGTCCAAATTGAGACACTCTTAAGAATAAAAGAGAGTGCTCTTCATAACCAGCCTGAAACAATAGACACAACCAGGACTGTCCAGGACAAACAGGTTGGAACATCCCCCTCCGTACGGCTGCATGTCCCCCGTCATAGACTAGAGTGACCATTGACATTACAGAGCACAGTGCTGACACAGCTTAGTGGGTGCCAACTCAGTGTGCGTTGAATGCCTGAAATTAATGAGTTTTAGAGGCGGCAGTGGTATTACCTCTCGAGACAGTCAGAAAACCCGGAGGGCTGGGGTGTCCACAGCGAGGAGAAGAGCCTGTCCTACCCCGCAGGCCAACGGGAACACGGCAGGACGAGGACAGCAAAATGAGCTCCCTACACAGCAGCTGGGCTAAATATTCCTTCTGTGATTCTGTTGGTTTGTCCACATCGTTCTCAGCCCACACCACCTGTGATGTGCTTGGGGGCGGGGCACAGGACAGCAGGGTGCAGGGCATCTTCTGACTTCACCCCCTTCTTGACTAAGGGCTGTCGGTAAAGCTCCAATTCTGCAGCCTCTACCAGGCTCATTACGTGGCCAAACTTGCCCATCTTTGTAGCATGTGCTGTGGCCCATGACATCCAGAAAAATGAGCAACTTTCTCTTTTCCAGCTCCAGACAACATCATGACCCCACAGGGAGGTAAACAAACCCTCAGAATACAGTTACCTGAGCCATACAATTGGAGTAAGAAGAGGGTAATAACTTCTGAAACGCACAATTAAGGGAAGCGGTACTAAGCAGGAATCTGCGCACACAGGATTAGGAGTAGAACCCTCTCTTCCACACTCACTCCTCATAGTTAACCCCCCAAAGGGTGTGTCTGACAAATGTCAGATTACAAAGTCCAGAAAAGGAGCCTTAAGGCTCTTTTTTGTATTATCGGAACCCAGCAGTGTATAGAATGAGCTACAGGCAGTTTTCTGTTCTGTTTATAGCCAAAACTGAATACTTAGAAGCCAGTGGTTACCTGGTGACTGCAATTTACGATTCCTGAAGGGATGTATAAATAGACAAATGATTCAAACCCAGGAGAGTCTAGAGCAACACTACGCAGTCATCACAGGCACTTAGAGCTAAGACCGCCCAGCTTAAGTGGAGACTCTATACCTCCCAGCAGTCAAAGCACTTGGAAGATCCTTGTCACACTTCATCTTCTCAGTATCTTCGTGAGCGAGCAAGAGAAAAAGATTACCATATTTAGGGACATGAAAAAAGTGATGAATATAGCTTACATAAGTCTCCTAAGAAGAGAGAATCTGGACAGTCACATGTTAATTATCTGCCTTTTTCTAGCAGAGAAAATTTTAGTATAAGATGCATGCTACTTCCGAACAATGCATCAGTAGGTCTCCAGTAGCTCTTCAAATCCTAAGAATTACTAGGGCAAATAGAAATGTAATTTTATCTCATGATTTCACTGATGGAATACAAAAGGAGTGCCAAGCTGGGAATTAGGCAGCCGGCTTTGAGTCTGCCTCTGAAACTTCCAGCTGAAGCACCCAGAGCTGGGCACTAATGGGATCCCGTTCCTACATGGGAACAACACTTCGTACTTCACTGATCAAAGCCTCAGGTGAAATCATACATAAACGAAGGCTTGGCCTTCCACGGAGCATGACACAATCTAAAATACTGAGTACTTTTTTTTAATCTTGGGACCTGAGGGCACTGGACTAGTGAACTGAGAAACCCAACTCCTCCTTCTAAAATTTGTTCTGGTGATGACTTCAAGAACATCATAACCCAACAAGATGACATACTACATGACAACCTGTGAATGTGTGGGTATATCTTGTGCATTCCAATGACTGAGCAGATATTAAATACTGGATCTGATTCCAAACAGAGCTCATTGATTTGTCTGGAGTATCCGATGGTACTCTATGTTGGGAACTGTAGAGCTGTCCTTAAAAATCAGAAGATGTGGACAAGAAAATTGTTTTCAATCAAGATGAGAGAAGATCCTTGCGCAAATCATCTGTGGCAATGAGCAGACTTAAAATCTTGAAGAAGGCAAGTTTACAATGATGAATATAAATCAATGCCTCCTGTTGTCAATCCCTAAAATAAAAGAGTCAATTTTATTATTATTTTAGCTGACTTACATGGAGTTTCCTGGAAGCACAGCTTGACGTAGGGAATGAAATGCTTGGTGCATTTCATTTCTTGCAGGAGTTGCTTCAGGGAAGACCTGCAAGGGAACAGGTTGACGGACCGGGAGGGAGAAATAGCCAAGAAAGGCGTGGCCTCATCCAGAAGGGTCTGAGCATAACACACACAGAGCCGACCCTCCGTGAGAAAAGGGGGCTGGGCTTTTTCACCCCATGTCAGCCTGGCAGTGGTTGCCCCTGTGGGTAGCAGGGGAAGATGGTATAACCATCTCAGGGTTTTCTGGGCAAGGCAGCTACCTTCAGCCTAAGACAATTGTGCAGAGGGTAAGCTGCTGGGAACAGTTCCCAGTGCACCTGCAGGGGATGGGGATGGGAGTTCCAGTAGAAAAGGGGGTCCAGCGGGGCCCCAGCAGCTCCTGGAACTGAAATCACATGGACTGTTTCATGGTGAGTGTAAGGACAACTAACTCGCTAACTTAGAAATATCTACTTTACACACTTTTCAAATTTTCTACTATTTGCTACTCAAATTCCAGTTTGGAAGCTACACTTATAAGCTCCTCTTGAGAAGTGACTCAGCCTTGATTGTCTTTCAATTTCCACCACATGTTGCGGTGTGGTGTGAATTTAGCAGAATGGAGTGGAGCGGCAAGGAGCAGGGTAGAATCAAATCTCAAATGAACTGGAGTTCTTGGAAGGATGTAAGACCAGGCTTTCATCTCATCACAGAGAACACGCTACGTGCAACCACAGGATCTAAGGAACTACACATCCTGTCACTGAATACACACCTGCTGTGGTCGGCGTGGATCATGCTATTAATCATCTTGAATCCATTTATGAATTTACACCAAAATAAAAAGGAATGTGAGCGTGTCAGTGAAAAATAAAAGGAACTGAAACAAATGACCAGAGCTCAGGACAAAAATCCCACCAGCAGGGCTTCCCTGGTGGCGCAGTGGTTGAGAATCTGCCTGCCAATGCAGAGGACACGGGTTCGAGCCCTGGTCTGGGAAGATCCCACATGCCGCGGAACAACTAGGCCCGTGAGCCACAATTACTGAGCCTGCGCGTCTGAAGCCTGTGCTCCGCAACAAGAGAGGCCGCGATAGTGAGAGGCCCGCGCACCGCGATGAAGAGTGGCCCCCACTTGCCGTGACTAGAGAAAGCCCTCGCACAGAAACGAAGACCCAAAACAGCCATAAATAAATAAATAAATAAATAAATAAATAAATAAAATTAAATTAAAAAAAAAAAACCAATTGTTAAAAAAAAAAAAAAAAAAATCCCACCAGCATAAGCCCATCATCGTGGTGGAGCTGGGGCTGAGGCAGGACCTCGGGTTGTGCGGGAGAAAAATCCAGCCCTGTCTTCCAACCCGGGCCTTTCGGTGAGAGTCAAGGTCACACCAGTGATGCCCGTTCCATGAATCTGGTGATGGTTACTACCTCAAAGGGCATGACAAGTTGTCTCTAAAAAGCACTCCTCCCCAAAAAGAAATATCAAGTTACAGAATTCTTCAAATCCAGCTTTTGACGTTAAGTAGAAACACAACAATTGACTTCCTAAGAACAAGCTCTCTGAGCTCTGTGAGCATCTTGCCATCCTCCTATCCCCACAGACTGCCAACTGCCTGTGACAACAGCCCATGTTCACGGAGAGCTTCTGATGCTTTCCATGTACACCTGCTCTCACAAATAAGTGTTTTCTATTATTATCAGCCCGATTTTACAAGGAGGAAACCTAGTCAGAGCCAGTAAGGAACTTGCCCACAGTTAAGTTGCAGAGGAAGGACTTGAACCCACGCATCTGGCTCCCAGGCTCATGCTCTGGGACCATTTCCCATCCCTCTACACTCCATCCTCGCCATTCAGTCTCAACAGAAAGCAAACTTAATTCCAGTGCTGTCCTAGTTGCCGCTCTGTGAGAGCCAAATCCCTGTAAGCTGTGTGTCTGTTTCTGTGCCGCCGGCGTCCATTCACCACCTTCCGGCCACCACACTCATTTCTCTTCCTCCTCCGCCTCGTTCTGTGTGGTTCCGCTGCACTCTGGTCAGGGGACCGTGACCCCAAACCTAATCAATACGTTCAGCGTGCTCATCAACCCTCTTGGGCTCTGGAAAGACGCATCCAAATAGACAAGGAGAAGCAGAGGAACGAGTCCTCAAGCAGAGCGGATTATTCACATCATTTTGTTCTACCTCCCAACTCTCTTGTTTTTTGCCCCTCAGTCCACACACCCTGCTACTTGCTCTGAAGTCTGCAGGTCTAGGTGATTTTTCCACTCATCACCATCATCTAAGAAGACAGAAACCCAGTGTCCCCCTATTCCTCTCCCCTGGGAACCGTGGGTCAATTTAAGGAACATTAAAAACTCTAGCAATGAAAGAGTTCCTCCTATCTGAACCATTTTCTACATTGTTCCACAACTGCTGTAATTGTACATTTTTTAAAACTTTGTAGTATTTTTTATTACTTCGGGGTAAAGAACCCATTCCTTCCGTAATTTACAGCCCCAGGCTATTTCAGGTAATATCCCTTCGCTTTGGCCCTGGGCCTCTATGCATTCAGTCTTTGGTCCCTTTTATGAGGAGTAGTTTTATAGGCGGTTGTTTGATACACCATGAAAAGTTCATTCCTCAAAAACTTTAGATGCAACGGAACAGGTCAAAGGACAGTGCAAGTTACAGAGCAAAACAGGTCCTGCTCTGGTTTTAGAGATAAACAGCTCAAATCACGCCTATGACAAAAAATATATATATATCTGGTTGACTGATGATAAATCTTTAACCTGGTAATAGCGACATGATAACTCCACCTCAGGGTTATTAGGAAATGTGACCAAGATGAAAAGCAAGAAAACACTCAGGAAGAATCATGGAATAAATAAATTCCATGGAAACATGTATAGTATTCTCTGGGCGCATTAAAACCAAATGGGAAAAGATACAAGGACAATTGGGGGGTCCGTTTCCATACTGGCATTCATTTGAATATTCCTACAAAAAATTTCCGAACATTTTTTGTTCAGGCCCAGAGGGTTTCACGTGCTGACTCAGAGTTAGGAGGCTACAACTACAGATCCTAAAACATAGAGAGGGTAGGGGTGCCTTTGCTTCTCTGGGCTGAGTTTCTCCAGTACATTCCCATCCCTCCTGCGATCAGGCTGTGACCACAGCCAGGCCTTCCTAAGGTCTCCTCCACGCAGCCCTCTGACCCCTAGCTTTCAGCCCTTCCTCCTTCTGCAGAGGACGGCTTTTCCCTGATTTCCACCCTCCTCTCCAGTTCCTGAACATTCAAACAGGCCTCTCTGCAAGTTGAACATGTACTTACCTGGTTCAAGAAACGCCCCTGTGAGTGGTGGACCACCCCCCAACCCTGGGGCAGGAATGGTTCACACACCTCCTGGAACTTGTCATCCTGTGTCTCAGGCTTCCCAAGCAGGAAATAAACCCCACACAGAGGCGCTCTAGCCATCCTTACACCAATTCACTTTCCTTCATTCTTTTTCCATGTTCTCTCAGGAGGGAAATGTCAAAGACTTTCCGTACATACATTCCAACCTTCACACGCATAGGCTCCAGGCCAACAGAAGGAACAGCAGTGTCCCCTGTCACTGACTCTGGTGTCTCATTTTGTGTGTGTCTCTGTGTGTCTATCACACTGTTCGTGTAAAACTTGGAAGTGATGTGGAAGACTGGGATTGGCATATATATATATTATATATATTATATATATAATATATATATAATAATGACATATATAATATATATATTATATATAATGACATATATATGTCATTAATATATGTCATTATATTATATATAATGACATATATAATATATATATTATATTTATATATATTATATTGACATATATATAAAATAGATAACTAATAAGGACCTCTGTATAACACAGGGAACTCTACTCAATACTCTGTAATGGCCCATATGGGAAAAGAATCTAAAAAAAGTGTGGATATACGTATATGTATAACTGATTCACTTTTCTGTACAGCAGAAACTAACACAACATTGTAAATCAACTATATCCCAGTAAAAATTTAAAAAAAAAACATAAAACTTGGAAGTGATGCTCAAAACTGCCCACCAAAGCAAGGGGTACCATTAATTATCAATGGCCAGTGAGGAGTGGCTTCTTAAGTTCAGAATTTTTTAAACGAGAAAATGAAGAGCTATTCTGGGATTCGTTTCTGTCAGAAGACACTGATTTTTGTCAATAGTGGTCACAGGAAGTTAAGTAGAGTTTGGATGGTCTGTATCCTCCATGCTAATTTGCAGAACAGAAACAGGAAGCGATTATGTGATAGTGGGAAAAACAATTTTTGTCCTTCAGATTATTTTTAGGATAAGAATATGAATGAAAACAACATCCTAGACTTCAGATTTTTAATGAATTTCAACTGACCTTCCCCTCGATTAATACAAATTAGTAGGAGTTTATTCTAATTGCCTTCTGTTCATCGCAATTATTTTAAGCATTATCCGTTTTAAGGATGATTTTTAAATAAGTGCATGAAGCTCAATATAAATATCTTCTCTCTTATGATGCAAGGATTGATTGCAGTGTAGTGACACCTTAAAGAAAGAAAAATGCAGAAATATCCATCCAATAAGCCACCTTCAAAAATGAATAGCACATTTTAAGCCTCAGGAGCTCCTTCCAAAGAGTAACTGCAAGAAACACTTAAACTCATTTTTCCAGGGTTGCTTTCAAGGTATTAGAGTCAAGAAATAATGCGCCAGTTTTTTGCAGTCAGATCTTACTTTTTGACCCCAAACTGTAATGCTAGCTTGATCTTTTATGTTCCTGCTAAAGCTGCACTTCCTCTTTTATTTGATGACAGGTTGCTTACCTATCCCACCCCTTGTCCCCACAGCCTTTGGGCTCTAAGCCCTGCCAACTTTACCTCTTAAATTTTCAGCCATCCATCACCGTTTCCACAGCATTAGCACAATCACAGCATCACGTCTCACCTGGACAGCTGTCACCCCCCCCCAACTGGGTTCTCTACTTCAGAGTTATCACCCTCAAATCCACCCTCTACACTGCCAGAGTCATCTATCCAAAAATCTGAATGCATTATTCCCCTGGTTAAAATTCTTTGGTGGTACCCAGTCTCACCAAAGACTAAGAGTGTTAAGCTGGGATTCATAAACCTTCTTGGATGGGCCTTCCAGGAACACCTCTAATTCTCTTGAATCTTGATGCAGAATTTTGGGTGGCTTTGCATTTATTTAGAGAAAGATCATAGCTTTCATCAGTCTCCATAGCTTTCATCACTCTCCACGGCCCAGCAAAGAGTGAAAACTGAAAGCTCCAAATCAAACTCATACTCCAAGAAACAGTTCACAAGACCCTCAGCACCCTGACCCCTGCCAAGGTCTCTAGCCTCATTCTCCACAACACTCTGCCTTGCACTTGATTGTCCAGCTTTAACCAAGCTTCCAACACTTGTACCTACACACACCATACACCACACTCTCCAAACTCCACTGGGGACACATCATGCTCTTTCTGTCTATGGGCTTTGTCTGCTCTATTTCCTCTGCCTGACACGTGCTCCTTCCCTCTTCCTGCTCACCCCACTGTCACACCCAGGTAAAGGCACATAACCCTCTAGTGATACCACAAAGTGCTATACACACCTTGATCTTTTCTCACACCATGCTGTTTTGATGCCATGTCTGTCTTCCCCATTCACCCTGGGCACCACAGGGACAGAAAGGTGACTCTTCACTTTTGTATCCCATATTTAGTACCTTGAACCTTGGTTTTCAGTAATTGTTTGTTGCATTTTACTGCAAAGAAGTAGGCTATTCACCTTACTCCTTGGTCATCTATTAGGTTACTGATGAAAAAAAAGTCCCTGGCAAATCAACATCTGTTAGGGACTGAACATCTGTGTACCCCCAAAATTCATATGTTGAAATTGTAACCCCCAATGTGATGGCATTAGGAGGTGGTATTGGAAGAGGGAGGTGATTAGGTCATGAGGGTGGAGCCCTCATGAATGGGATTAGTGTCCTTATTAAAAAGTCCCCAGAGAGCTCTCCAGCCATCTTTCTACCACTTGAGTGTACAGGAGGTAGGTAGCCTGCAACCAGCAAGAGGGGTCTCACTAGAACCTGACCATGCTGGTGCCCTGATCTCAGACTTCCCCACCTCCAGGGAGAGAATTTTCTGTTGTTTGTAAGCCAGCCGGTTTATAGTACTTTATTATAGCAACATGAGCTAAGGCAACAGCCTATAAAATTGATGCTACAAAAGCCAATACAGATAATCATCTTCATACTCTAGAACTATGAGGGATTTAGCCAATAAGCCCAATAGTTCTGAGCCTACAGTTCTAAGTGTCTTTATTCTTCTGGTGATCAATCAAGGTAAGAGCGAAACACTAGTGAGTGTGTAGGCGATGGTGGCCACCCAGAAAGTTTTCCCAAACCCCCTTTTTCTGGTTCTAAACCCTGCTACACTGGCCACAGAGGTAGGCTGTATCCCATCTCATTCTATGAAAAGGTAGATGCTAGGTCCAAGCAAAGCCAATCAAATTCCTTTCCTGGTGCTGACGTAGAGACACTGTCAGAAAGAATCTCCCTGTGTCCTAGGACTGTGAGATAAAATGCTTGGTTAAATTCAAATTTCAGATAAGCAACAAATTTTTTTTAGTGTAAGTACATCCCAAGTATTTCATGCTTTACATCGCTAAGTTTTGAGGTGGCTTGTTACATAGCAATAGGTAATGTGGTATAGGTTTTGTGCTAAGGATTCATTTCCTTTTTGTTATTTTGAAAAATGATTTATTAGTTTGGGAAATGAGCGTCAATTTTTTAAAAGATCTATTCTTTAAAAACACCTGACAAGTTAGGAAAGAGAGTATTTGTCAAGACCAAAGGACAAAAGGCATCAAGGACCCTCCATGTGGCTTCTCTACATGGCCTGTGCTCCCTCCTAGTCTGGAGGCTGAGTTCTCACAGGGTAGCTCAGAGCTCCAAGATCGAGTATTCCAGCAGGCAAGATGGAAGCTCTGGGGTGTCCCGTGAACCACCTCGAAAGCCACAGGGCGTCGATCTGCCAGACTCCGTGGATCAGAGCTGTCATAACCCCATCCAGGTTCAAGGACAAGGATGTAGAACCACCTCTCAATGGGAAGAGGGGCTAAGGCTTTGTGAATATGTTTGAAAACTGCCCTAGAATGAGAAACAGAGGTGGACACAGATGCAGAGCAGCAAGGGTGTCCTTCTCTCCTGCCATATGTAGTTAGATGAAATTTCTTTATGGATGAGCTGGCCCAGAGGGGGAAAGAAGGTGATGCTTTTATGCAGATTTTTAATAAATTATAGTTACAGCCTTTTTGCTTATTACTGCTTTTCCTCAGTCCTTGTTTTCTTTTGCTCTGTTCTGTTTTTAAGGAATTAAGATCATTAAGCAGGGGGTAGATGTACAGTGTAAATTTATTAAACAGTAAAGATTTGATAAGAGGTATTAAAAATCCATGCCACTTACAGTCCATTCTAACTTGATATAAAATGCTAGGAAATGAGACCAAAATTGCCTTTGAGTTGCAATCAGTGCCGAACGGAAAAAGCATATTTTGCATTCCTTACTAAGATGAAGGGGTAATGTTTCCGTAAGAAGAAACTGTCAAAGGTTTATTAAATAAATGAAGCATAAAACAAGCTTTCCTGCAGTTTCATCCACGCTTGGATTTTAATAACTAGCATTTATCCCTTGAATGAAAAGTTCTATTTGTATCCAAGAAGAAAGGCTCCCCACTCTGCACTGGGGATTTTCAGCTCTGAACAGTCTCCGTTACTGATGAAAGAAGTGATTTGCTCTGCCATTTCACATTAACTGTGTTCCTTGCAATGTCGGTGTTGACGGGAGGGATAAGAGCCTGGCAAGGGAGGGCAGTGGCAATGAGGGGGGATCATTCCAGGGGTGGATGGCAGAGTGTAAGGGAGTATGGACCCCGACAGACCAGAACAGAGGGGAGACAAGGAACTTAAGGGAGGTGCCCTCATCCACATTGTGTAAGGATCTGAGGTGCATCCATGTGAAAATAGGGATTTTAGGAAGGGCTGAAGGTCATGTTGGAAGGTGGGAAACAGGAGGGCTTTGGAGTCTCCATACAATAGTCTTACAAAGTCCGGACTGTGTTTTATGTAACAGAAGTAAAGTGCCTCTTCCAAGCCCAGACTGGGATTCAGAGACTGGCTGTCCTAGTGGGCTGGCGATGCAGCAGGAGTGGGGTTGGCAGATTATTTTTAAGCTAAAGAAGGAGGGAAGGTGTCTTAGTCCTTTCAGGCTGCTATAACAAAATCCCACAGACGGGGAGGCTTGTAAACAACAGGAATGTATTTCTCACAGTTCTGGAGGCTGCAAGTCCAAGACCGTGGTCGGGTTCTGGCAAGGACCCTGTTCCGGGTTGCAGACGGCCAACTTCTCACTGTCCTCACCCAGTAAAAAGGGAGAGGGAGCTTTCTCAGGCCACATTATAGGGGCACTCACCCCATTCCTGAGCGCCTCGCCCTCGTGACCTCATCACCTCTCACAGGCCCCACCTCCTCACTCGATCACCACGGGGGTTAGATTTCAACTTACGAATCTTGGGGGACTCACGCATTCAGACCATCGCAGAAGAGCATGGGAAACAGAGAGAGGAGCAAAAGGCGGTAAAGAAAACCTCGAGGTGATGGGTGGGCGTCTGCCCCGTCTGGCCTGAAGACTGGTTGGTGGCCCCCCTGGAGAGCAGATCCAGAAGCAGAACGCGTTGAGTCAGAGAAAGACTTTGTGAGGCTCTGAGTGTGAGCCCTGCGGCTCCAGTGCAGGGTCAGCCACGTGGACGGGACAGCGGCCCGGGCTGGCTCGTCCGGGGAACCGGCGGATCAGGACCCCTGCCGGGGCGCGGCTTCCTCCCAGGGGGGCTGCCGTGGGCACAATGGCAAAGTGACTTAATGGGCTGGAGTAGCAAAGCACAAGCCGAGCTGCTCCTAAGCACACAGCTGACATCCTGAGGGACCCCCAGAGGACCGGCAAAATCCAGTGGGCAGAGACTGAAGCCCTGGTCAGGCAGATGGACACAGAGGCTCTAACCCGATTGTCCGTGTTCGTGTGGCCTCTTCTGTCCCTTCCGGTGGGGACAGTTGGCATTGATCAGATCGTATGAGGAGAGGATTGATAATTGACTCAACTGCCACGGTCACTGTCCCGATACGTAACAGGAGCCGTGGCTAAAACCTGTGGCCGATTAGAAGTTAGAAACGAATGAATCCAGTAAGAGCCGCAGGATAATTATACCGGGGGCCTAATTTTGGAATATAAGGAAAACTCCAAAATTCTGTTTTGAGCCAGGGCTCCAGGTCCTCACGTTGCTCAAAGGAGGGCCTGGGCAGGAGGGAACTCAAGGCAGCAGGTCCACCTTTCCACTTCAGATGGAGAGGCCACGGGGGAGACCAGGGGAGTCTGCAGGTTCAGGGTGGGGTGCGTGGCCCCAGTGTTTGTTTAGCGGCACCTGTTTAAATGGCAGAATTGCCAGGAAATAGCAGCTCTGTCCACACACCTGAGTGCATCCATCCGCCCCCTCCAGGAGGGGGGAAGTGTTCTGGAACCAGTCACTCCGGGGGTATTCCCGGTACCTCTTCCAATTGCACGTGTATAGCCACACACACACCACACGATCTCACACACACACACACACACCACACACACACCATTCTGGATCACAGAAGAGTAGCTGGGGGACACAGCATCGTGGCCACGTCAAAGGAAAGTAAGCCTGAGAGAACACTTAGCATGTTCTATCCATTCTCCTCCACTCTCCGGTGAGATAGCTGTTGGTATAGCCTTCGGACGTCCAGAGTCTTCAGTTTCATCTCACGTGAGACTAGAGCCAACCACTGAAGCCACGGAGGCACCAGTAGGGCAAGCAACTTCAGAACCACCAACCTAACTGGAACATCCAAGCCCGACTGTTTCCTTGACCATAGTCTGGTTCAATGCGCTATGGAATCTGCACTGACAAACACAAGATTTCTCCTCCTGCCAACTCTTTACATCCTTTCACAGGAGACTCTACTGTTCCAAACGTGACACAAGCAGCAAAAAGCATATTCAATTTTATAAAACCGTAAAGTATGACATAGTATAATATGTGTTCGTTTGTGATAAAAACGAAGTTATAAATCATGGCACAAAATAGTACAAAATTTGTACTATGACTTATAACTTCATTTTCCTCATTTTATTCAAAGAGCTGAAATCATAATTTTGCCACCTGCTTTTGGATAACGGTTTGGCCCTTACTCCTTTTCTACTAACCCTTTTCTAAACATTAACATTCGCATTTACAAATCTAGAAAAATAGAAAGCTTTTAAAAATTTTTTAAAAGGCTTTTAATTTCATTGTGAGCAGCTCTCAAATCCAGTTATGCATTGCAATAGACCCTAAGGTGTTAGCAGAGATAACTTTAAAAAATAAGCTTAGGTTAGACCTTAGAAATTTAAAAACTAACTAAAATCCTGTCTCTCTCGAGGATTATTGTCATTTATCAGTAGCATAATGGAATTGCTAATACGTCCTCTTCAAATGCTTGGAATTCGAAATGAGACCCGTTATCAGCAGTCAATGGAGGCCTAACAAGCCGTCCCAGAAATATGGGGCTTTCCAACAGTAAACCTTTCGTTGGCTCACAATTTTGAGGCTCAGAAATTTAGACTCAGCTGTACCGAATGGCTCTTCCACCGCTCTCACCTCACAGGGTGAACAACACATCCCAATGTCAGCATCCAGGCCAGCATCTGGGAAACCCCTCCATCTCGAGCAGAGCAGAACAGTTGACACCCTGGGCCTGGGGCCCCTCGTGTGGCAGCAGTCCTCTGGTGGCTCATTTGGATTCTGATGGCCTAGGACAGTCTCACTTACAAATCTTGTAGTCGATGCCCGGTGTCAGCTGAGCCAAGTATCTGCAACAGGCTAGCCCAGGCTTCTTGAAGCAGCAGGAGAGAGTGCCAGTGCCAGTGGACCAGGCTTGCCCAGACCTAACACATCTGAGATCCACATGTTGTTCACGGCGTGACTTTTAGGGTCCACCTTCTACTTGGTGAGTCGAAGCACCCCTCACTCCTAGGATACAGTCCAAGAACAGTTGTCTCTCAGAAAGAAAAGCAGAAAATCTCTGCTGCTGTTTTTGCTGCTGCTGCTATCTTTTTAAATTAATTTTTATTGGAGTATAGTTGATTTACAATGTTGTGTTAGTTTCTGCTGTACAGCAAAGTGAATCTGTTATACGTACACATATATCCACTCTTTTTTAGATTCTTTTCCCACATAGGTCATTACAGAGTATTGTGTAGAGTTCCCTGTGCTATATACAGTAGGTCCTTATTAGTTATCTGTTTTATATATAGTAGTGTGTATATGTCAATCCCAATCTCCCAATTTATCCCTCCCCCTCTTTCCCCCTTGCTACTATAAAACTCTTAGAGGAAAATATAGGCAGAACACTCTTTGACATAAATCACAGGAAGATCTTTTTCAATCCACCTCCTAGAGTAATGAAAATAAAAACAAAAATAAACAAATGGGACCTAATTAAACTTAAAAGCTTTTGCACAGCAAAGGAAACCACAGACAAACAATAAAAGACAACCTTCAGAAAGGGAGAAAATATTTGCAAATGAAGCAACCAACAAGGGATTAATCTCCAAAATATACAAATGGCTCATGCAGCTCCGTATCAAACAAACAAACAACCCAATCAAAATATGGGCGGAATATCTAAATAGACATTTCTCCAAACAAGACATACAGATGGCTAAAAAGCATCTGTATGGTGAAAAAAGATGAAAAGCTGCTCAACATCACTAATTATTAGAGAAATGCAAATCAAAACTACAATGAGGTATCACCTCACACCAGTCAGAATGGCCATCATCAGAAAGTCTATAAACAGATGCTGGAGAGGGTGTGGAGAAAAGGGAACCCTCTTGCACTGCTGGTGGGAATGTAAATTGGTGCAGCCACTATGGAGAACAGTATGGAGGTTCCTTAAAAAACTAAATATAGAATTGCCATATGATCCAGCAATCCCACTACTGGGCATATATCTGGAGAAAACCATAATTCGAAAAGGCACATGCACCACAATGTTTATAGCAGCACTGTTTACAATAGCCAGGACATGGAAGCAACCTAAGGGTCCATCAACAGAGGAATGGGTAAAGAAGATGTGGTATATATACAATAGAATACTACTCAGCCGTAAAAAAAGAATGAACTAATGCCATTTGCAGCAACATGGATGGACGTAGAGAGTGTCATACTGAATGAAGTAAATCAGACAAAGACAAACATCATATGATATCACTTATGTGTGGAATCTGAAAAAAAGGGTACAAATGAACTTATTTACAAAACAGAAATAGAGTCACAGATGTAGAGAGCAAACTTATGCTGCTGCTATTTTTTTTTAAGTGTCAAGCCCTGCAGTCTGTGCAGCCTGTGGAAGAAGGAAGAAGGGCAGTGATGTTGAGACACAGAGGCCAGTCTGGTGTCCAGACAGCGGACGGCAGAGGGAAAGAGCCTCAGGTGACTCAGCTTGGCTGGCTCAGGATACAGGCACTAAGTGTTACACCTCATTACTTATACAATCCTTTCCGCTTACATGTTAGCAGGACCATCTGTCCCTTTATATAACCATAGTCCCCAGGTAGATGCTCGTAGCTTCCTGTGATTGGAATCAAACTTGCCCTCCATTGCAACATCCTGGCCTCCAAAGAGGCTTCTTTCTCCCAGCTCAGGACCCACTTCGTTCTTCGCCCCTGGAGTCACCATCTCCTCGCATGACAGACGGGTCACATTCCTCCCTCAGCCATATAATCCCCATTACACAATAAACAGTAAGAAAATTATACCCCAAAATACCTCTTTAAAGATAAATGATACAAATGAATTTATCAGGAGGTATTTAGCTACTCTTTCCCAAATTCTAACGTAAGTAATGATCTAATACTTAAAAGAAGAAACTTGTTAGAAAAGATATGTTGTTTTAATCTGCAGTATCCTTTTCCTCAACAATTGAATCCTAGTTGAAGATAATTATATTTTAGCTGTAATTGTTCTGGGTCACAGGCCAACTAAAAATTTCTAGTTACATAATTGAAAATTATGTGGTTCATCCCTATGTTGATTGACTTTGCTTGATGGAGTCCTGAGGGAAATCGTGCCATTTCATTTCTGATCAAATTCACATTTGAACCCACATGTCCAGAATTCTCACTGACGCCACTAAAATGAAAGGAAATTGAGAACCAGACCTCTAAGAGGCCAAATGGAAGTTTTCCTTTGGGTTTTTGGACCTAGGTTTTAATTGTCAAATTAAAAAATAAATTTTAATGTATATTTCTCTTTCAATAGAATTTTTTTTTAACTCTTCTGACCCCTAAAGAACACACAAGATGTATTAAATTTTGAAATAAACACTTTCTGGAGATGAGAGAAAGTAGACAAAAATATTCTGGAAAAAGATGTTTTATTAAAACACCACTTTTTCACATATGCGGAAAGAGTCCGCATGTGAACTAGAGAATATTACGAAAACGAGCAACTCCTTAGAACGCTGTGGGAATCACAGGGTGAGGATACCAGCATTCAGAACTATACCCTGGTTTAGCAAAGACAACCAAGTACACACCTGAAAATCAGAACATGAGGAGTTTTTCACGGGTACCAAATAAGAATGGTTCTAGGACACTTTCACATTATTGCCTCTTGAACTTAAAGTCAGTAAAATTTGGAATATAAAAATTAATGTAGAAAAGCAAACTAGTCTACCACTAGTAAAAAGGAAAGCATATTTGTTACCTGGTTCAATAGCCTTAATGTAAAATAGAAAATTGATTTCCATTGGGTATTCAGAAAAGACACATTTCTATGGGCCAAAGAATAAAGAATCTTCAATAGAAATACGTTGCTTTGTGGTTATATTAATTTTAAAAGGCATCCCAAAGGTGACAGGTGGTTTTTTAATAGCAAAACCCAAAACCTGATTTGTGACATTACATGAGCAATACTCATGAGGTTCATTAATATGTTAAAAGTTACACAGACACAGAGCCCAGTAAAACATTGCCTACAGTGTGTTAACATTCCCAGGAGAACAAAACCAGTAAGAGCATTTTGGAAGAAATCAAGGAATGTGAAGATAAATAAATTAGAGATTGCGGGAAATGGGGCCAGTGGGGTGGGTTTCAGGCAATTAGTATTATACGTAAAATGGAAATAGAGAATAGAAGAACATGCTGAAAATTATCAACGGCCCTTCTTCATTTCCTCTGAGGAGAAAATAATGTGACACATAAAAATCTTTTAATCTATGAAGAACAAAGCCATCCTTCTCTTGATGTCACTGCAACACAGCACAAGTGTTAACTCATATTTGTGTGATGGGGTGTGGATTTCAATCCACATGTGCATGACATAGCACAATATTAACTTTTCTTCAGAACTACTGAAATCCAACTCTAATTCCCTGCACAAAAGTAGCAGGAAGTTCAGTCCCCCTTACGAGGGGTGGCAGTTACCAGAATCCAACGAGCCCAGTCGATCACACTAGCCCTGAACACAGCTGCCGGTTCACAGGGGTTGCCACCCAGACCCCTATAGCCCAAGCCACTTGGTTTCGAATCCAGCAGTTCTGCCAATTCCAAGCGGGATAAAGTTTGTCAAGGCCAAGAGTCGTGGTGGCTAGGGGGATTATCTTCCCTGCGTGTCCCACACTGAAGACCTTGCCATTATCCAGGGGCACCTGCACAGTGCAGAGTGGGGGGCTCCATCACCCCAGGACCTGACAGCTCTTGGGGGGAGTCTACCTTCTCGCCCTCTCTCTCCCCTCTCCGGGCATCGTGCATGATCTCAGGCTGGGGAGGATAAGAATTAGAAGGAGCAGCTTCTATGAGTTTTTGAGTAGCTGCTTCTTGCCAAGCCACAGAAAGGAGTGAGGATGAGAGCCCTGCTTTGCTCTGTGCTTGAAATGAGAAGGGTGGTGGCAATCCAAGGGAAAGGACAAATACCCATTAATTTATGGATAACTGGTGTTGCACTGACATTGCCTATTTCATGGACCAGCAGGGATTCTTAGCACCCGTCCTACACAGCCCAGGGGTGCCTGCCAAACATCACCCCCCGCTAATGCTCTGGCCTCGGCAGCACTGGGTTTCTTCCTTGTCTTGTTACTATTCTTCTTCCCAACACAGGGCCTTTGTGTACCTTCCTCCTTAGCCTCAAATCCATCCTTTACTCTTCTTTCTTTCCTTTTTGAAAACTTCATTACCTTGTGGAACTTTTCAACAATTCCTCTCCAAATATTGTCATGATAATGACATGTCCTTGGCGATTTCGACCTGTAGACTGAAGGATACTAACATTTCATGATAGATCTGTAATTTCTTGGTAGGATTGCTACCTTTATCTGACGCTCCTCTTATTTGATCAGACCCTAGATCATTGTGTTTGGACTGGTACGAAACTTGAACTAAAGTGTCAGGTTAGGACGCACTTTATGATGAACTTTTAACTTCCAGAAGTGGAAAGGTAAATCAATTTTTATAGTTTTGCTCTTTATAAAAAACCAGGATATTAAATTCTAGGAATTCCTCCTAAAGATTTACTCACACACGTGGAAATGATGTATGTACAACATTATTTACTGTAGAAATTAAAATACTGAAAATAATCTAAATGTTCACCAAAATAAATATACATATATATGCATAATGGGATAATGAGCAAATGTTAAAAAACAGAACAAGGAAGCTCTTTTCAATATGGCATGATCATTAAAATACTTTAAGGAGTTTTAAAAAGAACTAGCTAAAGGACACTATATGTAGCATACAATCATTTTCATAGAAAAGGAAGAAAAATAAGATATATTTGTATTTGCTTATATGAGCATGAAATATCTCTGGAAGGATGCCTAAGAAAAAATCATGGTTGGTTGTGATGAGAAAAGTAGTGGCAGGAGATAGAAGTAGGAGCAAGACTTTTTATAAATATGTGAATATATTATCTATTCAAAATAATTAAACATTTTTAAATGTTCTAAAAGATTAATGGGTGGATCTGCAGACTTCCACATCTGAACAAGATGGAGTAATATGGGCCAGATTTACCCTCCCACCTGAAAAAACAAATAAAATACATGAAACAGTGGTTTTCAAGACACTTGACAATGAAGGACATTGATCCCTGAGAGATGGGAAACACTAAGGTGAGGCCTAGAATCGCCTCAGCTTACTGACTTGAGAGAGTCTCCAGGTTGTGGTATAAGGAAGGGGAGCCCCGGTGGGACCAGCCTGAGTTGATGTGGAGCTGAATCTGGGGAGAATAGGGCAGCTAGAATTTCAAGGGCAGAACACCACAGAAGAGAGCCACATGGGAGGGAGCCCCAAGATCTGCAGTGTGTACCCCCTGAGTACTCAGCAGAGGATGATGAGAGCATGTGTGCAAAGAAACTACCCAAAACTAGGAAAGGCACCACTAGAAAGAATTAGAAGTAACAGTGCCCAGAACACACCCAAGGCTGGGAAGAGTGTCTGTTCCCATCAGCCAGACTGAACGACCTGATGATTGGCAGGAGGTTGAGTAGAGCACACAGAAGGCCTTAAGGGTGTGAATAATTTGTAGATTATGCATTGCTCCAGACTGCCTAATAAATCTTAAGAGCAAAACCCAAAAGGGTCAAACTACCTCCAAGTAATGTAATTGCATCCTAGAACAAAGCTCAAAAATGTTCAGAATATCCAGCTCCCCAAAACTTCTATATCTCAATGAAAAATATATTAGGCAGGCAAAGAAGCACCAATACATGGCCCATAATGAATGGGTAATTCAATGAATTGAAGTTGTGAACTAAGAATTAACAGACAAGGACAATTAGATGGTAATTATAACAGTATCCTATAAATTCAAAAAGTTAGGTAGAGACATGTGAGATATAAAAAGACCAAAATTAAAATCCTAAAGGTGGAAAAAAAATGTGTGAGATTAAAAATGCTTTGATGTTGATGGGATTATCAACAGACTAGACTTTACAAATAAAAAAAAAAGATTAGTGAACTTGAAGATATAACAGAAACTATCCAAAATGAAACAAAAAAGAGAATTTTTAAAAATGAAGAAAGTGTATAAATGGACACTCTGGAGGATATAAAAGAAAGGTAAGAACAGAAAGAATATTGGAAGAAATAATGGTCCAAAACTGTCCAAATTTCATGAAAACTATGCCTACAAATCCAAGAAACTCAAATATTATTAAGCACAAGAAACTGTACCAAGGAAACTATACATCATGTGTCACGTCATAATAAAATAGCTCAAATTCAATGACATAGAGATCTTAAAAGCAGCCAGAGGGAAAAAAGACTCATTGTATACAGAAAAACAGAGGTAAAGATAACACATTTCTCATGAGAAAAAATACCAGTGAGAAGACAGTGAGTAATATCTTTAGAGGATTAAAAGAAAAAAGCTGTTAACTTGGTATTCTATAGCCAAGAAGAGTATCTTTCTTAAAATGTAGACATGCAACGAATGAAAGACTTCATCACCAACACACTCCCACTACAAGAAATGTTGAAGAAAGTACTTTAGGCAGAAGGATAGAAAACTGAATCTACACAAAAGAATGAAGAAAACAGAAATGGTGTTCATAATAATATAATTTCATATATATATATATATATATATATATATATATATATATATATATAATTTGATTATTTAAATCTTTTTAAAAGATAATTGAGTCCTTAAACAAAAATAATTATGATATGATCTGAGATTCATAACATATGTAAAAGTAAAATGTATGGCCCAAAAGGTACAAACATAGGGGAAATAGAAATAAAAGGATTTTATCAAAAGGTTCTTATAAAATACCACTGGAAGGTAAACTGATAAAAAATAAAGACATATGATAGAAACCACTACAGCAACCACTAAAAAGGGAAAACAAGGAGATTTCATTAAGTCAAAAAAGATACTAAATGAAATCATGAAAAATATTCAGTTAATCAAAAAGATAGGAAAAGGAAACAATAGATGGGACAAATAGAAAGCAGATTATAGATTTGAACCTAATTACATGAATAATAGTATTAAAAGGAAGTGATCTCAACAACACGGGGTGGGAGGGGGAAGCTGGGGTGAAGTGAGTGTAGCATCGACATATATGCACTACCAAATGTAAAATGGATGGCTGGTGGGAAGCAGCCGCATAGCACAGGGAGATCAGCTCGGTGCTTTGTGACCACCTAGAGGGGTGGGATAGGGAGGGTGGGAGGGAGGCTCAAGAGGGAGGGGATATGGGGACATGTGTATGCATACGGCTGATTCACTTTGTTGTGCAACAGAAACTAACACAGTAATGTGAAGCAATTATACTCCAATAGATCTATTAAAAAAAAAAAAACAGTGATCTCAACAACCCAATGAAAAGGCAGAGATTTTTAACAGCAAGATGCAACTATAAGCAGCTCACAAGCAAACCACTTTAAATATAGACACAAATAGTTTCAAAACTAAAGTAAAAAGATATAAAAGGTATAAATAGTAGTGTTTAGATAGTACAAATCTAAAGAAAGCTGAAACGGCTGTATTAATATCCAAGCAAAATCAATGTCTGAGCAAAGACTATTACCAGAGTTGATAAAAGTCATTTTGTAATGAGAATGAGGTCAATTCATCAAGAGCACATAAAATTTGTAAACATTTATGCATTTATTAACAGAGCTACAAAATGCATGAAGCAAAAAACTGATAGAACAGCAAAAAGAAATAAACAAATCCAGAATTATAGTCATAGATTTCAATATCCCTCTCAGTAACTGATACAGCGAGGAGACAGAAAATCAATAAGAATATAGAAGACTTGAACAACACTATCAACCAACTTGACCTAATAAATATATGGACCACTCTACTCAATGGCAACAGAATACATTCTGATAGACCACATTCTGAGCCATTAAAAAATCCCAATAAATTTAAAAGAATTCAAGTCATACAAAGTGTATTCTCTGACCACTATGGAATTACATGAAAATCGATAAGAGAAAGATCTCCAAAAAATCCCAAATAGTTGGAAATTAAATTACACATTTTTATGTAACCCATAGGTCACAAAAAGAAAACAAAAGGGAAGATTGGGAGTATTTTGAACATAATGAAGATGAGAACACCACATATTTTTCACAGGATTCTGCTAAAGCAGCACTTAAGGGAGATTTATAGTACTAAATAGCTATATTAGAAAAAAACAGAAAAGTCTCAAATCAATAATATCAGCTTCCACCCTAAGTAACCAGAAAAAGAAGAGAAAATGAAACACAAAGTAAGTAGAATAATTAAACTAATAAAGACCAAGGAGAAATCAGTGAAATATAAAACTGAAAAGCAATAGAGAAAATCAATGAAACCAAAAGCTAATTCCTTAAGCAGATCAATAAGATTGATAAACCTCTAGCCAGACTGACTAGGAAAAAAGAGAGAAATAACATAAATATGCTCAACATCATTAATCGTTATGGAAATGCACAATAAAACCACAATAAATACCACTATGCCCCTGTTATAGTAACTAAACTTCAAAAGACTGCCCATATCGAGTATTTGAGGATGGGTAGTTGTTGGAATTCAAACACTGCTGGCGGGAATATAAAGTTACAACCTTCCTGGCAAAGAGTTTTGCAGTTTCTTAAAAGTTTAAGCCCACACCTACCATATGATTTAGTCATTCCACTCCTAGGCATTTCCTCAAGAGAAATGAAAGCATATGTCCCCACAGAGATTAGTACACAAAACTCATAGCAGCTTTATTTGTAATAACCCCAAATTGGAAACAACCCAAATGTTCATCAGTGGGTGAATGGATAATCAAACTGTTGTACAGTCATGCAAATGGAATACTACTCAGCAATGAAAAAGGAAGAAACTGTTAACACACGCTGCAACAAGGGTGAGTCTCGGAATAATGGTGCTGAATGAAAGAAGCCAGACCCTCCCAAAGTAGAACACATACTGTATGATTCCATTTATAGAAAATTCTAGACGATGTAAATTAACCTGTAGTGACAGAGATCAGTGATGTCCAAGCGGAAGGGAATGAGGAGAGGGTCAGGAGGGAGAGATTACAATGAGGAAACTTCGTGGGGGTGATAGATGTGTTCCTTTCTCTTGAATGTGGCGATGGCTGTACAGGGATATTCATAAATGAAAATCTATCAGATTGTCCACTTAAACTATTCGCAATTCATTGCATGTCAACTATACCTCAATTACGGTGTTCAAAAGATTAATGGACAAATATAAGTAAATACATGAACAAATAAAAGGTTTGTTTCTTACCAGCCATTCACACTAGTCACAATACGAAGCACTAATTTATCTGGAGCTTGGCAAAAACATCAATGAAGGTAAAGAGGTCTGTTTGAATTTGTTTTATTATGCCTCAAATTAACTAAAAATATACCCCATGGTTAGTTTTTTATAAACTCATTAAGAAAACAAGATATTGTGTTTCCAACAAATTATTTACAATTAAAAAAAATCAATCTAGGACTTTCTCTTGCCTGATATTTATACTAGTTCTATATCTACGATAATTCTAGTTGGGAGATTCATTCTGCACAGTGTAAATTCGGTTGCACTCTGGTCTCGTGCTTTACACAATCAAATGAGAATATACTGGTAGGACTTAAGATCTTTCTATTTGTGGTTCAGATCGAATAGGATTGACTATTTCTGATTGCTTATGCCCAAGCCCTGTGGAATCAAAGATGACACAGAGGTAATGTGCTCATTGGGGAACTGCACCCACCACATGATACCGTCCTAATCTGTCCCGGCTACAGCTGTAATTACCCTCTAAAATTCAGTGCGTGGAAAATGGAAAAAGATTATGCTGCTGGAGAGAGGGCTAAAGTATGGTACCTCTGGTTCTAAGACTTCTATTTTAAACAAAATTTTAAAATCACATGAGATTCTTTGTGTTATTTTTCGAATCCTGCTCACTTTCCTAGAAGGAAAAATAAATCCCTCTTCCTGCCTTGTAATCTTTCCATCTACATAGAGTATACACATTTTTTAAAAAAATCTAAAACTGCAGTGATAAGGCCAAGTACCATCTTAACATGCAAAATCTTTGAAATATATAGCACACTGAAATACAACAAATTCACGTTTATGTCCCTCAAGCGCCTCGTAAAATGTTACCAAGAGTACAACTTCAGCTGGTCTGTAAATTGGTGTGTCTTATATATTTAGACATATTTTTAAATGTGTGTCTTCAACATTTAGTGCCTTGTACTCTTATGTATAAATATCCTTTGCTTCAAAGTCTTCAAAATTGTCACAAAAACTATATTGACCGAGTGTGTTTTTACAGATTTGCTTGGTCTGCATCAGGTGTTCTCTAATTGTTTTAGGTCCATATTTCTGTAGTTGTCTCTCTTCACCTCCTAAACATTGAAACAAACGGTGTTGCAGTAAAGAATTCAAAGGCTTTGAAATCAGGGGACCTGGTCCAGCTGCAGCACCACCGCACCCTGGTGCCACCCTTGGGCGCTGGGCCCTTCCTTTTTCTGCCTGTTTCTCCCAGTAGCACACAGGGAGGGTATACCCAGCGCTGTTATAAGGATTAATCAAGGCAACTGGACAAGGCTGTCAGCCGAGAGCCCAACACATAGTGAACATTCAAAATCACAAGAGTGGACTTCCCTGGTGGTCCAATGGTTAAGACTCTGCCCTTCCACTGCAGGGGGCACAGGTTCAGAGAAGTAAGATTCCTGCATGTCGTGCAGCCAAAGTAATAATAATAATAATAATAAAAATACAAAAGCTGCCTTTGAACTGCAAAAAAATTTTAAGGCAGGGTCCAATGATTATAAATTATCTCATTACATAGCAACATGACTGCAATATATCCTAGCGACAGCAGAAAGCCTAAAAATTAGCATTTGATCAAAAAGAATATTTCCTAGAAGGTAGACTTTAAAAAGTACATAATTAAAGTGAAAAGACCTAGTTTAAATTCCAACTTTGGCACGTTAATAGGTGGTTGGTTATTTTATTCTAACTGACCATCTTGTAGTCTGGAAAACGGACATGACCTGGAAATAGTAGGTGCTTGCTGAATACATATTGAGAGATTAAGTCAAAGATATGGTCTACAACCGTGTTTTCTATACTTTCATCTGTCTGATAGCATAAGATCTCTTTGAGGAAAAGCCATAGAACTGATGGATTTTCCCAACATATCAGACACTAGTCATCATGTACTTCTCTCTGCTGACAAACATATGGAGACATTGCATGGCTTTAGAGCCTGAACAGTGAAGTTCAAAGCTCAAGGGGGTTCCAGGAGCGATCAGAGACCTAGTGTGAACTCACGTCCACTCACAGAAAACCCGAACTGAAAAGCTCCCTGCGGTGAACACTGAGACTTAAAGTTTGCTTTTTTTTTTTTCCCCCAAGCAAAATGCCATGGTCCCTGATGTTCACAGCCCTTTAAAGATTATTTTATTCCTTTCACAGGTCTCCCGTTATGGCTGGAGGTCTCTTTGCTGTGGATCGCAAATGGTTTTGGGAGTTGGGGGGCTATGACCCAGGTTTGGAAATCTGGGGAGGAGAGCAATACGAAATCTCTTTCAAGGTAAGCCGTCAGCAACCTTCTCACACTAGGTTGGCATCATTTTGACCATTCTAATAGAATGGCGTCATTTCGTTTTGTGACCTCCTATGTTGCAAATTAACAACCAAAATAGACATGTCGTTTTCCCACCTCAGCTTTTGGATGAGAGAAGCTACTTCCTTCTGATGTTTCCATGAGACGTAGTCATGCCATAAAAGAAACACAGACGAGAAAGAATTCAAAATCCCACTTGCAGGGGGGGAACCGTGGTGTGCCAGCACTTCTGCTGCCCCGCTGGTACTGCATTCCTTCTCAGGCACCTAGAACAGAGAGACAGAGGCATGAAGGTGAAAGAAATGGAATTACTGGAGCTTTTGCCCGTTGTGTTTGTTCTCGAAATAATACTCCACCTTTTGCTCGTAACCACTATTCCACAATTTCAATAACAGAAGAGTAATTTTAAATTCTGTAATAATCTAAATGGGAAAAGAATTTGAAAAAGAATAGATATATGTATATGTATAACTGGATCACTTTACTGTACACCTGAAACTAACACAACACTGTTAATCAACTATGCTCCAGTATAAAACAAAAATTAAATAAATACAATATGAATGACAAATTAAAGCTATTCTTTATATAATTCCAAAACAAGTGAGTTTTTTGTTTATTTTTATCTGAAATTGCCCAGGTTTCCACTTGCTTTGACCATAAGTACTCACAAAAATTATACTTTATTACATATATATACATTCATATATTACATATATACATATAGGATATATGCAAGTATATGATAGAATATCAAATTTCAAGGTTTGTAAATGAAAAAAATTTACTACAGCATGTGAAGACCAGATAACCAAAGCAAAATAAACTGTGCAAAAGGTTTTTTTTTTTCCTTTATCATAGTCATTATTCATATCGAAGATATAGTGATTCTTGCAAGATTTATCAGACAGAAATCTCACTAAATAAATCAGCTTTCCTAATTACCTCTATTATAAAATCAGACCAATTCTTGGTAAGAAAATAAAGTGCATCCTGAATATAGTAAAAGTCAAACTTAATAATCCAGCTAAACTTTTTGAATTTATGCATAAAAGAAATTGACAAAACTGGTTTTTATTTAACTGTAACAACTACATTCTATGTGTTAACAGAAACGGTATGTTGTCCCCAAAGTGTCATAAAATAAATATTCCAAAGAGAAACTCAGGAGACACGATTGCAGGCTTCAGGACACCTAGAATTTTCCATCTCACTGCTGGCAATAAGCCTTGAAATACTATTTATTAAATTAGTGCTTTTTTTTTTTTTTTACCATCACTGAAATACACCTAATTTCACATCTAAGTTACTTTTTTCTTAAACTTTGTATACATACATTTACTCCATTTATTTAATGGTATGTGATGTACAGAAGCTAGGCCAAGTGCTTTATATGCTTTATATAATTTAAAATCACAACTCAGAGAAGTGGGTATTATTCCATTTTATAGATGAAGAAACTGAGAATTAAAGTTTTAAAAATTTTAGATTAAATTTTTTAAGTTTTAAAGATTAAATAAACTACCCAGTGTCACTTAGGGATTAAAATGCTCCACTTCTACTTAACTGCAGAGAATATAGAAATTTAAAATTGTCTGTTTACTCAAGGCACACCTACCAACACCATTCCAGAGTTCACAGTTAACCTTTTGATCTCTACCTAATGGTTCCTCTTACTGAACAGAGATGAGTATCTTCATTATACCCTAAGAGCATAGCAGCAAACTTTGTACTGACCCTGGCAAAATACTACTGATTATCAGATATGGCCCAAAGTTGGGTGCAAGTTTACAGTAATACCTCCCACTGGAAAAACAGAATATTGCATTTGACTCCAGTAATAAAGGAAAATAGGCATTGCTCTATTTGCAATCTCATCAGAAGTTAAAGAATGCTTTTTACTTCTCATGGTTCAAGATATTTTTTTGTTAGATTCTCTTAATTCACAAATTCTTTAACTTTAAAATGCTATTAAGAATATCTGCATTCTACAAATAATAAATGCTGGAGAGGGTGTGGAGAAAAGGGAACCCTCTTACACTGTTGGTGGGAATGCAAATTGATGCAGCCACTATGGAGAACAGTATGGAGGTTCCTTAAAAAACTAAAAACCGAGTTTCCATATGACCCAGCAATCCCCCTCCTGGGCATATATCTGGACAAAACTGTAATTTGAAAAGATACATGCACACCTATATTCATAGCAGCACTATTTACAACAGCCAAGACATGGAGACAACCTAAATGTCTATCCGCAGATGAATGGATAAAGAAGATGTGGTACATATATACAATGGAATATTACTCAGCCATAAAAAAAGAATGAAATGATGCTATTTGCAGCAACATGGATGGACGTATAGATCATCATACTAAGTGAAGTCAGACAGAGAAAGGCAAATATCATAGGATATCACTTATATGTGGAATCTAAAATATGACACAAATGAACTTATTTCTGAAACAGAAATAGACTCACAGACATAGAAAACAAACTACCAAACGGGTAAGCGGGGGGATAAATTCGGAATTTGGGATTAACATACACACACTACTATATATAAAATAGATAAACAACAAGGACCTACTGTATAGCACAGGGAACTATATTCAACTTCTTGTAATAACCTATATTAGAAAAGAATCTGAAAAAAAATATATATATATAACTGAATCACCTAAAACACTGTAAATCAACTATACTTCAATTTTTCTTAAAAATTGTTTAATAAGAAAAAACAGAAAAAGAAAATCTGTAGTAAGCAGGAGATACCTGGCTTAGAATAATAAACTGGGTGTGGATAAAAGTACTGTGGGAAGTCTGGAGCGTTTGCAGAATGGACATTTGCATTCTAAATCACGAAGGTATTTTTTAAGACAAATATAAACTTGAACCTCTCATTTCTCTGTCGCTTGTATCTATCGCTTCTCTTCGGGGTGACCTGAGATTTTATTACCCCATTTTCTCTTTCTCAGTTCTCTGTCATTCTGAAGGATATAATTGGAATGCAGCCCTGTCGTCTTTGTCTAGAAACCATGGCAACAGAGCTAGAGGTTCAGGACTAAATTGCCCCAGGTTGTTTGATTGAAATGACAGATCCTTTGGCAACAGCTATATCTTACAGGGTCCCATTTCAGACACATCTCTCCGTTCTTCCCGCTATTGTGTGCTGACCTTGGGGTTCCTGTCCCTCCCTATTAGGATTTGTAACACGAGGGGGACACCCTCAAGCAGGGTTTGGTAGAATTTGCATGGAAGACGAAGAATTTTCTCCATGCGAGAGAAATTGAAAGAATTGTCCACAAATAGCTGTGTTCAATGGTATTAAAAAGTCAAAGAAAAATGGAACATCTGCATTTTGGGACACAGTCCATAAGTTGCGATTAATTTTACATTGTAAAGCACTGTCAGATATACACTGGTCAGCCCTTCAGGCTTGGGAGTATGTACGGATAACTGAGAATTTACTAGTCTATTTCACACCATAACATAGAATTTGTTTCAAGTCTGAAACTTAGAAGCTCTAATTCAAAAGATTTCTGTCTGTGGTTGTTATCAGGCATCTTTGCTTGCTGTTTGCATTTCAATGAAAGAATCATTTCACTGATGTTTATGACAAGATTCCATGGCTGAGTGAAAATATTTCCAGAAAACTCTGCTTTATATTAAGGGCTGAGTTTTTGGTCAGACGGGGTTTGGCTAAGAGGGCTCCTCAATTCCCTGTCTCTGTAAATATCTTTCCTTCCTTTTTCTAACATCTGCCTAGGTGAGTGGATTTCATGCCATCACACAGAAACCAACACAGCGTAATTTTCAGGAGTCCCTCAAGGAAAAGGGCTCTCTAGAGAAATGATCTCTCTGCGCTGCGCCAAGTCTTCAATCTCTTTTAATATGAATCTGAATTCTCACGTGGCCCAGAATTATCCAGCTGCCTCTCAAACGTTGCTAGGTTAACCAGCTGCCAGGAAGGAGAAAGCACCATTTAGTCAGTCACTCAACAAGTTTTACTGAGCATCTAATTTACACCAGGCAGTGTTCCGGGTACTCAATTTGGAGCTGCATCTGGAAACAAAGAGGAAACCAAGACAGACTACAGAGTGTTGCAGGAAAGAGACAACCCTCCTTTAAATGGTGCGTGCCACTTAAGTTACTGAAACAGTGTTAACACCGTTATGGGTCTCTGATTGTCCAGAGTGCGTTTTTATACCCATTCCCCAAAGATCAAAGTCCAAATGTTAGCATTTTCGGAAGAAAACTCTTCCCAGAAAATAAAAGTGAGCAATAAACACTAATTAGTCACGCACATGATTTAGAATGAAGCCCAGGGACTCTATTCCACAAAATCCTCTGGCATGAGACATAAAACTTAAATCCACATAGAAGAGCATTAAATTTGGTTCATCCTTTTCCACGCCCAGGAGCGTAACAACACGGTCCCACCTTGGTCCAATATTCCTTGGGACATCTTTTGTCTGGGAAGAGCTGTGACCTCCAGCCTCAGCTGCGCGGAAACCTTCAGCGCTCCAGGTGACATGAATCTGAGTACCATATGCCCTAGAGCGAGTCTAATAAATCTGGAAGCCCCATGGCCTATCTGAAATCACTGGTAATGGATTGAAACACCCCATGCAACCACCTTTGTTATGTGCTCTCGTCCTTCCCATGTGTTAAGCTTAAGGTTCAGACATGTAAGGAAATTTTAACTTACCTCTCACAATCTTTCAGCCCTTACCAGTCACTAACTCATTCAACCGGCATTTATTTATCGATTACAATGTGCCAACTCTGGGCTAAGCTCTTGAGGTTCCAAGATAAATGTGAGAAAGATTCTCTCCAGTAGCCGCCTGGAGAAGTAATTCATCCCAATTTCCCAGTATTGTTTGGAACATATTTTATTTCCATATTCACAGGAATATATTCAGGAGGCTCTTCAACGGCCTCCCTCTCTCTCCTCTTTCAACTGATCTCCATTTTTTTATTCATTTATTCCCTGAGTTGCTTTACTTTCCCCTCCTAAAAGTTCACAGTGGTTCCTAAGGACCCCACAAATCACAAATCAGATTAGCATATGAATCATAAACCAGGGAAGCTTCTCTCAACCATCTGCCTCAGCTAACCGTCTCCAGCTACACTGCAAAACCAACTTAAGTAGTGTTTTCCTTTCCTTCCCAGAAAAGATGGAAACACAAACATCCATCACTGTCCCTATTTATTGCAGAGATTTTAACTAACCAGACTTTGATGAAATTTTTCCTGAAGATTTTAGTCATTCCCTCTAAGATATTAATCAGGAACCTTCACCATGAGTCCGTGTACTGTGCAAGCTAGACTCCGCAGAAAAATGCAAAGGAAGCCCAATAGAAGCCTTCTTCGGATCAAGTACAATTGAGATGAATATTTCACCCATTAAACATATACATCAATTAAAGCAGAAAAGCACAAAAAAACCTACGTTAAGAATCTCCTCTAAAGTAAAACATACAAATGTACATTTATGCGCTGATCTTCTAATGCAAGAGAGGCCAAAGCTGTTCCTTCTGCATTTGGGTCCTCGGATTGGGATAAACTAGAGAGGCATGGACCACATCCACATTGCATCCATCATGAGTCCCAGCTTGGGCTCCTTTAAATTGGAATGAGAATCTAAAGACACTTGGAAGCTATCTTCATGCAGTCATAGAATCCTTCCGATTTTTTTATGGTTTTACCCCATCCTTTAGTATTACTTTGCTCACATCTAATTTGACAGCAATTTTTAAACAACTCCATCTTTCAAACTCCTCAAATTAGTTTTGACACAAACAACAATTCTTTTCATAAGAGTATTTCACCAATTCAAGTGATATTTCATTAAATTACATAATTAACAATTTTTAAAAACTAGCACAATCCCCTTTGGGAAGAAATGCACTGCCTTTGAGATACACATGTCACTTAACAATTGTGAGCCAGAAGTTCCAGGTGTATTCGATGTAGCCTGTTTTCGGCATAGGTCCACCATAATATGAATGCCATTCAATATGTTTACAGAGAGAATAGAGAGGGATGTTTCACACAGTAAATTGAACAGAGACTCAGACCTTGCTGTCGAAAACTCTCAGTCTCATAAGTGACAGGAAAAGCTCATGTAGCAGAGGCAGCTGCATTTCTGCCTTTGCACAGAGGCAAATCACCCGGCTTGTCGGGCTCAGGTCTGGGGCGAGGCTGTCCCCGCTGGTCCTCATCCCTGCGCAGGTGCCCCAGTGCCCTGCCCTCTGTCCAGGAGACTTACAGGTACCCAGGTTGCTGAGTGGCCAGTGTCTTATAGTGATGAGTCAGGGCAGGGGAACAGCCTTGGTGCCCTTTCTCTTGTCTCTTCCACTCTGTGCGCTGGTCCTACAGACCAGTTCCCACTCCTGTTTGCTAGCTGTCACTTCTGTTCCCTTCCCTCAAGCCCAATCTTGTGTATTCTCTCTAAACCGAAAAAAAAAAAATCAGTCCTAAAAGAAGCCTCTGGGGTTTCCTTGAATCTTGGCGTCTACCTGGCTGGGGGTAGGGAAGAAAATGCTCCCCAAGGGAAAATAGAAGGTGGAAAACACAGTGAACATAACAAAGGGAATACTTAAGTTTTAATCCTGCCACGTACAAATAAACATTTCAGCTCAAAGAGACTAAAACATACCTGAGATTTTACTAGACAGCGCCCGTTTATTTTGTACACCTTTATGACTTTTAAAATCTTTACATGGAGCTCCCTGTGTCCCAAAGCCCTGGCCATTTTAGTCTTCCTATGGTGGTAATAACTATTATTTGGTCCTTTAACAAGGAAAAGTAATGACTTAGCATCTAAAGGTCACGGAATTTAATTTCTTATTCCATTCAACACTAATGCAAGGTAAAAATATAATTTCTATTTCATAATTGCAAAGGCAGGCCATTACCTAGTTAATACCAAAGCAAGGAGCAGAATTGGGGTTCGCTCTCAAAACCATTAGGCTAATTTCTCTTAGCTGGAAAAAGTAGAAGACTTTATGCCCTGATGCAAAAGTGGCTACTGTCATTCTCTGAAACCACTTTTAAAAAGAAATGCAGGCTCTTCCCAGCGGGAATTTTTATTAAATGCGAGGGCTGTCAACTCTTGTTATTATTTAATGTAAAATTTAATTTTTTACTGTCTTCAAAATGCAATGGTTATTCAATAAGGATTGCATATACATGATCGGGACTAATCGTTGAGTATAGAAGACTCAGCTCTTTATTCGATCAAACAAGATAACAGCCATCAGTTTACAACTGTTATAGCTCAGGAAACTGTATAGTCTAGAGCTTAACCTCATTACAGAGCTTCTCAAGAACAAACATGGATTTTATTTATTTGTACTTAGAAAATCAAAAGAACCCCACTAAATTAGCTAAATTTAAAGTTTCCCTACATAGTAGGAAGCCATCAAAAAAATTTCGAGTGTATTTATAGTTCAACAATTGAATGTTATACAATTATAATTTACACTTTTAAACTGGAAAAGAAAGGTCTGTTCTTAGAGATCACTCAAAACAGAAAAGGAGAATATGAAGCAGAAACAAAAAAAAGCCTAACTTTACCCTTGACAAAATTCTCAGATATCTTACCCCCAACCACAGTGTGTAAGGAACGTTATCATATGCAGTAAGATCAATTCAGTGGTGGTAAAAGAGGGGCACAGGAAGATGGAATGACCCCAGCTACAAATCTCATTTGAAGTCAGCAGATCTTACTTCCCCAAAGTAATTGGCACCTCCTAAGGGAGAAAAATCAACCATCACTTTTTTGAAACAGTAGCAACAGGTGTGATTGCTGGTGGCCAGAGCTTCTCTGGATTGAGTCTGGCACCAAAGAGAAGCATCCGTGGAAGGCTGGGGACAGGTCTGAGGAGGTTTACACAGACCAGCCACATTTTCAGGAAGCAGGCTGTTAATGAGGCAGGATGGAGGAAAGATACTCAAGATCACAAGCAGCCCTACAGCAGCCAACTCCTGTTGGATGCAGGCAAATAAAGGCTAAAAGAATTCACTCACGCACTAAATTGTGTGTCATAAAGTGAATGCCTACCGTACTTGGTAAGAAGAATGCACCCTACTCAAAGATAAATAATAATGACTTTTTAAAGGAAATAGCATACTAAAATATTACAAGAAAAAAGGAAGAAAGGATCAGGAATGGTCACCAAAATCATGCTGCTATACCTTTTTATAAATTCTTTTAAAAGGTTAATGAAGTCATTGACTCTGTAAAACAGTATGAAATGCTGAACTTTCTGAGATTAGGAAGAATGTTAAAAGACAACAGAAGGAGATAGAAAATAAACAGCAGCAGTCAGGATATCATGAAAAAGAAAAAGAAAACCAAAATGAAGGTCACATTGAAAGCAACACAAAAGAGAAGGAATATTCTGAAAATATATAGGGACACAAAAGACAAGACTGAGAAAAAGGAACAAAATGAAATTAAAATGAGCAAAGTTAAAAAGTAGTAGAGTGGAATGACATGGAGGATAAAGGAGCTCATAGTAGTATTCCCAAGGGACAAAGTTAAATTGAAATAACATATTTCAAAGCCTAAGAGATACAGCTGAAGCAGTGTTCAGAAGAAAAGGTAGACTCTTAAATTCTTACATCAACATAAAAAAGAATAAAAATAAACTCAACATCCATATCCAGTTCGCAAATAAAAAATAAAATAAAGCTAAGGAAATATTAATAAGCATTTGAAAACTTAATGATTTAGAAAACCTAAAACTAGTAGTGCAAGAGCTAGTTCTTTAGAGCCAAAGATAAATCATTAATAAGAGATATAGCTAGGTATGGAGACAGATAAATTAATTAGAAAACGATTAATTGACATTTATTAGAAGAAGAATACACAAACTCGGAAGCAACCTAAATGTCCATCAACAGATGAATGGATAAAGAAGATGTGGTGTTTATATATATGTATATATACATACACACACACACACACACACACACACACACACACACACACACAATGGAATACTACTCAGTCATAAAAAAGAATGAAATAATGTCTTTTGTAGCAACTTGAATGGACCTAGAGATTATCATACTAAGTGAAGTAAGTCAGACAGTGAAAGGCAAATATCATATGATATCACTTATATGTGGAATCTAAAAAAAAAAAGATACAAATGAACTTATTTACAAAACAGAAATGGAGCCACAGACATAGAAAACAAATGTATGGTTACCAAAGGGGAAAGTGGGGGAGAGATAAATTAGGAGTTTGGGATTAACAGATACACACTACTATATATAAAATAGATTAAAAAACAAGGACCTACTGTATAGCACAGGGAACTACATTCAATATTTTGTAATAACCTATAAGGGAAAAGAATCTGAAAAAGAATAGATATACATATATGTATAACAATCACTGTGCTATAAACCTAAAACTAACACAACCTTGTAAATTGACTATACTTCAATAAAATAAAATAAAATGTATAAAAATGGGGAAAAAACAGGAATTTTCAAAATTTAAATGATCATAAGAGATTGCTCAATTCTAAGCAAATACAGTTAAGATTATAGGGAAAATGGATGATTTTTAACAAAATATAAATGACAAAACTGACCTCCAAAAAGAAAAAATCTGAACCAACTATATTCGTTTTCTATCACTACATGACAAATTACCACAAACTTAGTGGCTTAAAACAACCCAGAATTCTCCCACAGACTCTGGATTGCAATCCAGCATCTTTCTGCAGGGCCTCTGCTAAGATCTCACAAGGCTGAAATCAAATTTTCGGCCAGCTCCATCCTCCTCTGGAGGCTCAGCCAGGGAAGGATCTGATTTCAAGCCCCCTCAGGTTGTAGGCAGAACCCATCTCTCTGTGGTTCGGGGACCGAGCCCCTACTGTCTTGCTGGCTGTTGTCTGGACATGACTTTCAGTAACCAGAAGCCCAGCTCGGGCCCTTGCCCTGTGGTCCCCTCCCCGGCCCTCTGGCAACAAGGCAGCTTTCTTCTCCAAGGCGAGAATCTCCTCAGACTTCACATCCCTACACCTCTGTCTTCAGGAAGGGCAGAGTCCCCTTTTTGGACTCTGGTTAGGTCAGACCCTCCCAGGATAACCTCCCCTTTTATTAATTCAAAGTCAGCTAAATTGGGACCATAATTATATCTGCAAAACCCCTTCACCTTTGTCATAAGGTCACCTTCACCTAAATCACAGGCGTGAAATCCATCACAATCACACACCTCCCTACACTCAAAAGGCAGAGATAATATAAGGACTTGTGTATCACGGGGTGGGAATTTAGGGGGCCATCTCAGAATTCTGCCCATCATGCTGCCCAATGACCACAGAAGAAATAGAGAAAATTGTCAAAAAGCTATATCCCCTCCGAAAAATAAAGCACCAAACCTCATTAGTTTCTTCCAGACCTTTAAGAAACACTTGCTACAATGTTTATCAAAAACTGTTCTCTAATAACAGAAGAGAAAGAAATATTTCAAGTTGATTAGATAACTGGCATAATATTGATAACAAAATCTGACCAAGATAGCACAAATAAACAGAAAAGTACAGACATATTTTACTTGTAAATACTAGCATTAAAAATAATAATTAAAGATTACACAACAGAAAAACTATTCAAAGGCTAATCCACCAAAATAAGTGCAGCGCCAGGACTTTTCCCATTAATTTATTTAATATCATTTAGGATTATCCTGATGATAGTAGGCAATTCAATTAGACAAGATAATATAAGAGATATAAAAATTGGAAAGGAGAACAGAAATTTTTCATTAATTGCAAATAATATTACCATATATCTACCTGAACAATTCAAGTTGAACCAACTGAAAAACTACTATAAATAAGAAATTCAGTAAGTTGCTTGGGTAAAATGTGTGTGTGTAAATATACAGAAAACAACAGCCTTTATGTATGAAAACAACCACCCAGAGGAAGACACCATTTACAACAGTAAGGAAAAACCAACTTGGAATAAACTTAAATGTCCTAGACCTCCATGAAGAAATGTTACAATGCTACTGAGGGACACACAAAATAAATAAATGAAAATTCATAATGAAGATAGTTCTCCCTAAGCATACCCCTGTATTTAATGCCATCCCAGTAAAAATGATAACATGAAGTTTTTTTGGATGGGGGAGGTTAAACGGGGACAGCTAGATAAACTGCTTCTCGTTCATAAGGGAAAACAAATAGAATAACAAGAAAATTTCTGGGGAAAAATGATAGGGGGCTAACTTAGGTAATCAAATACAGAAATTAGACAGAGATACCTATGGCACAGAATTTAAATAGACCCAGATAATATGACAATTTAGCATAAGATAAACATTTCAAATCAAGAGGAAGAGAGTGGATTCCTCAGTAAATAATGTGGAACAACTATTTCTCTAGAGAAAAAAAATAAAGATGAATCCCATGTGTGAAATGACACAGGTACACTGATATTTACCTCAATATTGTTTTTATTGATGAAAAATGAAAAAACATTAATATCCACCCTAGGGGACTAATTAAATTAATCACTATGAACTACAGTATGGCCTTTAAAAAGAATGCAACAGGTGTATTTTTACTAATATGGAATAATATCCAAACCTATCATTATTAAGTGACAAAAAGGGCAAGGTACAAATATATATGCAAAAATAAACATGGAGAGAAGATAAATTTTGTTATATATATTTAATAATTTACATCTATAACATGTCACATAGTACAAATGTTAGCACTTATAAGAAAAAATGACAATATTAATTTCATATGCAGACAACTGTCACAGATGTACTCACATATCCAGGAGATATTTATTGAGAGCCTACTGTCTGCCAGACACTGCGAATATAATTGTCAACAGAAATGACAAGTTCTCTACCTCGTGGAGTTCAGTCTGAGGGGGAGACAGATCATAAATAAATAAGTGAATAAATAAACAAGATCATTTCAGATGTTGCTAAGTGCTAAAAGGAGTCCAGCCAGCCAATATTACAAAGTAGGAGCCTCAGAGAAGAGATGGCTAGATCTGGCATCATGTTTTTAAAATATTTGCATCTGTACCCAAACTAGAAGGTGGGGAAAGGGCTACAGTGTTTACTGGTTCTCATCCTCCTACTTCTCCAACCTTGAGTGTCTCTGATCCAGCCATCACCAGAGCAAATATTCCATGTGTTACAGGACCCACAGACTGGCGGGAGAACCTACAAAATAATGACACACTAGTGTCCCAAAGAAAGGGGGTTGTTCCCCGGGGCCCTGACCCCAAGCTGGTCCCTCGATCCCCCGCCCTCACCATTGTAAATTTCCATACTCTTGGTTCCCAAGACAAGCCTCCAGCACACTGGCAGAGAACCGACAGTTCTAATTAATAAGTATTTTCCACTTTCTCCGCAGTTGTCTGAAAATACAAAAACCTCCGTGGGTGTTTAATTTATACTCCTGAAATAGTTTCCTTGTCTCCTTAGAAGGGTACAACTCAATCTCATTTTGGAAGAGTACTCTTTCCCGCTTAAGCCATCTCTATATAAACTCTAGTGATGATGCTTTGTACAAATGGTTTTGGTAGAAATAAATTCAGTTTTATCAAATGTACTCATTAGAAATCCTTTTTATGCCAAGGATGATTCTAAAATATTTTATATACCTTCTCATTGTTTTTATGAGACAGCTATATTAAAAAAAAAAAAAACCCTCTCCTTACTTCTGAGCCTGCAAATACCTCGAAGTGTAGTTGCATTTTGTGTCTAAAATGTGACAGAAGCCTTTTTATGGCATACCGTACACCTTCACATACACAAGAAAATATCTGGAGTTGTTCCTATGGGATTTTTTCTCCTACAATATTTAGCCTAGGTGATATAAAAATAACCATTCTAATTCAGCATGCCCAGAATTGATCTTCCAAAGAAAATATTAAAATGACTCTAAACTCATTCAGAAACTCAAAGATAAACAGAAACAGCTGCTAAATGTCTCACAAGCCAGTCTGAGATTCATTTCAATTATCCAACGAAAGGTACCTCAGGTGAAACAGAGCATTTTCAAGTTAAATTTTATGTCCATTGGATAGAAGCCTGGCAAGTCTAAATTCCTTCCAGTTGTTAATTCCTTTATGTCTGATGGCATTTTCCTAATTCCCTATTTAATTTTATTTTAGCTTTTATAGAGAGCTGTAAAGACAGCGGGATATAACAATTTACACAGCATTCGGTACCTGTGTTCAGGTCAATTTAACTTCCTATTGAAATCTTTTTCTAACATTGAAATTTTTAAGAATTTTTGTATTTTTCTGGTTGCCATTTTCCCTAACAAGAAAAATGAAATACAATCTAATGACTCTAATGCAAGTCAGTTGACATCCCCGCAAAAGCTCAAGAGATATATGTTTAGAAAGTTACCAAAAAAGCTCTCCATACAATTCTCAAGCCTGTCATCCAAATCCTAATGACAGTACTATACAGAGCATGGGGGTATATGCACGCATCAACTTTAGAGGTATAAGGATTTGATTTTTACCCTTTACATCAAGGTCAGCAACCTACAACACACCAGGACCCTGTAAGCTGACCCCACAACTCTCTCCCTCTCTTCAAACTGTGAGAGGACAGTTGAGAATACAATCCCTACCTCATCGCCACACATTCAGACTTGCATGTCGCCATAAGCCTGACCCCCCCCTCACACAGGTCAACATGTGGATACATGACAACAATTCCCTGTAGCCCACACATACCAGAAGAATAAAGCTGGTCCCCTAGGGTAATATTAACACATGACCACTATTCTCGAGCACCTATTATATGCCAAGGGTGCTATGTGATTATTCAATCGAGTCCTTACAACCATCTCCTGAAGCAGACACGTTAGCCCAACTTTACAGAAGATGAAAGTGAGACTCAGGAAAAGGTAGTAACCTGCCCAGTTCAAGACCTACTGCCAGATGTTCTTTGCTCTGTCCTGAACCATGAAAGCATGTCAACTTCTCAAGATAAAAAATATCACGTAAATGCCATTATGAACCTTTAAGAGTGCTAACATTTTTTATTCTGATGACATTTCTTCATTTTGAATGTTTCCCCTCAAATTTCAACACTTATCAACTGAAGCTTAGAAAACCGTTTGCTTCTCCAGAGTTTCCGACATAATGGTCTTCATCTGAGTAGCTTTTGACCGATGTGTTTGACAGCTCCAGACACTCAAACCCTGGCTGTTCAGAGAGCTTTTTTTTTTTTTTTTTTTAATTTTATTGGAGTATAGTTGATTTACAATGTTGTGTTAGCTTCAGGTGTACAGCAAAGTGATTCAGTTATACATGTACATATATTCATTCTTTTTCAGATTCTTTTCCCATATAGGTTATAGGTTATTACAGAGTACTGAGTAGAGCTCTCTGTGCTATACAGTAGGTCCTTGTTGATTATCAATTTTATATATAGTAGTGTGTATATGTTAATCCCAAGCTCCTAATTTAACTCTATCCACCCCCCATGTTTCCCCTTTGGTAACCATAAGTTTGTTTGCAAAATCTGGGAGTCTGTTTCTGTTTTGTAAATACTGGGTTGGCCAAAAAGTTCGTTCGGGTTTTCCCATAACATCTTACAGAAGACCCGAACGAACTTTTTGGCCAATCCAATAAGTTCATTTATGTCATCTTTTAAAATTAGATTCCATATATAAATGATATCATATGATATTTGCCTTTGCCTGACTTACTTCACTTAGTATGATCATCTCTAAATCCATCAAGAGAGAGCTTTTTTAATGTGGTTTACTTTGGTTTACTAGAAGACAGAAACCCAATTCCGACTAACTTAGAGGAAAGGGGAAATTGGACAGGACACTCAAGTAAACAAAGTGTGAAAAAGTCAAGGAAATGAGTGAGCCTCTGGGAGGCTGCCAGGACCCTTTTCCTGAGCACCTGACCTCTGCCGCTCTCTGAAGAATGCTCCTTCCACCCCTCAGGGATGGCCACTAGAAGCTCTCAGGCTTTCATTCTCTGCTTCGCCACCAGAGAGGTAATTCCAATTTCACGAAATCCCAAGGAAGGATTTCAGTTAGCGTGACCTGAGTCCAGTTCCCACCCCCCCACTCGGAAGGTAGGATGATTGACAGCCTGACTCAGGGGTGAAGGAGAAGCACATGTTTGGGTATTTCCCTAAAGGAAAGAAGTTGTTCCACTACAGAAAACCAATTTTAAAGAGTTTTTTAAGAACTTTCATTTCTTTTTAGCAGATGGTGAAGCCAGAAAATTTAAGCAATAGACTTAAAATCTGGAGGCACATAGAAATAATAGTAAAAAGCGAACACTTTGCTTCTACTGTATCTTCTAAGCTATAGAATAATGAGTTAAGGGAAATGAGGGATTGTGTCCTTATACTATAGTATTTTTACCTAAAGAAGCACTCTTAAGATGTTCCAATCCATTCTTTCCTCCCCAAGAATTAATGCTTCAAATAAACCAAAAAGGGATATATCTGTTTTTATGTCCCACCCCAATCACTGTTTTTAAGAGCATAGTGTTACTGCAGATATAAATGTCACGTCTTAAAAACAGGATCTTCTGAACAACGTACCCTCTGAAACCCTGCCATCCCCACCCAGACCTCCTGAAGCTCATTAAATGCAAGATAGTTTGGGCACGATCTGTTTATACTGACATAACAGAGCATTTCTTACTTTGAAATAATCTTAAGCAGATGGTTCAAAAACAAGAGCTTTCCCCTTGAGACTAGAAACCAACATATCCTCAGTAGAGACTGCAGATACATTTTCCAGTTTCTGCTTTTATTATGTTCCGATCAACAAATAGAAAAGGAGAGTTGGGCAAGGTCAAAATAAGCTGTTCTTTTTTTCTCCTAATCTCAAAGAATAACCTCAAAACCCAGGTTTCTAAGAATAAAGCAAAGCAATGGTGTGCATGTGCCTTTCCATTGTTACCTTTTTTAGATCAAGTCAGGTCACAAAGTGCAGTTTTTATTACATCCAGCCTGGAAAAGTAGTTTAATGAGAGACACAGCCCTTTGCAACATCTACACACTAAAGCTTTTTAGGTTAACAACTAATATTTTATTTTCTAGTTAGATGGTACAAAGTGGTTGATTGTCTAGTTTTAAGAAGTTTTTCAAACATAACCCATCCAAGTCATACCATACACTTAGAAAGTTATTTTCCAGCCCCAGAAATGTAATTTCTTATTTATATATGCTCTGTACTTTTATCATCAATCACTTCTTTATACTAAACCAGTTACAAATGAAAATAAGCTCAAGATAGCTTATTCCCTTGAAACTTGTATTTGAATATACTAGAGAGCATAGCTTTTATTGGCAGCTAAACGGAGGATTATCATTAAATAACTGAATTGTTCGGAATTAACCTTACTTTATGTCAATAAACCAGTAGTTCATTCATTCATTCAACAAATACTTACAGGGCACCAACTGTGTGTCAGGCACTGTCCTAGGTGCTTAAGATACATCTCTCAATAAAACACACAAAGACACTTGCCATTGTTAGGGAGAGAGGCCGATAAATAAGAAACATAATGAATCACTTTGTCATACAACTGAAATTAACACTACATTGTTAATCAGCTGTACTCCAATATATCAATAAAATTAAAAGTTTAAAAAAATAAAGAAAGAAGCATAATGAATAAGTGAGTGAGAAGGTGTTAAGTGCCGTAGAACAGAAACAGAGTGGGGTAAGGAGGGCTGACAGTGTGCGGTGAGAGGGTGTTTGGGGCCAGAGGATTTGGAGCTAAGACTTGAAAGAGATGAGGAGCTAGCCATGGGGAGTTTGGGGAGAGAATTCCAGACAGAGGGATCCGCCGGCACAAACGCCCTAAGATGGAAGGGTGTCTGGCATGTCGGAGGAACAGAAAAGAGGCCAGAACTGCTACAGCAGAGGGAGGGAGGCGCAGAAGAGGAGGAGGGGAGATTAGGGGGAGAGCAGGCTTTGGAACTGAATGCACTAATACAATTGTTTTTCTTAAATTTACGTCACCATTTCCATGTAGTATATTATGCTTCATCTTATACTTGATAATGTTCCCTTATTAACCTCCTGACAACCAATTTCTTACTGAAACTAATTCATATTCCATATGACTGCTGTAATTGTATGATTCCATTCAATTTAACATTCACTGTGCCGAAACTCCAGTTTGTGGCTGATATTGAAAAGTGATTAAAAAATAAGGCAAGCATTCAATTATTCATTCAATTTGAACTACATGATGGAAAAAACACACTGTGCTCATTCACGGGTAAAATAACACTGCTTTAAAATATTTATGTTGTCAAAAGAAGACGTGTTATTTCTAAATCTAAAACATTTCTCCAAGAATTAGATACTTAAGTATGACAAATGCCATAATATTTTTAAAGAATATCATCACATCATGCTACCAGGAAATATCTTTTAAAAATATAAACCACATCTTTCAGAACAAATATAGGATTTGAGAAATGCCAGAACAGTTGTGCTTTCCTAAAGAACCATATACCCACTCTGTTACCCAAACATACCTCCCTAGTGTGTCAGGATATGCATCCCTCTACTGAAACAGGCATTGCTATTGAAGTTTGAAAAAAATAAAAGAAGTACGTGGTGATATCCATGGTATAAAAAAGCAAAACAACTCTACTTATCTTTGATAAAGGAGGCAAGAATATACAACGGAGAAAAGACAGCCTCTTCAATAAGTGGTGCTGGAAAAACTGGACAGCTACACGTAAAAGAATGAAATTAGAACACTCCCTAACACCATACACAAAAATAAACTCAAAATGGATTAAAGACCTAAATCTAAGGCCAGACACTATAAAGCTCTTAGAGGAAAACAGAGGCAGAACACTCTACGACACAAATCACAGCAAGATCCATTATGACCCACCTCCTAGAAAAATGGAAATAAAAACAAAAATAAACAAATTGGGACCTAATGAAACTTAAAAGCTTTTGCACAGCAAAGGAAACCATAAACAAGACAACCCTCAGAATGGGAGAAAATATTTGCAAACAAAGCAACTGACAAAGGATTAATCTCCAAAATATACAAGCAGCTCATGCAGCTCCATATCAAAAAAACAAACCACCCAATCCAAAAATGGGCAGAAGACCTAAACAGACATTTCTCCAAAGAAGATATACAGATTGCCAACAAACACATGAAAGGATGCTCAACATCACTAATCATTAGAGAAATGCAAATCAAAACTACAATGAGGTATCACCTCACTGGTCAGAATGTCCATCATCAAAAAGTCTACAAACAATAAATGCTGGAGAGGGTGTGGAGAAAAGGGAACCCTCTTGCACTTTTGGTGGGAATGTAAATTGATACAGCCACTATGGAGAACAGTTTGGAGGTTCCTTAAAAAACTAAAAATAGAACTACCCTATGACCCAGCAATCCCACTACTGGGCATATAACCCTGAGAAAACCATAATTCAAAAAGAGTCATGTACCATAATGTTCATTGCAGCTCTATTTACAATAGCCACGACATGGAAGCAACCTAAGTGTCCATCGACAGATGAATGGATAAAGATGTGGCACATATATACAATGGAATATTACTCAGCCATAGAAAGAAATGAAATTGAGTTATTTGTAGTGAGGTGGATGGACCTAGAGTCTGTCATACAGAGTGAAGTAAGTCAGAAAGAGAAAAACAAATACCGTATGCTAACACATATATATGGAATCTAAAAAAAAAAAAAAAAAAAAATAAGGTTCTGAAGAACCTAGGGGCAAGACAGGAATAAAGACGCAGACATAGAGAATGGACTTGAGGACACAGGAAGGGGGAAGGGTAAGCTGGGATGAAGTGAGAGAGGGGCATGGACATATACACACTACCAAATGTAAAATAGCTAGCTAGTGGGAAGCAGCCGCATCGCACAGGGAGATAAGTTCGGTGCTTTGTGTCCACCTAGAGGGGTGGGATAGGGAGGGTGGGAGGGAGACACAAGAGGGAGGGGATATGGGGATATATGTATATGTATAGCTGATTCACTTTGTTATACAGCAGAAACTAACACACCATTGTAAAGCAGTTATACTCCAATAAAGATGTTAAAAAAAAAAACTCTGAAAGTAGAGACAATCGAGTTTATGGTGAAAGCAAGTTGGCCCTGAGGTCATAAGAAGCAGGACTAAATGGGGAAGCTCTTAGGGCCCCTACCTAAGTAGGAGTATAAGCATAATTGAATGAGATGATCATATTCAACAAGTATTTACTATCTAAACATGAAGCAAATCATTACACACATGCAAATAAGTCACTTGATTCCAGTTGTCATAAGCACTGTCTCTACTTGAAAGAAAGTTCCATGTGTTCAGAACTTTGAATCTCCAACAGTGAATGATTCCTGGCATACAGTAAGTGTTCACTACCCTATTCGTCGACTTGATTCATGAATTACCTGAAAAGAGAAGTACGGGATGGAAAGAGTATAAAACAGGAGTCCTAACAAATCTAGGTGAAATCTGGAAAATAAATAGGAAACAGTCAAGGGGTAGGAAAGACGAAGGGGAGAATTTCTTTAGAGAGAAAAATTTACAGCAGCGAGCCCTGAGGAGGGGAACTTGGTCCTTTCTAGAGAATCAGAAATAGACCAGATGGGGGAGGAAGGGGAGGGCAAGAAAGGAGAGAGTGATTGAGGGACAATTAAGCAAAGACGAGATAATGCAAGGCTTCGGAATCGTTATGCAGGAGTTGTAACGCTACCCTGGCAGCAATAGAAAACCACCAAAGGATTTTAAATGGAAGCATGATAGACTCAGATTCATGTTTTTAAGTGATCACAGTGGCAATATGGAGGAAAAAAATAAATTCTAGGATTCCTTTTTAACACTGATGTTAGCATTTTAAAAAAAATCTGGACAGACATTTTCTGAATTGGACTTAGCTATAAAGAAAAATTTCTGAGGGGGAGAATTTTAAGAATTCGGAGTAGGTTACCGATAGAAGGCATAACATTCGCTTCATTGGCGATGGCGGTGGGCTGAATTCTAAGCTGACCCCTTCCCTGGTTTCCTCCTACACTTAAGTTATATTCCAGGGCAAAAAAGTCATGGCAAATGTAATTTCCAGTCAGTTCACGCTAAGCTAGGACGATGACCCTGGTGGGCCTAAACTAATCACAGGGGCCCCTTGATTGATTGATTGATTGATTGATTGATTGAGACTCAATAAATTTTTATTGAGTGAGTACTCTTACAGAAACTGTACTACTGCCTTTAAATCTATTTTGCTCAGTTAATTCTCACAACTCAGTAAGGTCTTTTTTTTTTTTTTTCCCAGCCAAGCTAGACCATGCTCTTTTTTTTTTTTTTTTTTTTTAAATTTGTATTGGAGTATAGTTGCTTTACAACATAGGAGCCCCTCTAAAGCAGGGAGTTTTCCCCAGCAGGGAGCGCAAGAAGTCAGGGAGATTTAAAGCCTGAGAAGGGTTCTATGTGAGGGCGGTTAGCCGTGGCTAAGATGGAGAGTTCCTGGAAAAAGGAACTGAGAATGGGTCTGGGAGCAGCCCTTTGCATCCCCAGCAAGGAAACGGGCCCTGGTCCTACAGCTGTCAGGAACTCGATGAGCCTGAAGGCAGGTTCTTCCCCGGAGGCTCCAGATAAGCGCTCAGTCCAGCCACCACCTGGATTGCAGCCTCGTGAGACGCCAGGCAGGGGACCCCACGGAGCCCACATGACCTCTGACCCACAGAAACGGGAGATCATAAATAAATGTGTGATGTTTGAAGCCACCAAGTTCTGGTAATTTGTTACACACCCATAGAAAGATCTTTAAAAACTGTATTACAGTGACCCTCCAAAGAGAATTAGAATTTCATTTTTGTGTGTCTGTTTGGTTATTTTTTTGCCCTACCTTGGAAAGGAAGGCAACGAGGATTTATTTAACTTTCTGTTATGGCTGTCCTTTGTCACCATCCCCTTGTCCCACAAGAGGGATTGGCCACCTCACCAAATGATGAGAGAAATACAGTCCCCTTTTCATGAAGAATAAACGACTGGGCCAACCAATCACTCTCTCCCAGCTGCGGATGATAGGAAGGCTTCTCTGCCTTGACACTTGCTTACCTCTGACATTTGATTACACACAGGACTCCTGAACATTCTCTGCCCTCCGGTTTCCCACCCCCTGCATCTATTGTCTAATTACTTTCAAATTGTCTCTCTTTAAAATGCACAACTGGGCCTTCCCTGGTGGCGCAGTGGTTGGGAATCCACCTGCCAATGCAGGGACATGGGTTCGAGCCCTGGTCTGGTAAGGTCCCACATGTCGCAGAGCAACTAAGCCCGTGCAACACAATTACCGAGCCCGTGTGCCACAACTACTGAGCCCGCAAGCCACAACTACTGAAGCCCGTGTGCCTAGAGCCCGTGCTCCACAACAAGAGAAGCCACCGCCATGAGAAGGCCATGCACCTCAACCAAGAGTAGCCCCCATGCGCCGCAACTAGAGAAACCCCGCGCACAGCAACGAAGACCCAACGCAGACAAAAATAAATAAATAAATAAATTTATAAATTAAAAAAAAATAAAATAAAATGCACAATTAACAAAAGGAAATAATCTCACAAATATTCAGGCTGTTTGATTCAATTTTTCAATAAAGTTTTTGATAAAATTAAAATTGTACTTAAAAAATTCACTGTATTTGATTTAAAGTGTCAGAAGAGACTGAAAATAGAACCAAACAAAACAGGGTTCTTAGAGTGGACCAACTGCTGTAATAATCCCCAAATCTCGGTAACTTAGTGTCAGTCATGCAGCTGCTACACTTCAGCCCTGGGAGAGAAGAAGGCTGTGTGCTCCGCTCCACCCCGGTTTCCAGACACTCAGGCCCCATCTGCCTAGTGCCTCTACCACCTTCTAGGGGCTCAGAGGCCTCCTCTGGATCTTCTGCAATTCATCAGGCTCTGAGGGAAAAGAGAATCATGAAGGGGAGAAAGGAAGTCCCCGCTCACTGACTTGAGCCCAGAGGTGATGCACAGCACTTCTGTCCACATTCCACCAGCAAGAAATAAGCATACAGCCCCTTCTGAATACCAAGGAGCTGGGGATTATAGCCTGGCAGTGAGCCCAGGAAGAAGTGAGCATGGAAATGGGTACGTCCTGCACCGTATCTCCCACAATAGGATGAGATAAAATCTGTGGGTGACCCGTAAACTTTCATCATGTCTTAGAGTTCACCTCCACCATGGATTTGGAAGTATGTAGTCCAGTTATTACTGCCTGACGAAGCACCCCAAAATCTACAGCATAAAACAAGCATTGTATCAAATTCATGGATTCTGTGGGTCCCAAATTCAGAAAAGGTACAAAGGAGAGAGCTCATTTCTGCTGCATGGTATCTGGGGTCACAGCTAGGGGCTGAAATCATTTAGAGGAATCTTCATCTACATGCCCAGCAGTTGATGTTGGGTGTTGGTGAAAACAGCTGAGGCTGCCGACCCGAGCGCCTACACGTGACCTTTCATGTGGCCCAAAACTTTCTACAGTGGGGTCTCAATGTCAGATTTCTTACATGGCAGCTCAAATTTGCAAAAACGAGTGCCCCAGCGGACAGGCAGAAGCTATGCCTTTCATGACCTCAGTCACTTCTGCTGTCCTCTACAGGTCTAAGAATTCACAAGCACACCCAAATTCAAGGACAGGGGACATAGTCCCACATCTCAGTGGGGGGTACCAAGGTCACATTGTAGAGGGGCATGTGCAATGGGAGATATTGTGGTGTCTAAGTTGGGAAAATGCAACCTCCCATATGTATTATCTTAGAATCCCTGAATTTCAGTGTTTGAAAGGATTGTGTATCTTATAGAACAGGGACCAGAGAACTATGACCCACTGCCTGTCTATGTCAACAAAGTTTTACTGAAATACAGTCATGTCTCTTCTTAGCAAAGTTTCATAGTTGCAAGATCATATAACCCACAAAGCCTGAAGTATTTACTATCTGGCCCTTTATGACACAGTTTGCTGACTCTGTAGATAAACTATTGACTTAGTAGGTGGGCACTGGAGTTAGACCACTAGGACGCATATCTCTGTTCTGGATGTGGTCAATTCTGCAGCTTTGGGCAAGTTAGCCTGTAGGCTGCCATGTTCCCACCTGTATAACTGGGGAAATAGTAGTCTGTCATTGAGTTGTGGGCATTAAATGAAAAAGAGCACAGTAAGCATTCATAAATGCTAACTCTTACTATTTGGATTACCTAAAATATCAGCTAGATCAACTGTCCACCAGAGTTACATGCTTGTCTACAAAATGTCATCGAATGTGGCTTTCCACACACCTAGCAATACAGGAAGCCCATTTCATCTTTAACCAAGCTGCCTATTACAAATTTCCTCCTTCCACTGGGTTGCAATCTGTCTCTTTATAGCTCTATCCTATTAATCCTAATCCTAGCTCCTTGGGGTTCTACGAACATCGCTACCAAATGTTAGGTTCTTCAGATATTCGAAAAGCACTTCTCTGAATTTTATCTTATCAAGACTACGAATCTCCATTCTTCCAATTGTTTTTTTTCTAAGACACAGTTTGTATCCCTTCCCCATGTTGGTAATTCTCTTTACAAGGGAATATAAAGCATTTTCTCAGAAATTAGCATAAGACTTCAGGTAGATAGATCAAGACCTTTAATCCCTAAACTCTCCATATTTTGCTGGTGATGTGTTTTGTGCTACTCAGTCTTTTTCTACCTTCTCCTGCTCTGGAAGAGTTGATTTTTGCAGGTCTGGGGACAGGTCCTTATATTTACCCTTTTTATGTTTAATCTTATATAGCTCCAGCCTCTCGGGATCTTTCCAGATGTCGGTACTGTAGTTTAGAATGTTCTCTGCCCCTCCCAGCTTTACATGATCTATGCACAGTACTGACGACTTCATCTAAAGCCAAGTTGAAATTGATACCATGAGTAGTCCTGAAGTCTCAGGAGTTAGAGCAACTGAGTATCGTTTTCATAATCCATTTGCCATCCCCTTGGAATTCCATTCATCACTGTTTGTTCACCAGTCTTACTTAGGGTGCCATTCCTCTTAGTGAAAGAAGTTGGAAGCAAATGGAAGTTAAGACATAAACATTTCTCTTTCTCTCTTCCAATATTTCACTTTAAAAGAAGCGGTGTATCTGCATCAGTCAGGGTTCTCCAGAGAAACAGAACCAACAGCGTACATACATGGAGAGAGATTTATTTAAGGGAATTGGCTCATGGGATTGAGGAGGCTTGGTAAATCCAAAATCTGCAAGGTAGCCCAGCAGGCTGAAGACGCAGGGAAGAGTTGCCTTTCAAGTTCGAAGGCAGGCAGTCTGCTGGCAGAATTCCTTGTTGCTTGAGGCAGGTCAGTCTTTGTTCTCCAAGGGCCTTTAACTGATTGGATAAGTCCACCCACATCATGGAGAGAAACTGCTTTACTCAAAATCCACCAATTTAAATGTTAATCTCATCCAAAAAACACCCTCATGGAAACATCCAGAGTAATGTTTGACCAACTATCTGGACACTCTGGTGCAGCCTTTGACACATAAAACTAACCATTATAGTATCTAACTCTTTTTTTAAATCATTTTCTTGCAATGAAAATAGCTAAAAATCTAGCATATATGAAGCCTTTATGCATTTATGTTTTGATAATTAGTCCATTTACAGTAAGCAGCCTGTTGTATAAAACCATGATTAATGGTTTGAGTGGGCAGTCATGGTAAAATATAACCCATTAACTTTTGTTACTACATATAAGTACAGCATCTTAACAGATACCCTGAGTTTAACATCTCTTGAGTTCACATCACTAACCAATTATTTTCTGTACCTAAGAAAAGATTGGGAGTGGGGAGAAATTAGAATGCAACTCTGATTCTTAAGGTGAGCTCTACTGAAAGTTTCAGAATCTAGATAAATTATGGATATACCTATGTGGCTTAATTCATTCACCTATTTTAGAAATTCCATTTTTATACTTTAAATTTTTTAACTGACACAAATTCCAATGTTATTTCTTCTAATGATTTCACAAGACTGTCAAAACAAATATCTATATAAATAAGATGTCTAAGCATTAAATACCAGTTTATTACAATAGTTGTGTTAAAATTCTACTAGAATAAAAAATACGTCAACATGTTATCTATGGAAATTAGATTTACTGAACTAATATTTTGGTTCTATACTCCTATGAATCTAGGTTTTTTTAAATGTGGTTTTTTTCCCCTTGGTTAGCCATTGATAATAAACAGAAATCATTGATTTAGAGACTTTAAGAGATTTTAAGATTTTGTATGAATCTTACTAATAATTTGGGTTTTTTGGTATGAAAGGTACTGTTCTCTTTTATTATACTTTTAATTTCCCCTCTTTAGGTTTGGATGTGTGGAGGAGAAATGTTTGACGTTCCATGTTCTAGAGTTGGTCATATCTACAGGAAGTACGTCCCTTATAAAGTTCCATCTGGGACCAGTCTGGCAAGAGTGAGTAACCAGGGATCATAATAAGTGGGGTTTGAAATGGTTTTCCGTGTGCAAAATGTGAAGCCTCACGCGTGGTTTAATCTAAGGCACCGTCTGATCAACATACAAATCCACAGCTTGGCCATTCCATTTGGCAGGCTTTTAATGTAGAGGTTCCTGTGTTTCTCAGAGTTTTATTTCCATTCCTTAAGGAAGTATTAGTTATGATGCTAAGTCTTGTTATTAATTGTATCGAAGCATTTGCACATACATTATATTTATATATTATTATATTTACATATTATATTTAGTCTTCATCTATACTTTCGGAGCTTAATATTCTTATCTTTATTTTGTAGATGAGAAAACTGAGGTTTAGCAAGGTGGCTCTTTCACGTGCACGAGTGACAATTAGCAAAGTTGGAGTTTAATCCCAGGTCTTCAGAATGGACCCCTCACAGGGAGTGTAACACGATAAGTCAGATGGAGAACAGGGTAAACGGGATGGAGAGAGGTGTCTCCCAAACTCTGCCTTCCTCTCATTCGTAACCAGGGCCAGATCTGCCTAAAATTTTACCCCATCCTCAAAATTCCAAAACTGGTCAAGTCCAAGATTTTTTTTTTTAGATATTGTTTTGAGTAAAACCTTTATCTTAGACCAGACGCAAGGATGTTTTCTCTTCTGCCTTTTACAATGTTTGGGAGAACATGGTCATGATACCTTCTGGAAACAATCCTGACAATTCCCGTTTTCCGTGTCCCTTTTTTCGTCGCTCGGTCAATTTCAGGCACCATAATCTGTACCTGCTACTGCTAAGACCCCAGGTCTAGAAAAATGGTGTTTCACCACCACCCTCTGCACCATGTTCCCCTAAGAATCTAATCCCAAATGATTCATGTTTGTTCTTTTACTAATAAGGCTGCAATATATAATCAAGTCTTTTATATAAAGTTCAGTAAGCTCACACAACAAGCTTTTAAAAACATATAAACTAGTTCATCCGGATTCATGAGAGTATCAATCCCACAAAGGCAGAGTTTTTCTCGGAATTATTTGCTACTATTCTCCCGGCACCTAGAACAAGGGTCCGTGTCACTCATCAAGATATGTTGAAAGAATTAATGAGTCAGGAAAAACTAACACAAGAAAATGCCGCAGGTCTAAGGTCTTACTAACATGTAAACATTTTAATGAAGTATAATAAAATTCTCATTTATAGTGAGTTATTTTTGGGGAAGGAGGATTCTGCCTTATTCCCTTTCTGAGATTGTCAATGATGTCCGTTTTCTTTGTTTTCTTAGGCACACCATAATCTCTCTTACAGCATTCTGAGTTAATAGTAATGAAGATACATTACATGCACCTTGAAGGGAGGTAGTCACATTGTTCCTCCCTCCTCAAAAGAGTAATCAGACGTTAATAACACTCCATTAAGTTGTTAGAAAAACATATTATTTGAAGAAAAGAAACCAATCACAAAATCACAAAGTGATTAAAGAGCTGCATTGGGGGTAAGGAAATATGATTTAATTGAGGCAGAAGACTTAATACATCTGAATCTGAAAACTCATGAACTCCCAAAAAGGGAAATGACTGAACAGTTTTGAGCACATACCATAAATCATCTGTGTGGATATCGTAAGTAGTAGCAGTTTAAAATATCCGAAAGATAATGATGTTCCGTCGTTTGTCCATTTCACTCACTCATACGCTCCACGCTTGTGTCCCAAACTGAATCTTTTATTCGCAAGATGGGTGGTGTGTGTGCTTGGTTTGCAGCCAAAAGTAGAGTCTAGAAGCTGGGGGGTGGGAGGCAGTTGTGCGGATCTTCAAAAAATAACTCTGTTCATATACTTCGAAGAAAGAAATTAAGTCCTTCTTCAAAGACTGTCAAGTATAGGGAAACGGGCTGGCACATAAAATTTCCAGCAAAGAGTGAGGATTTATTCAAATGAAAAAAAGTCCATAATTCTGAATTTTAATCTTTTCCACTTAAATTTTACTTGAGGGCTCCTTTTTATTTTTTTTCTAAACTACTAGAGCAATCAGAAAGTCATAAATATTGAGGCTCAGCTGTCACTCTAAGAAACATTTTATGATTTTTTAAAATAAAAAAGCGTATTAAAATGAAAAACAATTCTGATATTTTGTGGGAGAATCTCAACTACCTGCTACACCCTGCATTATCACTGAATCATCAAAAATGAGGAGACTTTACAGATGCTCAAATGCAGGGCCAGGTCCACACAATAGGGAGTTCATCCTTCCAGCCTTGCAGGAAATGGAGAGGAAGATGGAGAAAACTCCACAGGCTTATTTTATTATCACAAAGCTCGTTTAATTCTTCAGAAATGTGCACCCTTCTTTTATGTACCTATGTAAACAGAGGACTCCAGCTGACTTTCACAACACACACACACACACACACACACATACACACACACATGTGAATAGCCTGCAGTCCTCTAAATAGCAAACCAGCATGTATCATAGAAATAAGTTCAAATAATTGGCTAGTCAGTGCCTTCTATTTACCTAGCATTACAGTCTGGCTGGAAGAGACAAGATATCCATACACGAAACCATTAGAGGACAATCCAAGACAGCAAATATGAATAGTTGTTCAAATGTGTTGTAAAGATGCGTGTCGTAGCGGGAAGAGGAGGGGATGGGGTACATTAGCTGCTGAACTGAAAGAGGACCTTCAAGGATACTTCAGTTAGATGAACATGGTTCACAGAATCGTGGTTCCCAAACTCAGAACCGGTGGACCAGTTCCTGAGCCACTTTTCACCTAGCCTCAGTGAACTGAGAAAAATGAGAATCACAAAGCTAAATCTATTCCATTTAATAACACCTTTTTATGCAGCAATTTTAGGCTTTTTTTTTCCCTCTTATGACAGACTAGGAGATGGTAGATTTTTATTAATGCCCTTATTTGGCAAGAATAAAAATTAGCCTCCCTATGTCAATTCCCACAAAATGCAAAATTCTGGGACATTGTGCCCTACAATTCAGCTTCATCAGGGAATCAGAGTGTCCATGTGTCATGAGTAAAACCAAATGTTTTACCATGTTAGCTCGGGGTCCAATGTCAGTACACCGGGCACAGCTGTGATACCTTCTCACCAGGAGCAAATGGCCAGTCCCTGAGGGAAGGGCTGCCCACCCCTAGTGCTGCAGGGGGACCAGAAAGTCCCCAGGGCCGAGGTAACAGACATCCCCTCCTTGGGATGGCACTCACTGTCCTTTACACAGAGGCGTGGATAGCCAAGTGGCTGAGTGGCAGAGGGGGGGAGACCCTTCACTGCGACAGGCTGTGTCATGAGCCACGCGCTCTGCAGAAGCCATTTCGGGCACCTCAGACTTCCCTGTGAATGCCAGTGTGTTTGGGGCAATCATGCCATTGGACCTGAGACCGGTGACATAACAGAGGCGCAGAATAGCCACCCCACGGCTAAACACACCAGCTGACGCAGCACGATGTGGTCCCCTCGGAACACGTGGCCGGGGTGTGTCCCCAGGAGGGCCCCTTGCAGAGCAGAGCAGCCCTGCAGACCGTGGGTGGGGTCCTGGAGGCTTCCTCGGCTGCACAGGAGACAAAGCGGGACCCGACCCTCACCCTGAGTCTGTAAGGGATGCCCAAACTGGGGGATTGTATCCTTCTGTGTTCTGCCATTGACGTAAGATCGATAACTGTTCTTTTTTAAATTTCATCTTGCATGTCATGGCAACCACTGTCCAAATTTCAGGATAAAAGCTGTAAAGCCGGGCTTCCCTGGTGGCGCAGTGGTTGAGAATCTGCCTGCCAATGCAGGGGACACGGGTTCGAGCCCTGGTCTGGGAAGATCCCACATGCCGCGGAGCAACTAGGCCCGTGAGCCACAACTACTGAGCCTGCGCGTCTGGAGCTTGTGCTCCGCAACAAGAGAGGCCGCGACAGTGAGAGGCCCGCGCACCGCGATGAAGAGTGGCCCCCACTTGCCACAACTAGAGAAAGCCCTTGCACAGAAACGAAGACCCAACACAGCCAAAAATAAATAAATAAATAAATAAATAAATAAATAAATACATACATACATAATAAAAAAAATAAAGGAACTCCTTTGGAAAAAAAAAAAGAAAAGAAAAAAAAATCCTTTAAAAAAAAAAAAAAAAAAAAAAAAAAAAAAAAGCTGTAAAGCCAAAGTCAAATCCCCATAATAATGGATTGTTAAAGGGGATGGAGATGAAACGTCCCACGAGCAGAGCTGGGACTGTGTCTGTCCAATGCTCGCAACAAACTGGCGTGGCTGGGAGTCCTGGGGGAGCCCCAACAGGAGAAGAGGGCCAGGTAGGAACGAGCGAGCACAGAGAGCGACAAAGGACTGCGTTTGGGCTGCCGCAGTCAAACTGGGACGGTGCAGTGGAGCCAGAATGCAGACCAAGGTGCATACCTTTCCCTTACCCACTGCAGGGAAGCACTCGGGGGCTTTGAACAGGAAGTGCCAGGGTAAAAGTAGAAGGGGTAAAATGGAAAGATCAACCAACAGGTAAATATTAAAGGAGAGAAAGACTAAAGAAAGTAACATTTTGAATGCAAGAAGCATCTGTAAAGAAAACTTCCCGGGAGATTTTCATTGATTTGCCACCCTGCGCAAGGATAGAGAGGTCAGATGTGACTGCAAAGTTTTCATCGCCGCATCTGAGACACTAAGGTACAGATACAGGGACGAGAGGAAGGGACGGATGCTGAGGCTGGATTTAGATAAGCTGGGTCATAAGGTCATAAGCCTGCACACAGGCTCAGGGAGAGCCAGACCTGGGAGACGTGCATGGACTTGCCGTGCAGAATTCTGAGAGCCCACAAAAGCCAGATTTTGCCAGATTTTCTTTACTAATCAATTTTCATTTTTGAAAAAAAAAAAAAAAATCCCATGCCAGGCACTGTGGAAGTATAAATGCTGAACAAGTTAAGCACAAATCTTAACTTCTCATAACTAACAGCACCAACTGTGATAGTAAATCCACGCATCCCCACAATCTGTATATGACAATCAGAACGTCATGAGGGTGAGAAGAGTTAAGTAAAAACCAACAGATTCACTATGGAATGAGATCTGTATCTTACCTAGTTTACTTATAAACTTCTGTACAGAGATTATAACGGTATGGTTGGCATTATGATTTAACAGAAGAGAAAGCAGGTCTCCTGAATAACATATAGCATAATTTCACATACATAGTGATATATGTTCTATACTAACAAATGATATTTAAGGATCCTATAGACTACACTGTGATCCACATGCACATTACAGATATTTTGACTTTATATATTTACTTAGGGTTTCTTAGCAGAATACGGTGACCTTTGAAGATTTCCTACGGTTATTGTGCTTCGTGGGCACAAAGGTGCAATCTGAGGTCTGAGGGACAAGAGTTGCTTTGCCTCTGTCAGCTGTGAAATGACTTCCTAATGTATGTCCCAAGATGCCTTTCTCCCAGTGTCACATCCCTGGGGACATCCAGCCCTGCTGACCCCATAGATCATCTCAGACCCTCGGAGTTGGTGGGGGTAGAAGAAGGGGAGGGAGGAGGAGGGGGGGAAGGGGAGGGGAGAGGAGGGGGGAGGAGGAGGGGGATCAAGGAGGGGGAGGGGGAGGGGGAGGGGGAGGGGAGGAGGAGGGGGAGGAGGAGGGGAGGAGGAGGGGGGAGGAGGAGGGGGAGGAGGAGGGGAGGAGGAGGGGGGAGGAGGAGGGGGAGGAGGGGGAGGAGGAGGGGGAGGAGGGGGGAGGAGGAGGGGGAGGAGGAGGGGGAGGAGGGGAGGGGGGAGGGGAGGGGGAGGGGAGGAGGGGGGAGGGGAGGAGGGGGAGGAGGAGGGGGAGGAGGGGGGAGGAGGAGGGGGAGGAGGGGGGAGGAGGAGGGGGAGGAGGGCTTCCCAGTCGAAGCCAGACCACCCCAAGTCGATCAGCGAGTGATCCTCACTGTGCAACATGGTGTCGGCTACCCTGCCTGGAGTAGATGCAACAGAAAATAATATCTGACATATGCAGATATGTCCCTTGTTTATCTCAGAAAAATATATCAGTTGAGGGAAAGCATGAACAAAACCAAAAGGACTAGTTTGATGTCAGAAAATGAAATCGCCAAGAAGGCAATCAAGTGTGGTGATGAATGGGAAATCGACTCTCCCACAAAGTGACCTTTCCCCCCTCGTGACTGTAAATCAGTTGATTCTCACGAAGCTGCCCAGCAAATAGAGCTGCAGCACCACTACCTTGGCCGCCAACAGCAGCCAGCACTTCGTCCAACTTCTCTGAAAGCTGCAGGATTCACAGGCTTTGTTTGAAACTGTCCTTGGGTTTGGGGACACGGTGGCCTATCATGGGCTTTCCCCCAAAGAGCAGAAAATAATGAATTCTTCCCAAAAGACAGCTTTCATAAATGGCTAGGACTTCTGTGCAGATGCAATTCCTCTCAAAACAATAACTATTTCAAATTCTTCCTCACAGTGTAACCAAAAGGGCAATAAATCTGTCCAGTACTCGTGGCAAGAACTAAAGATGATTCACCTACTGCTATCATGTGTTTCTCTCCCCTCCTGGCCATATTTTAAAATATAATATCTCCTATTTAGATGGAACTTTTTAAATTTATTTTTTATTGAGGTAAAATTGATTTATAACATTATATAAGTTTCGTGTGAACAGCATTATATTTCTACTTTTGTATTCACTACAGTGCTCACCACCAAAAATTTAGTTTTCATCAATCACCATGCAGTTGGTCCCTTTTACTCATTTTGCCCCCATTTCCCCTCTGTAACCACTACTCTGTTCTCTGAGTCTACGTGTTTGTTTTTCTTTGGTTTGGCTTGTTCATTTATTTTGTTTTTTGTATGTCTGTTTGTTTTGTACATTCCACATATGACTAAAATCACACAGTGTTTGTCTATCTTTGTCTGTCTTGTTTCACTTAGCATAATAACTTTAAGGTCCATCCATGTGACAAAGGGCAAAATTTCATCTTTTTATGGCTAAGTAATATTCCATTGTGTGTATATACCATATCTCTTTTATCCATTCATCTGTTGATAGGCACTTACCTTGTTCCGTATCTTGGCTATTGTAAATAATGCTGCAATGAACATAAGGGTGCAAATATTTTTTTGAATTAGTGTTTTCATATTCTTTGGAAAAATACCCAGAAGAAGGCTAAGCTGGATCCTACTGTAGTTTTATTTTTAATTTTTTGAGGAATCTCCATATTGAACTTTTTATTTAAAAATTCAAGCATCTTCCATAAATAATATTTCATCATTTTTCCTGATAGCCTCCCTAAAAATCAATCATAACTTTATTATGTGACAATAATGGTTCAATAAATCATTGAGATTTGATGAGTCCATTGTGGGTTATGAAGATAAATGTCATCTCTAGCCACAAAGAAGGCTCAGGCTGCAGAAATTCTTCAATAAATATTTATCAAGTGCCCACCATGTGCCAGGCGGAAATGCATAGAGCTTGCCCCATATCCTAAACCAAGAGCATTGGACCTTTCAATTAAATCAAGCCTCCCCTTTGTAACAGAATGTCACCTCACCCAAGGACATTCCCCACTAGAGATAAGTTTCTGCCTGTACAGCACTCATACTAACCTTCAATGATGTCCCTTTTTCTACCGCTTGTTTTGCATGTGAGGAAAATAAGGAAAAGTAAAACTATTCCATCTGCCAAGGACCTAGGGAGATGAGATGGGAAAACGTGAAACACACATGTGTTCCCCACGGCTTGACCCTCACTTGATCCCTTAATTCCTACCCCAATGGTCTGAGAATTTTAAGTATTCACGTTTTTTAGCTGTTCATTTAACAAAAAAACAACAGAATCACACTTTGTCTGTAAAATGCTTAAACAATATGGAGGTAAAGCATAGAATTTTCATACCAAACATAGACACCGAAAAAGAAAGTGAAGTAGCAAATCACTGACGGGTACAGTCTCTTACCATTTGAAAGTTTCGTGAACAAAATACGCGAGGTAAAGACAACATTACTTTAAAATTCAGCAATTTCCCACCAAGCTTCTCAAAACTAACTTTTAGTTTGCTCTTCTTCTTATTTCCTCTACGTACTTTTCGCCAAAACTCCCACAAGTCTGCCATAATCTCCATAACCAAAAATGCAACTCTTGCAAGAGGGAGTAGCCCTGGCTGCTTTATGACTCTGCCTTTTGGGACCTCAACTGGACGATGAAATCGCGGGAGCTCCTGGCTGAGAGGGACCCATTCAGGGGAATTAGCTTCTTACCCTGAGATGTGTAAACGCAGAGTGACGCTGCTGGAGGCCTCTGCTGTGTCATTTCCATTCTAATCACCCTTGTTTCCAGTTGTTTATTAGTTCATGGCAAGAATTCCATCTCCAACTACAATTCCAGCCCAAGCACATTTCCTTTCTAGTGTCATTTGAGGTGGAGAAAACAGTTCCACTTGCTACTCTATAAACTGAGAAATGGTCAGAAACCAATGCGCGGCTTTGTGGTGTCCAGATGCTCTTGGTGTTCTAATTTTGAAAATGGTTTATAAAAATAAAATTTCACAGATTGCCTAAACTTTGAACAGATGTAGTTTTCAACTTAAGAACCCTGTGTGAGCTGTTAAAAACATAAAGATTTTTTTTTTGCCTTTTTTGAAAGTATGGAAACTAAAACAGGGTCTTCTAATAACAGATAGAACAATGCTTCAGCACCATTTAGTTCCATCACAATTTGTTGGACTGCTTGCTGTGTGTGTTCTTGTGGAGGAACAAAACACTAGATATTCTCCTTGGCTGATGGTTAGAAGATGCTGGTTGTGACATATGTACATGATATGCGATATATATAGCAAATGTATCAATAATCATCATCCACAAATGAGATCACACTGTCCTCTGCACTCAGGTTGTGACAGCAGGAGACACCATGGGCTTGACTGCCAGGTGAACGCCCTTCCGATCATCCCCAGGTGTCCCTAGACACCCCCAGAGTCTTCCTCTGCGTGCTCACATACCTGTTTGTCAGAGGAAGTCCCCACTCTGCATCGCGCAAGATCTGCCCTCTGCCTTGCGCTCCCGCTTGCCTCTGCCCACCCCCCCCCCCCCACTGTAAAGTCATTGGAGAAGCCACACCACCACCATCATTCCCAGTAACAGCATCAACTTCTAGCTTGTGGTGTTGCCTCTGGAGGAACCAGCGCTTCGGTCCTCAACGTGCCAGAACTTGTTTGGGTCCTGGATAGACTCGGACAGGCTGGCCATCATCTAGCTGTGGGCCATGCGTCCTCACTGGAACACAGAGACCTCTGTTTCTATCGGGATCCCTTCAACAATTCCCACAACAACTGGTTATCTCCACTTTCTCATAATTTCTTTTTAGGTCATGAAAAATAATTCCATCATGTTCTGACCCTCAATCTCAGCCAAATATGGTCTTAAGGGATGAGAAAAATAAGACAAAACAAAACAGAAAGCATGTGTTTTTTTTGCGCTATCATCCTGTTTTTGCTTCTGAGGCTAGGTCATAAAAGGCATTGCAGCTTCCACCTTGATCTCTTGGATGGCTGGTTTTGGGGGAAGCCTGCCACCATGTCATGACATGGAAACTCATGCAGCCCTGTAAAGAGGCCCATATGGAGGAAACTGAGTCCTCCTACCAATAGCAAGCACCGGTTTGCCAGACACGTGAGGGAGCCACTTTGGAAGATCTTCCAGCCCCCTTTGAGGCTTAAGATGACTGGTTCGTCAGCCAAAATCCAACTGAAACTCATGAGAAATACAAGCCACATTGCCTAGCCAAACCACTCCCAAGTTCCTGACCCACAGAAACTATGAAAGATAAAAAGAGAGCACCTCTGTTTACAACATGGTTTACTGAATATTTTAAGCCCACTGTTGAGACCTGCTGCTCAAGAAAAAGATGCTTTTTAAAATATTATTGCTCATTGACAATGCACCTGGTCATCCAAGAGCTCTGATGGAGACGAACAATGAGATTAATGTTGTTTTCATGCCTGCTAACACAACGTTCATTCTGTGGCCCATGGATCAAGGAGTAATTTCTACTTTCAAGTCTTATTATTTAAGAAAAACATTTCCTAAGGCTATAGCTGCCATAGATGGTGATTCCTCTGATAGATCTGGGCAAAGTAAATGGAAAACTTTCTGGAAAGAATTCACCATTCTAGTTGCCATTAAGAACATTCATGATTCATGGGAAGAGGTCAAAATATCAGCGTTAAAAAGGAGTTTGAAAGAAGTTGATTCCAACCTTCAGGGATGACTTTGAGGGGTTCAAGACTTCAGTGGAGGAAATAGGGGGAGATGTGGTAGAAATAGAAAGACAACTAGAATTAGAAGTGGAGCCTGAAGAGGTGATTGAATTGCTGCACTTTCATGATAAAACTTGAACGGATGAGGAGTTCCTTCTTGGGGATGAGCAAAGAAAGTAGTTTCTTAAGATGGAATCTATTCCTGGTGAAGATGCTGGGAAGATTGTTGAAATGACAACAAAGGATTTATAAAATGACATAAACTCAGCTGATAAAGCAGCGGCAGGGTTTGAGAAGATTGACTCCAGTTTTGAAGGAAGTTCTACTGTGGGTAAAATGCTATCCAACAGCATGTCATGCTACAGAGAAATCATCTGTGAAAGGAAGAGTCAATCGATGTGGCAGACTCCACTGTTGTTTATTTTAAGGAACTGTCACAGCTACCACAGCCTTCAGCAACCACTGCCCTGACCAGTCGCAGCCATCAACATCGAGGCAAGACCCTCCACCAGCCAAAAGGTTATGACTTGCTGAAGGCTCAGATGATGATTAGCATTTTTTAGCAAAAAGTATTTTTAATTAAGGTATGTACATTGTTTTTTATACATAATGCTATTGCACACTTAATAGACTACAGTATAGTGTAAAAAATAACTTTATAGTATAGTATAAAGTATAGCATAGTATAGTATATACTATAGTGTAAATAATAACTTTACACTATAGTATAGTGTAAACATAACTTTTATATGAACTGAGAAATCAAAAAATTCATGTGACTCATTTTATTTTGATAGTTGCTTCTTTGTGGTGGTCTGGACCAAACCTGCAATATTTCAGAGTTATGTTTGTTAAATTCTTCCAATCCAAGAGAATGGAATATCTGTCCATTTATTTGTGTCTTCTTCAGTTTCTTTCATTAATATCTTACAGTTTTCAACATGCAGGTCTTGGTTAAATTTATTCCTAGGTATTTTATTCTTTTGATGCAATTGTAAATGAGATTCTTTTTAAATTTCTCTTTCTGATAGGTCATTATTAGTGTATAGAAATGCAACAGACTTTTGTGTATTGATTTTGTATCCTGCAACTTTACTGAATTTATGTATTAGTTCTAACAGTTTTTTAATTGAGTCTTCAGGATTTTATATATGTAGTATCATGTCATCTGCAAATAGTGACAGTTTTACTTCTTCCTTTCCAATCTGGATTCCTTTTATTTCTTTTCCTTATCTAATTGCTGTGGCTAGCACTTCCAATACTATGTCGAATAAAAGTGATGAGAGTGGGAATCCTTGTCTTGCTCCTGATCTTAAAAGAAATCCTTTCAGCTTTTCACTGTTGAGTATAATATTGGCTGTGGGCTTGTCATATGTAGCCTTTATTATGTTGAGGAACATTCCCTTTATACCCACTTTACTGAGAGGCTTTATTATAAATGTATGTTAAATTTATCAAAAGCTTTTTCTGCATCTATTGAGATGATCATATGATTTTTTTATCCTTTATTTTGTTATGTGGTGTATCACACTGACTGATTTGCAAATGTTGAACCATCCCTGCATTCCTGGAACAAATCCCATTTGATCATGGTATATGATCCTTTGAATGTATTGCTGATTTGGGTTTGCTAATATTTTGTTGAGGAATTTTGCATCTATGTTCATCAGGGACGTCAGCCTGTAATTCTTCTTTTCCTGTGGCAATCTTGTCTGGTTTTGGTATCGGGGTAATGCTGGCCTCGTAAAATGAGTTTGGAAGAGTTCTCTTCTATTTTTTGGGCAAGTCTGAGAAAAACTGGTACCAATTCTTCTTTGAATAATTGGTGGAATTCACCAGTGAAGCCACTGGTCCTGGACTTTTGCTTGTTGGAATGTTTTTGATTACCCGTTCCATCTCTTTACTAGTAATCAGTCTGTTCAGATTTTCTATTTCATCATGGTTCAGTGTTGGTAGATTATACATTTCTAGAAATTTATCAGTTTATTCTAGGTTGTCCAATTTGCTGGCATATAATTTTTCATAGTAGTCTCTTATGATCTTTTATATTTCTGTGTTGCCCATCAACACGTAAATGGATAAACAAACTGTGGTCTATCCATATGTAGTCTATAAAATATAATAAAAAGTAGTACACGCAACTACGTGGGTGAACCTCAAAATAATCACACTTGGTGAAAGAAGCCAGACAAAAAGCACGTATTTTATGATTATATTTAAAATTCTAGAAAATGCAAACTAAATTATAGTGATGAAAAGTAGATCAGTGTATAACACCAAGAGTGACCCTTAATGTAAACTGTGGACTTTGTGTGATTATAGTGTGTTCCTGTAATACATGCCCCACTCTGTGGGGATATGGATAGTGGGAGAGGCTATGCGTCTCTGGGGGCAGGGCACATGTGGGAAATCTCTGCCCCTGCCCCTCAACTTTCCTGTGAACCAAAAACTGCTCTGAAGACATAAAGTCTTAATCAAAAAAATTTTTAATAGATCAGTGATTGCCTGGGGATGGTAGAAGTGCCCAAGAAAGGAGATGGGAAGAGAGATTTCAAAGAGGCATATGGAAATGATTGGAGGTGATGGATATGTTCGTTATCTTGATTGCAATGATGGTTTCAGTAATACACACACATGTCAAAGTATACCAAATTGTACACTTTAAACACAGGTAGTTTATTGCCTATCAATTATTCCTCAATAAAACCATTTTTAAATTAGGTTTACGTGCATTTTTAATAAGATATGTAGTTAAATAATTTGGGGAGTTATTTTTTGTTTGTTCTATATCTAAAGCCTACATCAAATGCTATCAGAAACACTACCATAAATATCCAAAATATTCGGCCAAAAAATATAATAGAGATATAATTAAATTATATCAAAACAGCCAAGAGCATGTAACCACTTGCAGACAGCCTGCACAGCCTTGGGGAAGAAGAGAGAGGAAATTGCCTGTCAGAGAAGCCTCTTTTTAGGACTAGATTAGCCATCCTCTCCTCATGCTGAAGACATCCCACTGACTTCAAAGAGTCTCTAGATCAGAGAAAAGTAGCGCTGGGGTAAATAATTGAGTTGAGGCTCTCTGAAAAAGATCCTCATTTGAGCTGTAGCCATGATGACATGTATCACGTCATCAGTGATAAGAGGGCTTTGGGGCGGGACTCAGGAGCTACTGAAGTGCTCTTAAGCTACAAAGAGGAGAAAAGAAATGCATTTCAATCAAAGCAGAAGTTTCAGAGTCATGGGAGAGTGGTGCGATTCCTTGCTGGAGAAGTGACTCTGACAAATACACACCTTGCTGGTGAGACTGGCTTTGCTGGTTATCAGAAGTTTCTGGAAAAACCACCGGAAAAAATGACAGCTGAAGAAAGAGAAATCTATTACTCAAGCCACCTTAATACAATAGCTTAACATTGACTCAAGCGCAACGTGTGCATTGGGGTCACACCAGTGGGCACGTAGGATTGCACCCGCCACAAAGAAGCAGAAACACACGACTGAGGTGAGGTGGCCCAGGTAGTTCACATGCACGAGAATGACCCACTCAGCTCTCAGATAATAGAAATATCTACCTTCTTCATGCTTTATGATGAAGACGATCAGTCAAAGCTGAAATCTGTTCTTATGACTGAGGTAGCAAAGTGATGAAGTGTTCCTGGTAAAATATCAATTCAAAGACCCGATGAGTATTAGAATTAAGGAAAGATGTAGCACTGGAGAATGCACTGAAAATGACTTGAATTCTAAAGATCTCTACTACAGGGGTGAATGTGTTAAGTGAGTTAATAATTATTTGGGCAACACAGAGAAGGGAGACGTTAATACCACTTTGGGTTGAAGAGGGGGGGTTGTTGTTACACAAGGAACCACAGGGGGTGACATAAAAACAGAGGAGGCTCTCAATGTCACGTGCACAGAGGTGCTCAGCACAACAATTTTTACTTCATTTGTCATTCAAGAAGTACAAAGGTCTGCAGCTTTTGAAAACACAGAAATAGAGAAATCCTTCATTTGTTTCCTACACCAGAAAATAAATGTATTCCTCAGCCACAGGAGCTACCTTCCTCTGTTACAGAAGTCCCATGCTGGGTACAACCCTAGCGGGTGAAAACCTCTTGGACCCACCTTGAATGGGACTGAAGCCTCTCCCCCATCTCCCCTTTGTCCACACTACACTAGGAGCCGGGATGGAGCTCAGCCCAGACGTGCAGGGACAGAGGTCTTCACCTACTTATTTTCAGACTGAGTTCAACCAACAGTGAGCCATAAATTGTCAGTTCCAGCCACGTGGCACCCTCACCTCTAGCTACCCATTAGCACTCATGTTGTCATGAGCCCGTGGCTGCCCCCCTCCCCCTGCTTGCTTCACAGATGGAGGGCCAGCAGGACACCCCACCCCCGTTAGAGACAGAAAAGCAGTGGGACCGGGAAGCATATTTAGGTCAACTGTGCGTCATAGCAGGCTTCTCTGCAGAGAGCTTGAAGCTTCTCTGGAATGATTTCCACCGAAGCAAAGCATTCACTCTATACTGGCAACAGCATCAAAACATGCCAGCCTCTGCATGTACGGCCACTTAATCAATTCAAAAACATCCATGCAGCATATGTTGTATGCCTATTATGGACGTCGGGAGTAGGGTTGCCAGATTCAGCAAATAAAAATACAGGGCGCCCAGTTAAATTTGAATTCTGGATAAATTCTTTAGTATAAGTAGGTTCCCTGCATAAAAAGATAAAATGAGACAAAATTTTTAAGAGTTTATCTAAGCAAAAATCAATTCAAATTAGTCAGCGCCAGACAGGAAGTGGTGAGAAATGCTCCACCCACAGGAGCTGGGGAAAGACTTACACGGATCAGAGAAAAAGCAGAAGCAAAGGAAGGAAATCATTGATGGGCTGTAGCTGAAAGCTGGTTGGCTGGTTGTGATGGGCTGGCCTTAGGTTTTTTGTTTTGTTTTTTTAATTTATTTATTTTTGGCTGCGTTGGGTCTTCGTTGTTGCACGTGGGTTTTCTCTAGTTGTGGCGAGCAGGGGCTACTCTTCATTGTGGTGCGTGGGCTTCTCACTGCAGTGGCTTCTCTTGTTGCAGAGCACGGGCTCTAGGCACGCGGGATTCAGTGGTTGTGGCACGCGGGCTCAGTAGCTGTGTCTCGCGGGCTCTAGAGTGCAGGCTCAGTAGTTATGGCACACGGGCCTAGTTGCTCCGCGGCATGTGGGATCTTCCCGGACCAGGGCTCGAACCTGTGTCCCCTGCACTGGCAGGCAGATTCTTAACCACTGTGCAACCTGGGAAGCCCCTGGCCTTAGGTTTTGATCTTGTAACCTGGAGGCGTTTACAAACTACATTTCGGTTTGCTTACACAGGCCACCAAGGCATTTGAGCCACCTCAGTCCAGTGGCCTCCTTGTTTCATTAACAAGGAGTGGCAATGACCAGAGCAGATCTCCCGAGCAGAGTTCCGTGGAGGAGAATAAAACCGGAGAGGACAGTTAGGGACCTACTGTGGAATGTCTTCAACAGCAGGCAACCAACCAGTATGCGACCAAAAGTTGGGTGGCCGTAATTCAAGAACCAGCTGTTTAATTTCTTTTAGGGGAATGACCTTTGTTTAGCAAAACACCTGGAAAGGACTTGTTGGTTATGGAAAGGTAAGCCTCAGCGTCTGGCCAGGAGAAGCAGAGACAGATAGTGAGAAAGCTGACTTACTCGGCATGAAAAGGAAGAAGGAATGACATATTCTGGTACAGCCCTGCAGAAGAGGCAGAAGAGGGAAATTCTGAGGGCAGCACATGTCAGGAGGCCAAAGGACAGGGAGGAAATTTTGTCCAGGCAGAAATTCTCTGCAGGAGCTAAAGAATATGAAAGAAGTCAGAGCTTCCATCTTCCTGAAATCAGCTTCGTCTCTGCCACTGCCCTCACATCTTCCAAGTCTAGGCCTCGCTGATCTACCCGAGACGTGTTCGAGAGGTGAGGAACAGTGGGTGTGTGACCCACTCAGCTCGGCATGACCGAGGTAGCGAGCAAGCCCGGGCAGGATGCCAGCAGGAAAGAAGGAACGATCCCCGAACAGGACATCGAAGTGAAGGATGAACGTGTGAACCCACATCCCTGGGAAGCCACACAAATCTTAAGGAAGACAGGAATGTGTCATTTGGGGTTAATGCAGTTTCATTTAAGTCTCAAAAACCAGGAATCCCAGCTAACACCTAGCTCCACATATATAAGGCAACTTTTATACCCAACTCCTGATAGTTGGGGAAAGAATGATTGCATGTATAGATCTCCCAGTGTCCGTACTTCCTTCTTTCTTTCCTCTTCATAACTAATTATTAACATCTTAGCACCATCACCAACGTTTATTCAATCTCAGGAGAGATGGGCCAACTCAGATTGATTTCCTTTTCTCTTTGTTACTATCTCGGGCAAGATGTGTTATTGGGATGTCAGTTTCACGATTCTGTCCCTGTGCACCCAGCGATGAATGTTTAAGTGAGAAATACTGCTTTGCTCCTACCCCGTCACCTCCATGTATTTGAGTGTATAGATACATGTGTTCCTGTATGTGATTGTTCTATTTCCTGCAGTGGGTGGATTTATTCTACAATCTATGAAAGACCAATGAAATGCTTCTTGCAACTGCTTATAACATTTCTCAGCTGAGGTTCCAATGGTTTCCCCAAAACTAAGTACTGATACATAATGATAGTGGCAGATTCACATAAAGTATTGTTATTTCTGGAACAATGCCTTCAGAATGATATTATTTGGCCAGTCGCCTGGACTGCTCTAGACTGTCCCTTGACTATAATAATTGACACTTCAGAAAGTTTCCTCCTGGAGGGAAACTCCATTCAGAGAACAGAGCATCTGCAGTGGAGGATGTCTGATGAGTCATCAGAACATTAAAACGGTCAGGATTCACATGTATGTCAAAATGTTCATGTAACACTCCTTGCTGGAGAGACACTGGCAATTAGTTTTTGCAATTATTGTGCTGGTTCTCTTTCCCCATCTCCTGAAAGCTACCGCAAAAGGGCTCGATGATTTGACATTCATTATCCCTGGAGTATGTCTATGATCTTCCTGCTTTCCTTGGAGCATTTGGGAAATCAGAAAACCTAACCTTCAGTCAAGTATTTCGATTTGAACAGGACGTGATAAGGCAAAAGCTACCTGCTTGGTTCCCAGGTTAACTACCCTGCAGCTTCCCTGATGTTGCTGACAATCTTCCAACTTGCCATCTCCTGCCTCTTTCACTTATTCACGTCATCTATTCTGGCAAACATTCATCCTGACCCTTCCAGTCATTTCCAATTGAACGCATCTGAACTGGTCAGTTCCTCTTTGAGTTTTCACAATAATTCCTATTTCTATTTCAAAAACCCAAAGCAACAAATATCTACCCTTTAGCAACAGTGCTTTTTAAAATATTGTTTTTATTTCTGTGCCTTTATCAATAGATACATGCACACGCTAGGAATTTCTTCATATTCATTTTATAAATGGTCTTTTCTTAACTCCACAATCAGCATGCCCAGATGAGCACACACATGTGCTAGGGCCTTTCAATTTAAAACAAAACCCAAAACACTATCTATCCCTAACTTCACAGCATTTATAGTCTAAAAGTGCTTATTTACCCAAGTCAAATAGATTTCTTAGTGACGAATCTTTCTTGCAAGCTATCAAAAATTTTAAGGCATGTCTCCACTTAATAAATCACTTTCTCATTATTCCTGGGTAATTTACCTCTGCTCTTTGCCTCTGCTTTTTGCTATTTTCTTACCTTTATTCATTTTTGTTTATGAGAGAAGCACAACGTAGGTGAAAATTAAATATTTTCACTTTACATAATAATTGGAATATAGGAGAAAGGTTGAAACTACAGCCAAAAATCTAATTTGGATACAAATAAAGTTTTAATATTATCGACCAATTTTTTTTCCATTCTATCTTTGAGCCTTGTTGCTAACCATAAAAACTGTCCAAGGACAAATGATGACAGAGCGCATTTCATCCCGAACATTTGTCAGAATGAAAGGTAAACGGCAAAGTGATACTGAAGACTCATACTTGGACGTTACGTGTGCATGTGGTACCCGGTGCCAGGACAGAGCAGGAACCTCCAAATATCACGTTTCCTTTTCTTTCTCCAAACAAATGGGGCAGCTCAGAGTCTGTGGCGAGGGCTAGACTATAACAAAACAAGGTCGACTCTGATCATCTGTCAAAGCAAACTGGAGTCAGAGAAAAGAAGGTGTTCTGGGCCAGGCAATGCCAGTGGGATGGCAGACAGCACAGTGATAGCAAATAATAATAACCCCTCAGAGAACAATCCTTACACTCTCCACGTCAGGAATCTTAGAAAGGAAGGAACACAGAGGCAACCAAGAAATCAGAGTAGTCTTCATGGCACTGTGTCTTCTCTGCATCTTGCTGATTAACTGAGCCCTACATGTGCTAACCAAGGAGTCCACGGGGGATGAGGTGGGAGAGGCCCCCCGGGGACGCTGGAGGTAGGGGTGATGGGGAAAAAAGAAAAGGGTACAATTCCACTAGGAATAGGGTATCTGGAGACTCTGTCTTCAAATCCAGCAGACCTCTAGGCACAGTTTCAGGCCCTATTTAGGATTCCGTAGCAATTTTTAAGACAAAGCAATTTTCCTAAACACCCCTAGTTTTTACTTTAGTCACTCGTATCTGGGTGTATCTGGGTCTTATTCGAGTTCCCAGCCATTCTGCTCATTTTACCTTCTAAGTGCAAATGAGAGGCTGGAAAGGGTCAATATTCACACCAGCTGGGGGCTTAAGATAAGGAATTTGAACACAAAACAACAAGAACTAGAGCTTGTGGGACACCCGCCTATGAAGCTGGGGCATCAGAACTGATGCCCCAGACACGGCAGTGTTCTCTCTACCGCTCAGCACCGAGGGGTGACGGAGTGTCAGAGGACACCTCATGGTAGCCACGGCCCTTCTCCAAGACCACAGAACAAGTCATTTCGCCCACGGCCAAGCCCCACACCCAGGCGTTCTGTCTTCCAATGCTGCGCTATTATTATTCTACTAGGTACAATAGCTCTAATAGCCATAGTGCCTATTGTAAGCCAGGTACTATTCGAAGCCCCTGACAGGTGTTACTTTACTTAACCTTACAACCACTCCCCTGATGGAGGGACATACTGCTATGTGGACCTTCTTCAGGCGAGGAATCTGAGGCCCAGAGTGTGTAAGTTACTCGCTCAGTCTCAAAGCTGGGGAAAGGGCTGAGCTTCCTACCCTCAACACCCACACTCCTTGCCCCTAAGGAGCGTGCGTGTCTCCCTGCCCCCTCCCCCCATGGCTCCAACTGCAGAGAAGACTGGCCCCCTGGTGCTCCTTAGCCCGACTTCACTGTGCAGTGAATTACTAAATTCTCCTGGGCGTCCGGTGGCACACAGCGTCACCAGAACACAAAGTCTTGAATTGAGTAATACTGGGCTCTCTCGCTGTAACTGGGAGAATAACAGCTTGTTTGCCCTCATTCTTTCCAAGCTCCCTCACTGTTCCTCGAAAGGGTTTAAGCAATTTGATGCCTAAGAACGATGTCATCAGCTCCAGGCCCAGCTCCTGTAGTTCTACGTGAAAAACAAAGAATTTGTCACCGTGAAATAACAGGAGGGACGAGAAAGCGGAGAGGATTGCAAGCTGGGTTTTTTTTTTTTTTTTTTTACTGGCTCTGATGAATTCTCTAATTGGCAGTTGGACCCCATGTCAGAAGCAGAAATGTGCGCAAGGCCTCGGGCTAATCATCTCACACCCCTCGCAGTTAGGAAAACTCCTAACGAGAGCTGCCTGAGGTTGTCTGATTTCTTTTCTTTTTTTTTTGTCCATTTGGAGGGCAACTAAAATCCGCCTTTGCGGGCACAAGCCAATAACTGACCCTCTTTTCTGCTGCACAGAACCTGAAGCGGGTGGCGGAGACCTGGATGGATGAGTTTGCCGAGTACATTTACCAGCGGCGCCCGGAGTACAGGCACCTGTCCACGGGGGACCTCTCCGCCCAGAAGGAGCTGCGCAGACAGCTCAAGTGCAAGGACTTCAAGTGGTTCATGGCGGCGGTGGCCTGGGACGTGCCCAAGTACTACCCTCCAGTGGAGCCCCTACCCGCAGCCTGGGGGGAGGTGAGGCGCCCCCTGGGGGTGGGAGTGGGGCTGCTGAAACCCTCAGCTCCCTTGCCCCGTGGCCAGGGTCAGCTGAAATAATCTCCGATAAATACATGTCCTCGGTAGGAACTGCTGGGGAAGGGCATTCAGCTCACGCCTGGAACCCCTGGCCACTGTTGACTCCCGAAATTGATTTTTTTTAAATGCACCTGGAAACTATTTATTTGAGATTAGTGAAATTGCCCTAAGAGCTTGCAGAGAATGAAAATATCTGTCGTGCTCCTGTGTACATAAATGTGACCTGAGGTCCACGATAAAATCCCTCCCTGTCCGCCGCGTGCACAGCCTGGTTGCTATGGGCGTGCGCAAGGACGAGGTGCCCCGAGGGGGCTTGGCGGCTTTCCTAACCAGGTGTGCGATGCAGAATCAAGAAGATATGCTTTTCCACAATACCCAGAACTGTGGCACGTGTGGGACCTCATGGGTTCCTTAAATAAGCACCAACCTTTCCACCTCTGAGCGCTTCTTTTAAATTTTACTTCATGATCTAAAATGGAAAGAGCTGAAAGGCCCCAGCTGCCCAATTTAAAGCATCTATATTTTGGCATATAAAGGACTTTTGTGCTGGGTTCAGTTCTGTTCAATCTCGTTACTGTGGCCTTTTCCTCTTAGGAGAGGGTGTGCTAGAGCAAGCACTCAAATTGGATGAGGCGAATTTAGCCTGCAATTTAATCTGCTCGTAGCAGGGGGCTTGGGTGGGGGGGGCGGGTAGGAGGGACGCTAGCGCCATCCCCACGCTCAGAAGCGGACTATCTCGCGTCGTGCAGGAGCCTTCCCATCGTCGTCCTTGACTTTGTGGTGTGGGGAGAACAGGTGCTTGGCCGGTTAGTGTCTGTGGCTTGGCAGAGCTCTGAACACAGGTGGCCCCCGGGCGTGGCAGGGGAGGCCTGTGCGCTGGGGCAGCGTCCTTGCGTGGTCTGTCCTGGCTCTGCGCAGGAAACGCGCTCCGCAGGTTACACGCGCGCCGCTTGTTTGGCTGAAGGGCCCGTAGAGAGGTGGTTCTCTGTTTGACCTGGGATACCTCGGGCATGAAGGACGGAGCCAAGGCTAGCACCACAGGCTTCATCTCCTAATATTTTTTTGTATGCGCACGTGGTCCTGATCCTGGATGCTTCAGTCAGTGAGTAATTTGGTCTCTGATCCTTTGCATCTTAAAGATTTCATTAAAGCGTCCCCGGAATATTAGTAATATTACTCTGCTGGTATTCGTCTTCGTTGTCTAGCAGGGGCTTAATTTACAGCAGCAGAAATTTAAAGTAGACCCCAGAGAGAACTTTCGTAGTCTAAGGTGTTGTAAGACATAAGAATTTGTTACCCAATAAGCAGGTGAGTTTCTTCCTCGAGTTTTTGGGTTAAGGTTATGCCTGCCGTCTTTCCCTGATCATCTAAAAACAGTCCTGCCTTAGTGACTTAGGAAGCTCTCCGAGCGCCCGCGGCCCCGCCGCACGGCAGAGTCAAGCGAGCCGGGCGGGAGGACGCGGAGGGGAAAGAAGCCCTCCCCGCCAAGTCCCTTCTGCCTCCGGAGCCGGCTCCCGGAAGCGCTGGTGTTGGTAGCTGGCCTGATGGCCTCAAGGTTGCTCCGCGGAGCTGGAGCGCTGGCCGCGCAGGCCCTGAGCGCCCGCGGTCCCAGGGGAGTCTCCGTGCTGCGCCCTATGGCGTCTGGAGGTGGTGTTCCTACTGATGCCGAGCAGGCGACTGGGCTGGAGAGGGAGGTCGTGCCGCCTGCTCGCAAGGGTCTGGACCCGTACCATACGCTCGCCCCGAAGGCAGCCTCAGGCACCAAGGAAGACCCTAATTTAGTCCGCTTCATCACCAGGAAGCGCATGGTGGGCTGCATCTGTGAAGGAGACAGCAGTGCTTGCACAAAGGCGAGGCCCAGCGAGGCCCTAGCTGTGGGACCCACTGCAAGCGGGTGCCCTACCAGCTGGCCCACGGAGCCCCCGCACTAGCTCCTCCAAAACGGGATGTAAAGTTTCTTCTTTGCAGTAAAGACTAGCCATTACATTGGCTCCTCCTCCCTTTAAAAAAAAACAAAGAAAAGAAAACTCTCCAAGACCTCCCAGTATTACTGTGGGATTCCGGACTAGGTTAAAATCTCATCAGTCTTTTCCCTATGTGGAAACGTAATTTTTTATTCCAACCTGGCTACTACCTAAACTGCGATTGGTCGCATTTTCCCTCATTGCATGACTAAACCATAACCTGCATTTATAAAGCATCTTGGGGGGAAAAAAAAGCATCTTGCATGGAAACAGATTCAAAATTCCCCTGCGGTTCTAGAAAAGACATAACTTTCCAGGAATAATAAGAACCATCTTATGGCCAGTGGGTGATGCCAGTTTTTAATCTATTACTCTTGACTACCTCACAGCTTTATGTGGTTTGCCTGGGCCCTAGAGACATTTGAGTTCATCATCCTTGGTTTAAACAATCAGACATTGAGAAGATCAGATTTTCTTCTATTATAATGGCAAATTTCTTTCCCCAAAGCTTCAGAACAGCAAGCAAAGTAAGGTCACCTTTAGGTTTAGGGAAAGAAGAAAATGGCAAAGTAGTTCAAGGGCCAGTTACACTCAGTTACATTTGCTCAGTGAAGGGGTGGTACACGGCAAGGATGAAGACGAGACATGGGAGGAAGGCAGAAGGAAGGGGAATCAGCAAGTGACAGGGTTTGGGCTGGTAAAGTGTATTGAAAAATATCTATTTCCCAAGCAGGGGAGATCCCTGAGAGTAAAAGTGATGCCTGGACATTTAATGCAGGAGGCAAATGAAGTGTTTGAAATGCAGCTTAATCTACATGAAATGATGAACAGGAAAGACCATTTTCTAACTATATATTGGGTAATAACCTACTTCTTAATGGTGGATAAAAATTGCTAAATGTGCAGAATATACCTGTGGACCATTTTATCTCTAAAAAAAGTCAAAGTTTTCACTCGTGTATTCCTTGGCCCTCTAAAAAGAGCTTTTGTTTATTAATTTTTTATTTTGGAATAATTCTAAACATACAGAAAAGTTGTAAAGAAGGCACAGAAAGCTGACATACACCTTTCACCCATTTCTTCTAATGTTAACATCTTACGTTTGCCACCATATGTTTAACCAAAGCACATTTAAACTAAGTAATAAGTATTGGTACAATACCATTAACTCGGCTACAGACTTCAATCAGATTTCACCAGTTTTTTGTTTGTTTATTTGTTTTTTTAACTAATGTCCCTTTTCTGCTGCAGGGTCCAATCTAGTAAATAAAAGGGCTGTTTCGTTTCCTATAAACTTTAAATTAATGGCTCGAATGCGCCAAGCTCCTACATAAATGTAATAGGTCACTTGCTGTTTTGATAGAGAGTGAAAAGGGAAAGGCAGACTGTGTGGTTTTTTAAAGGCAGGGGTAGGAAGGAACCACAAACCTCCAGCAATGAAAACACAAAACTCCTTTATGGGAGCGCTGTGCCAGGAAGCAGGGTAACGTGCTGTTTCATGCACTTGTACTTGGAACAGTTTCCCACCTGCTCCTCTGTGCCAGCCTGATTCTGGGTAAACAACGCAGTGCTTAGGCAATCTTGGGCTCTGGTCGTTGGAACCCAGCTTGGAAAGGATGTGTCACAGACCGTACACAGCCTATAAGCTGCTACTCGTTTCCCTGACAGATTCCGCTGGTTGTCGTGTGTGTCTCCTAACTCATTCCTCTGCTTCCCACGCCCCCCGCCCCTTAGCTTATTCTCCACTTGAAACGGGAGATCAGGCCACTGCCTCACTCAGAACCGTTCAACGGCTACCAGCTCTCTCGGGGTCAAAGTCAAAGTCCTCACCTGCACCCTGAACGACCTCCTGGCCCCTGTCGCGCCTCCTCCGACCTCATCTCTTACTGTCAGCCCTCGGCTTCCTTGTTCCAGGGACACTGGCCTCAGCGCTGCTCCTCATCAGGCCAGGCACAAGCCCACCTCAGGGCCTTTTCACTTGCTCTTCCTCCTGCTGAGATCCCAAGGCTCTTCCCTCACGCCCTTCAGGCCCTTCCTCCAAAAGCCCTGTCTTCTCGGAAAGCCCTCCCCGGCTGTCCCCTCTGTCGCGTGCAGCAATGCACGCGGGGCTGCCCATCCTCATCCACCCCCAGCGCCCCTCCCCTGCTCTCTCCTTCTCATCAGCACGCCTCGCTACAGAACAAGCTGTGTCATCTACGTATCTATCGTGTTTCTCACCCACCTAGAAAGCCAGTTCCAGGACATAGGGGTTCTGTGGATTTGTTGAGTTACTACTGCCCTTCAGCAGCTAGAAACAGGGTTTGGCATACAGTGGGTGCTCAATAAATGCTTATTGAGTGAATGATGAAGGAATGGAGGATCCTGGCTCCGTCACCCCCTCTGCATTCACGGCTCTGCCCAGAGGCCCCCATGGGCAGGCCAAGCTCGGGCTCCCCTTCACCGCACGGGGAAGGGTCTCCACACCACTCCCTGGCCGGCCATACGGAGGCTGCCTCTCTGGAAAGGCTGGCCGGGAAGACAGGGTGAGTAATGCATCTCAGGTGAGTGCTTCCGAGGGACTGCCAGGTCCACATTCCATGTAGTCCAACAAGATATGACATATTCTCTCCTGACATCCTAAGGAGAAGGAGAACCTCCAAAAGTGAAAATCCTCCGTGCCAGCAATTTCCAATCTCTCCATGCCACCTTCGTACTTCAAAGGCAAGAAGAGATTAAAGTCACCTCTGATGGAGGCGTCATTCCGTCCTCTGGTCGCCAGGGTAGTGGGTGGAGTGGGGAGGTGAGGGGCCCCGAGAGAATAAAGGGGATTTTGAGCCATGTACTAAGTCAAGCATCCCTTGGTGCTATTCAAGTAGAAGCAATGCGCTTTCCGCAGTGCTGTGTTGGAGAAGAAACCCGGGTAAGAACAGGTTGAAAGCAGAAAACTGTTCTTAAACCAGGCACAGAGGGAGTGTGTCTTTTTGTGTCAAGATGCTAAATGAACGCAACAGAATTTCTGATTATTTTTTGCCTTCTTACTCCTTCCCCTCCTTAGAATTCATGAATTCGTGATAGCCATTTATAGTACTCCTTTATAGTCCAAAAAGTAGAGTTCTGCAGAATCCCGCATCTTCATGTGTAAGAGGGAATAAAAGATGTAAAATAGACAGGCGTGTCTTTCCTGACCAAGGTGTCTGCTTGCCGTCCTCAATGTGCCAATCTTGACACATCCGTTTGTCATCTCGCCATTGTGCAAAACTTTTGAAAAATCTTCATTTTAAAAATTCATTTCAATGCCGAACTCCTTCTGCTGCTATTTAAACCCCTCGCTCAAGAGTCATGTCACCCTGAATTGCGGCATCTTCACAAAGACAGGCCCCCGGAATCATCCCAGCTCACCTCCTCAGCTTCAGCTGCTCTTGACTTCTTTTCACTGGCTCTCTTCCTTCTGATGTTCTCACGGCGCACGAGGCCTTTCAGATTTCTCTGTATGGGCTTCCAGGAGAGGAAGTTTGATACTAGGAGGCGCGTTATCTGAAAGGCCATCTGACGGTGTGATGCCGTCTCTTTCAAACAAATTCTACGCCAGGGCGGCTACTGGGTAACACAGAGGGAAAAGCCAGGCTCCGGCTCCTTTTCTTGGGAGAGCAATGGCCCCCTTTCCCGTCTCCCCCCAACAGCCTCGACTGGCAACTGGGGAACCCACAGAGGACGTGTCTTGCTGCTTCCCTGGCAAGCACGCTGGTACCGTCACTGCCCTTCGGCCGCTCTCTGTCTAAACCAAACCTGTAAACTGAGCAGCCGTTCAGAGATGATCTGTCATTCTCTGAGTGCACGAGACTTGATCTGTCATTTACTTTCTCAGGCAGAGACAATGCTGGCACACTATGCTAATTCATCTCTCTGGAGCTCTACAAGCAGGTTGAGAAAAAGGTAAGACTACATAAAGAATTGCATTGTCCTTTGAGCTTCCACTATGTGTTTTCTGAGTTCTCAACAGCTGAGACAGCTGAAGACAAACTTAGTGTTGTCTTCAACACTAAACGTGATTTTAATTTCATATCCCCAGCTGAGCAAACTGGGCATCTTAATGTCTCAAAAGCAGCAATTTGACCCATGTCCTAATAGAATCAGAGGTGTTTCAGAACTAAAAGATTTTTCTGCATATATACATATATATATATGCCAAAAACTTTCTATCTTCTCTTTCTATTTTGTTCTTCCTTACAATGTATATGTATTCATACTGACATATGTTTATATACATAAATACATACCTTTGGGGTTTCACATGACAGGAGTAAAGGAAATTTTAAGTGTATGTTAGCCTAATCGTGAATTCATTCTAGTGTTTAATTTTTAATAACTGGTACGTTTCTAATTTCAGCAATGATACAGAATTAATAGAATTTGAGGATCACTCAGCTATTAAAGTAGGATTTCCAATGCACAGCCTCAGAGAGTCAGCATAGGTGGAAAAATTCAATATAATTTTTCCAGCCATGACATAAGAATACCCCCACCCCACCCATTCTTTTACAAAGAGCCCAGCTGGCTTCTGGGAGAGCTCGGAGTGGTCCCTTCAGGGGCAACTGCCCTCAACTTCAAAGTCTAGTGACCATCCACAGGTTGGTGGAGGACAAGAAAAAAACACAGCAAAAAAATGGGCAAGATTCTTGGGGTCCTGGAATAACAGTGAGAAGATACTGGGAGTCATGCTAAGAGATGCAGACAGATGCCAGGATGCATCATTGGGCTTGGAACTGGTTTCATCGTTTGCAGGCAGACAGTAGTTAAGAACAAGAGCAAATATTCTTCCAAGTGTCCTCACTACGCATTGAGCTGTCTGTCAACAGTAGGTCTTGGCTGGCCCTGTTCCAAACTCTGGGACACACAGTTACTGCACCGCTTAGACGTAAGTTGTCCCTTCCATTCACAGCTTAAAGGTCATCAGTCAGTCTTAGATTTTGTGAGCGACCTGAAACATAACTGTCTCTTACTTGGACTGAGAGATGGGAAAAATCAGTGGTCCTGGCCTCCCCTGAAGCCACCATTCTTTCTCCACATTTTGTTTTCTCTCCAACTATCTCTTTATGTTTTGGACCCACTTGATTAGATTTCTTATTAATTTTAAGAAATACAGGAATTTCCTTTGACCACCTTTAGATTTCCAAAACACTGTTTCTGTCCCATCAACAACAAACAAGCTCTTAGGCCTTTCCCTTTCACAGCCACATGCAGGGCCTTTTCTCTTGAGCTTCTATGGCCAATGTGAAGTCTGTTAGTTGCTCAGTTTCTGAAAAAGGTGGCCCATCCGTTAGGCCCATTACAAAGAGAAATTAACATGACACGATAATCTCAGGAGGAGCTTAACTTTCTAGACCATCCCTAAAACAGGAAGGACAAGTCACTTTTTCTTAGTCTTGTTCTAGACCCAAATCATGCAGAACCAGTTACACACATCGACCCTCTTTGCCCACACTTTTTTGCCAGAATTGCATACCAGTTGGCAGCAAATAATTTTGTTCCAGATCCTAACATTCAAATACTGCCATTCTGCTGGAAAAAATGAAAAACCATATGGTGTGATGCCGGAAATAAAAAGCTAAATTTTCTACAATATTCTTGTTTTAAAATATACTGGGATTTCCAATGCTAAAAACATGGCCACAGCATGGTTTTGTTCAATCATAAAAGCCAGACAAAACATATAGGATAGCAAAAGAAAAAACACACACAACATGGATAACATCTTACATAAAACTGGTGACAAGGAACCCCCAGGAATCCCAGAGTAGGGTTAGTGTTACCTATACACCAGGCAGCAGCAGGTCTTGCATGGGATCACTGGGGATGAGGGGTTGGTAGCAAAGAAAAAGAAGAGTGTGTACAGTGCTATGAGCTGCAACTCAGGAATCAACAAATATTCACCCCCAAAAGGAGCCGATCCTTTACAGAACAGGAACTAAAGCAATTAAATCTGCAAATGACCAGTGAAATTCAAAGACTCCCTCACAGGCTCCAAGTTGAGGACAAGTGCAAAGAAACCATAGGAAACCAGTAAGGGGCCTGGGAATTCAAACAATGCCAAAGCAGCCTCCGCCCACAGGATCTCAGAAATGCTCTGACACACACCCTTTTGGAAAGACAAAGACTCATTCTTTCCACTTCCCTTCCACCAATCTTGCTAAAAAAAAAAAAAACCTGCTGATCACTGGATCTGAAACAAAACACTGCGGGTCCCAGGGAGACAAAACTTCTAACACCAGAGAAGGAGGTATCTGAGCTGGACCCCAGGATGTGGTGGACAAGCACGTGGAAAGGCAGCCTCACTGCTCTGGAAGGAAAGACCTTCAGCCTCCAGACAACACAGAGTTAGAGGCAGGAAGCTCTTGTGAATCAGGCTCACCCCTGAGAGACAGAGAAGTCATCATGTATATAAAGAGGCCATATTTTTTTTAATCTGTCACAGTAACAATGCAGAAGAAAGCCCTACAGAGGAACTTTCCAAGAGAACCATTTAATTTATATGTGGAAAATAAAACCAGATTACAATAAAACCCCATACGGAGATACAGCAAGGATAAAGATTTAAATGAACCAAATAAAGTTCCAAGAGATGGATGAAAACATCCCACAAATGTGGCCACAAAGAGGATGAAAACAGCAACATATGATTTTTAAATGAGCTAAAAGAAGCTTAAAAACAATCAAAGCTTGAAAGAACCAAACAAGTCAGAATTAGAACAGCTCAGAAACGAGATGGCTAAACCAAGGTTCTACTGTATAACACAGGGAACTATATTCAATAGCTTGTAATAACCTATAATGGAAAAGAATCTGAAAAAGAATATATATATACCCACACACACATATGTGTATGGGTATATATATATATATGTATGTGTATGTAAAACTGATTCACTTTGCTGTACACCAGAAACTAACACATTATAAATCAACTATAATCCAAAAAAATTTTTTTAATTAAAAAAAAAAGAAGACACTTGGAATGATGTGAAACGTGATGATATGAAAAGAGAGCTGAAAACTCAAGAATGAAAAGAGAAGAAAAGGAAAGAAAAAAAAAAAAATCTCAGAAACAAAGACTGAATTAGAAGAAACAAAGAAGCATATAGAGACCCAGGGAGGCCCAGGAAGAACAACCAAGGCTGGAAGGGAGGAGAGTGAAATTAATAAAGCGGAAATAAAGAAGAGATAGAAGATTCTACCAAAGATTTGGAACAACAGAGATTTAATGAAGATTTAACATCAATTCCCAAAGAAGAATGTTCCCCCGCAAAATGAAAGACAACAAAGACATAAAACTATATTTAAGAAAATCTTCACAAAATAAAAGATTTGAACCTACATATTAAAGGGGCTATAGCTGAGAAATTCAACTGAGAACCATCAACACAAACATTTCTAGTAAAACAGTTGTATTTTTTAAATGAAGGAAAACAATTTTGTGCAGTCAACCAAAAAAAAAACCTAAGCCAAACTTTGAAGCACAAACATTTTGTACCAGAAAACAATGGACGACATTGTAAAGATGCTTCAGAAAATAAAATATGAGCCAAAGATTTTATATCCAACCAAACTGTGCTTCAAGTATAAAGCCCACTGAAAAATAGTTATAAACATTCAAGAACTCAGGGATTAATTTTCCCAAGAGTCTTTCTGAGGAATCTACTAGAGAATGAGCCTCAGAAAACCAAGAGATGTTTAGATTAGCTTGGCCTATGGTCTGGTAGAGACTGGCTGAAAGGATAAAAGAATATGCAAGAAAACTGTAAGACACTGATGAAAGAAATTAAAGACAATATAAACAGATGGAGAGATATACCATGTTCTTGGATTGGAAGAATCAACATTGTGAAAATGACTATACTACCCAAAGCAATCTACAGATTCAATGCAATCCTTATCAAACTAACAATGGCATTTTTCACAGAACTAGAACAAAAAAATTTCACAATTTGTATGGAAACACAAAAGACCCCGAATAGCCAAAGCAATCTTGAGAAAGAAAGATGGAGCTGGAGGAATCAGGCTCCCTGACTTCAGACTATACTACAAAGCTACAGTAATCAAGAGAGTATGATGCTGGCACAAAAACAGATATATAGATCAATGGAACAGGATAGAAAGCCCAGAGATAAGGTGACCATATATGCGTGGGTTTATCTTTGATAAAGGAGGCAAGAATATAAATAGAGAAAAGACAGCCTCTTCAATAAGTGGTGCTGGGAAAACTGGACAGCTACATGTAAAAGAATGAAATTAGAATACTTCCTAACACCATACTCAAAGATAAACTCAAAATGGATTAAAGACCTAAATGTAAGGCCGGACACTATAAAACTCTTAGAGAAAAACATAGGCAGAACACTCTATGACATAAATCACAGCAAGATCCTTTGTGACCCACCTCCTAGAGAAATGGAAATAAAAACAAAAATAAACAAATGGGACCTAATGAAACTTAAAAGCTTTTGCACAGAAAAGGAAACCATAAACAAGACAACCCTCAGAATGGGAGAAAATATTTGCAAACAAAGCAACTGACAAAGGATTAATCTGCAAAATATACAAGCAGCTCATGCAGCTCCATATCAAAAAAATAAACAACCCAGTCCAAAAATGGGTAGAAGATCTAAATAGACATTTCTCTAAAGAAGATATACAGATTGCCAACAAACATATGAAAGGATGCTCAACATCACTAATCATCAGAGAAATGCAAATCAAAACTACAATGAGGTATCACCTCACACTGGTCAGAATGGCCATCATCAAAAATCTACAAACAATAAATGCTGGAGAGGGTGTGGACAAAAGGGAACCCTCTTGCACTGTTGGTGGGAATGTAAATTGATACAGCCACTATGGAGAACAGTATGGAGGTTCCTTAAAAAACTAAAAATAGAACTACCATACGACCCAGCAATCCCACTACTGGGCATATACCCTGAGAAAACCATAATTCAAAAAGAGTCATCTACCACAATGTTCATTGCAGCTCTATTTACAATAGCCAGGACATGGAAGCAACCTAGGTGTCCATCAACAGATGAATGGAGAAAGATATGGCACATATATAAAATGGAATATTACTCAGCCGTAAAAAGAAACGAAACTGAATTATTTGTAGTGAGGTGGATGGACCTAGAGTCTGTCATACAGAGTGAAGTAAGTCAGAAAGAGAAAAACAAATACCGTATGCTAACACATATATATGGAATCTAAAAAAAAAAGGCTCTGATGAACCTAGGGGCAGGACAGGAATAAAGATGCAGATGTAGAGAATGGACTTGAGGACAAGGGGAGGAGGAAGGGTAAGCTGGGACGAAGTGAGACAGTAGCACTGACATATATACACTACCAAATATACTAGCTATATATACTAGATAGCTAGTGGGAAGCAACCGCATAGCACAGGGAGATCAGCTCTGTGCTTTGTGACCACCTAGAGGGGTGGGATAGGGAGGGTGGGAGGGAGGGAGATGCAAGAGGGAAGAGATATGGGAACATATGTATATGTATAACTGATTCACTTTGTTATAAAGCAGAAACTAACACACCATTGTAAAGCAATTATACTCCAATAAAGATGTTAAAAAAAAAAAAAGAATAAGTTCTGCTAATAAGAACTTAATAAGTTAATGCCCACGGGCATTAACTAGGATTAAAAGAATGTGTTTAGACACTGGAGGAGAAGGAAGAAAAGGGAAAAGATTATAACTAATCAGTACTGCTCAGAAAAGAGTAGAATTAGACATTACCTTAAAAAAAAGGAAACTTCAGATATTATACACAATATTAAAGGTAACCAGTAGAACAAAAACACAAACCATATGAAATACCAAAGATTACAAAGAGAAAAGAAAATGAATCACATAGTGAAAGATTTACTAGATACAGTAAATAAATAATAAATTGATATGTCAGAGCTGAGATCAAACATATAAAGAAATCTGTTTAATAAATTCAAATTGACTAATAAAGCAAATCTAACTCTCTGTGGTATGAGACATACCTTAATCAAAAAGACACAGAAAGATTAAGGATTAAAGAATAAGCATAGATACACCAGGGGAACTCAAGTAATAAGAAAGCAGAAGTTCAGATTTTAATACGAAACTTGGTAGAATACAGGGGAGCAAAAACACCTAAAAAGTTAAAAGAAGCCAAAAAAGACATTATAATGCCGAAGACTGCAGCCTATAGAGAAACAACTTTTATAAGGTAGAAATTGCTGGAAATGCAAGGAGAAAAGGACTGAAACACACCAAAATTAGGACAGCTTAACATACCTCTCTCAGTCCAAGACATAATAGGTAAACCCAAATTAATAAGATTCTGTGTAATCTAAACCATGTAATCAGGAATTCCCTGGCCGCCCAGTGGCTAGGACTCTGCTTCCACTTCCAGGAACCCAGGTTTGATCCCTGTTCAGGGAACCAGGATCCCGCAGCCATGTGGCACAGCCAAAAAAACATAATAGTAAAAAAACTTTTAAAAATCAAAAATGTAGACCTATTTAACTCTGAAACATTTTTTCTTAATTCACATTCTTTTCAAGCACACAAATTTTAAAGTATGTTAATGTTATAAAGAAAAAGGTTTGCCACAGAGATCTAAATATAAAAAGAAATCCAAATATAAAATTAACAATATAAACACTTAGGATCTTAAATTTGAATTGGAAATGGCGGATCATGATTTTTTTTTTCTCACTTTCTAAAATACAAATTTTCCAGCTCCATCCACTAAAAAGGGCTAGAAACAACTCCAGTCCAATCTCACTGCCACATCTAACTCGCAAGGCGGTCTCTAAATTGGATTCTCCACTCAGTGGAACTAAGGATCCTTGAAGAAATGGCTGGTTCTAGCTGTGGAGCAGGAAACATAGAAAAGTGGGCTGGGTGTTTTGTTGCTCCAGAAAGTAAGGAAGGGAAGGAGCGATTAACGGCTGACATGGGTCTGATCAAAAGGACACAGGCGTCAGCTAAGCGTTCCCACTTGCCTTAGGTGGGAGGCTATGAACATCCAAAAAGTGACCCAATTAATTAAAATATACTAAATATACAAAAAGCTGTAAATTTATAAGAGGCAGGGAGGTGAGACAGAAACAAAATAGAGTCCACTGAACACCACTACAGTTCACAGGACACCAAATCATTACTCTGAAAAATAGACATTTTAAAGGAAACAATGAAGCATTTTTCTCACTATTCTAGTATAATATGTATTTCAGGGTGTCCAAGGAGCCCTCGTGGTTGAGAGTTTTTTATACAGATTCTCAGGTAATATACTGAAACAGAAAGATAGAGTTCAAAAAATCAACATTTTGCAACCCCTAATCCCATAACTGATTCAGGAAAGAATTCATCATTGGATGATTAAACCCTTAGACAAAATAGGGAATGAAAACAATCAAATTATCCAGCTACTGTCACCTAAGCCCAGTGATCAATTTTAGCTTCATTAAAAGTGAATCACACAGACATGCTGACAAGACACAATGTGACAGCTGGAAAACCAAGAACCAGGTCTGAAATAATCTTTTATAAACAATAACAGCAATAACAACAACAAAACCAAATCTGAATTTAATAAGCTTTTAAATGTAAATTCAGTTCACAAGAAATTCAGGGAGTAGCAGAGAAAGGTAAATAACGTCTCAGACCAAATCTAGAATTTAAGAACCTAATTCCTTCACTAAGTTCATACAGGGAGCGGGGAACTGTTCTAGATTATGAGACATTCACAAGGCTCTGTGGAGCTTAACAAACACACACAATGAAATGGAACTTGTTTGGATCTAGAATACAATACAATACAATACAATAGAAGTAGAATAGACTAACTGAAAAGAGGCATTTTTAGACGATCAGGGGAATTTGAATATGGGCTAGGTATTTGATGACACTAACTTTTGTTAATTTGCAGATATGTGGGAAAATGTTTCTCTCTCTCCCTCTCTCTCTTTCTCTCTCTCTCTCTCTCCCCATCTCTTTGCTCTCTTTTTCGCTGTCTCTCTCTCTCTCTCTCCTGGAGAAGATTAAACCATTTAGGGGTGAAATGACAAGATACGTAGAGTTTGCTTTAAAATTATCCAGCAAAAAAGGGCGGAGGTTAGGAAGTGAACAGATGAACAAGTATGGCAAAATGCTGATGGTTTTCAAACATCAGTGATTGGGACATAGCAATTTTCATAATAAGTTTTTTTGAATGCATGGCCTTTGAAGGAATGTGGGAACGCAATAGCAATAGAGAAATAGTTACATTTTGGTGACACTGTAGTCACAGCTAGACATCACCATTTTATTTTATTTGTACCCTAGAGCCAAAAATCATTATACTGGAACCATCATCATACCTATCATGTTTGAATGGCATAATGCCTCAATAATACAATATTTTACTCAGATTTTCGTACTTAGGATGTTTATTACCTTTGTCTGAGAACTGGTGTGGAATAACATGAGACAAGATGCCATAAATATATGAGCAGATGTCACCTTTTTGTCTGCCAGAATCCCTCTCTCTCTCTCTCTCTCCCTTCCTCCCTCTCTCTCTCTCTCTCTCCCCCTCCCTCTCTCTCTCTCTCTCCCTCCGTCTCTCTCTCTCTCCCTCCCTCCCTCCCTCTCTCTCTCTCTCTCCCTCCCTCTCTCTCTCTCTCCCTCTCTCTCTCTCCCCTCCCTCTCTCTCTCTCTCCCTCTCTCTCTCTCTCTCTCCCCTCCCTCTCTCTCTCTCTTTCTCTCCTTCCCTCTCCCTCTCCCTCTCTCTCTCTCCCCCTCTCTCTCGCTCTCTCTCTCTCTCTCTCATTTCTAAAGGTTGGAGCACTGGTCCTTAGCTGTCTAGAAAACTTTCTTCTTTCTCATCAGTAAAATAAAATTAACTTTTGAAATCATATAATGATTAGTAAAATATATAGAATAGTTCATGTTTTCAAAATGCTTACTCTTATTGACTTAGTTCTCCAAACATACATGAAACATATAGTCCAATTATTCACCATTTAACTAGATAGCAACAGAGACCACACTGGTATTAAAAGAAAGAATGGAAAAAAATATCACCATGTTCACAGGAGATGCTAGTCTCCACAATCAAAATCACTATGTAGCAATCCGAGTCAAAATAATACTATTTAGAGGAAATAAAGTAGACAAAGATTATAGACCTAAAAAGCCCTGAGACACAGAAGTCACATAACTGCACAGGTGAAGCGTGGTGTGAGGCAAGGCTTCTCACGTGCGCACAGACACGCCTGGAGGTGCTCAGCCCCGTGCCCAGCAGCACCAGAGACCCGGGAAAGCACTGCACGGCTCCCCCCAACATCGAGTTTACGTAAAGCTTGGCAGGAAAATGATACTGTACGAAAAATAACACTGATACGAAATGGGCACGTTACAGAATAGAATGCACAATACAGGACAGTTTTTTAAATAAAAAGATTTAGTCAAGAAGATGCTGTATTTCAATCCAAGACTGCCAGCTCCCCAGATACACGCGCACCTGCCATCAGCCTGGTCCTCGGGGAAATGTTTGGGGACCACCAGCCTAAGGAAAAGGCTGGATGGATGAAACTGACCCTCCTCTTTGAAGACCCAGAAACTTAATCTTTTCTGGGTCCCACAATGATCAGATCTCAAGAGAATCACTCGCCTCAACTGAAATGCACATGGCTGAGGACAATACCAAGACGTCCAGTATTAATTGTCAATGAATCTGTCAACAGACGAACGGATAAAGAAGATGTGGTACATATATACAATGGAATATTACTCAGCCATAAAAAGGAATGAAATTGGGTCATTTGTAGAGACGTGGATGGACCCAGAGACCATCATACAGAGTGAAGTAAGTCAGAAAGAGAAAAACGAATATCGTATATTAACGCATAAAGGTGGAATCTAGAAAAATGGTACAGATGAACCAGTTTGCAAGGCAGAAATAGAGACACAGATGTAGAGAACAAACATATGGACACGAAGGGGGGGAAAGCGGGGAGGGGGGATGAATTGGGAGATTTGGATTGACATATATACACTAATATGTATAAAATAGATAACTTATAAGAAAAAAAACTGTCAATGAAAATGACAACTGTCACAAAGCTCAGAAGTCCACGTGGGAATAAAAGCAGCACGTCTGGCCTCAAAATGCTATGTATACACCAAACATTCTCTAGAAACCTATCTATTGACTTTCTATGATAAAGCGCGGCGGCCAAGTGGAACAGAAAAATGTGAAATCCGTATCGTCAGCACATCCTCGCCATGTAAGCAGACCAAGTAGGAGTCAGAAAGTTGTTTGGTGAACCTGAAGTCAGAACAAAGACAAAGAGAATATTTAACGCGTCACGGATGCCAATGGGTTTGGTTTGCCCGAAAGAGCAACACCGGAGTCTGTTGGCTATAACTGCCCACTTCACCTCCATCCCAAGGGCAGCCCTGCTGTTGAGACGAGGGATATTCGCAGTAGGCGATTGCCCTGGGCAATAGGTGGATGGCACTGCCAACATCCACCTCTCACTCACCCTTGCTGTCCTTCCATGACTGAGGAACCCTTCTCACCAACACATCCTTTCTTTTTTGTGTGCTGCTCCATTGAGGGGGGGACTGTGGAGCTTCGCTGGCCACCCTGTCTCTTCCAGGGGCTTACACAGCTGTCATCTGACCTGTCACATGTTCACTTTCATTTCTCTGGTTTCATTCTGCAGTATTAATGGGCCAAGCGCTGTAGCCATCACCACAGATGAACCGTGAGCACAGGAGACAGAGCTTTGCCCTCGTGTGGCCTAAGGGCTGGTGAGCCATAACGAGGGTGAGCCGTTTGCATCATTCTGAGGGACAAACACCTCACTCACAGCATGCAGACTAAATCCTAGCGTTCTTGAAACCCTCTTCACTGGTCAGAACAGCTTCTGATGAGACCACGTCTCCACGCACACAAAATGCCATGACAGAACTGTTCTTCTTCAGTGTTCCTGGGGACTAGCCTGTGCACCCCCCCCCAAAAAACAAACCCACAACGCATCCCCTTAAATTCATAGGCTACCTAAGTGCATACAAATGAGCCCATAAAATGTCACATTGCAGCAACTTCCAAAGGAAAATGCGGTAATGAAAGTGCAAAATATCCCTCAGCTTTCTTCGTTCGTTTATTCCACAGACTTGATTGATCTCGCTCTGCCTCACATCAAGCTCCATGTGCAAAGTTTTGACAAATACGATGATCTTATTTGCAAAGCAGAAATAGACACAGACGTAGAGAACGGACAATACCAAGGGGGGAAAGGGCGGTGGGATGGATTGGGAGATTGGGACTGACACATACACACTGCTATGTATAAAACAGATAACTAATAAGAACCTGCTGCATAGCACAGGGAACTCTATTCGGTGCTCCGTGGTGACCTACATTGGAAGGAAATCCAAAAAAGAGGGGATAGATGTATAGGTATAGCTGATCAACTTTGCTGTACAGCAGAAACTAACACAACATTGTAAAGCAACTGTACTCCAATAAAAATTAATATAAAAAAAACAAATACGAGAATAACAGGAAATGATCGTTGTTCTCGGTTTCTCAAAGTTCAGAACACACCCTGCGTTCTGCCGAACTCCCAGCCACCTCTGTTCGTTCACATTCCAGCTCCAACATTTATGGGATATGTTCAAATCAGGTGAGTTACTTTAATGTCTCAGTTTCTTCAGCAGTAAAATGAGAATAATAGTCCCTACGCTCTAGAGTTAGTGGAGGATTAACTGTAGTTATGCATGTAAAGCTCTTACTTCAAGGTCTGGCATATGGCACGTGACCGACAGAAGCTTCCTGCCTGCACGGGCAGTGGTGATGGTATCCGCAGTATCTGCACGTCCAGATTCATGGCTAAAGTAACTGGAGTTGTTGTGTTAACAGTCTGGCCATCCCAAAGCCAAAGGAATACAGAATAACCCAAAGATAATCATTCCACGTCTGCTATAGTTATTGACAATTAAATATCTAATTCCCATATCTAAGAGAGAAATTACACTTAATTCTGTTCCGTGCCAAAGTGAAATGAGCAAGTATTTTCTCCTGAAGATAACTGGTTTTGTCTCCTCTAAAAGATCCAATTTTCAACAAACGTTTTGGATAGAAGATGCAAACTAAATAAAACAAGGGGGCTTCCCTGGTTGTGCAGTGGTTGAGAATCCGCCTGCCAATGCAGGGGACATGGGTTCGAGCCCTGGTCTGGGAAGATCCCACGTGCCGCGGAGCAACTGGGCCCGTGAGCCACAACTACTGAGCCTGCGCGTCTGGAGCGTATGCTGCGCAACAAGAGAGGCCGCGATAGTGAGAGGCCCACGCACCACGATGAAGAGTGGCCCCCGCTCGCCGCAACTAGAGAAAGCCCTCGCACAGAAATGAAGACCCAACACGGCCAAAATTTAATAAATAAATAAATAAATTTAAATAAAACAAGGAAAACTGAATATGGAAAAAGCAATTTCATTTGACAGTGTCAGCCCCAACCGTGACATTCTGAATGCGCAAATGGTGGGGGGAAGTTCAAGTTCATATCGAGTCTACACCTGGGTTACATGGAGCAGAAAATTGCAAGGGTCTCCCATTTTTCAGGTACTCCTTTCTTTCTTCTCTCTCTTGCTCTCTCTCCCTCTCCAAATGAACTATAAGATTGCTTATGAATTTAAAAGCAGACTTTGCCTCTTCCAGCTTATTAGTGCTTTCTCTGGTTTTAAGAACCCTCTGAGCTGCCCTGCTTGGTTACAAACACTGGCAATAGGCTGGAAAGCTCGGCCGTGACTACTTGTACATTAAGAAAACAATCTTGGTTAGTTTCTAAAGATGATAGTATGGGTTGGAAGGGAGTTAGTCTCGAATAAGGCGGGATTAGAGAGGGGAAGATAAAAATAAAAATGCTTATCACCTGCAACTACCTGCAGCTGGTTTTAATTTCCTCCCTGCAACCGGAAGTAATCCCAGTCTTTTGGGGGGATTTCCAGACAGCTCTCTCCTGAAACAATTATGTACCATCAGAGAAGAGCAGATCATGTTATATCTCTTCGTAAGATTTTTCCTTCTGTGTAAGTGGGGGTGAAATATGTTGTTGCATGAGATATAGTAAGTCCTAAATGCATGGAGAAAATTTTATTCATTCAGAGGTCGTATTAAGCACAAGTCTCTTCCGATATCCACCTCAAAGCAAAGAAATTCAGTCCTGCCTTATATGTCCCGCCATTACCTCCAGACCCCTTAGCTTGGCTTCTTCTCTTTCATGGATTTACAGGAAGTGAAAACAACTTCCTAAATCACCATCAAGTAAGCACTGTATTTTTTTTATTATTTTTTAAAATTTATTTTATTTATTTATTTTTGGCCGTGTTGGGTCTTCATTGCTGCGTGCGGGCTTTCTCTAGTTGCGGCGAGCGGGGGCTACTCTTCGTTGCGGTGCGCGGCGTTCTCATTGCGGTGGCTTCTCTTATTGTAGAGCACGGGCTCTAGGCGTGTGGGCTTCAGTAGTTGTGGCACATGGGCTCAGTAGCTGTGGCTCGCGGGCTCTAGAGCGCAGGCTCAGTAGTTGTGGCTCACGGGCTTAGTTGCCCCACGGCATGTGGGATCTTCCCGGACCAGGGCTCGAACCCATGTCCCCTGCACTGGCAGGTGGATTCTTAACCACTGCACCACCAGGGAAGCCCTATTTTTTTATTACTGTGAAATATACATAACATAAAATTTACCTTTTTAGCTATTTTTAAACGTACAGTTCAGTGGCGTTAAATACATTCACACTGTTGTGTAACCATCCCCAACATCCATCTCCAGAACTTTTCATCACCCCGACCTGAAACTCTGTCCCCAGGAGCCAGCTCTCCATTCCTGCCTCCCCCACCCCCTGGTAACTTCTACTCTGCTCCTCGTTTCTATGGATTTGACTGTTTCAGGAGACTGAGAAGTAGAACCATACAATGTTTGTCCTTTGGGGGCTGGCTTTTTTCACTTAGTATAATGTCTTCAAGATTCATCCATGTCTTCAAGATTCATCCATGTTGTAGCATGCATCAGAACTTCATCCGTTTTTAAGGCAAAATAATATCCCCTTGTACGTATATACCACATTTTGTTTATCCATTCATCCGTTAATGGAAGCTTGGGCTGTTTCCACATTTTGGCTATTGCAAATAATGTTGCTATGAACATGGGTGTACAAATACCTGTTCAAGTCTTTGCTAGCAATTATTTTGCATATAATTGCCTTTGGAGGGAGCACAGCCCAGTCAACACTTTGATTCTGGACTTCTGGCCTCCAAAACTGTGAGAGACTACATTTCAATTGTTTTAAGCCACCAAGATTGTGGTAATCTGTTACAGCAGCTACAGGAAACTAATATACCTTGGTTTCCTCATTGCAAAATAGAAATACAATAGTACCTACCTCAAAGAGCTGTTGTGACAGTTAAATGGAATAATCCATGGAAAGCCCCTAGCACAGGGCTAACACAGCAAGGTCTCAATGGAATGTTGGCTATTATTATTTCCTGCTGTGGAAACCCTGATTTGCATTACAAATGGATAGAGGAGGCAATACAGTACCTAAGTCATATGCAAGGCAGAGATTCAAGATGTTTTTTGCGTGAGACTGCTCTCAGCTGTTTTTTTTTAAAGCAAAAACTATAGCCATTTTCTTGTCTACCAACGCCCATGGGTACAGGGAATTTTTCAGATCATGCATTCCAAAGAGCAAATTCTAAGCTCCCATGTGTCTGTGAAACAGTCTACGGGCCACCAGACATATAACGCAAGAATACTTTGTGTATATATATATATCTTTCTGGAGAGTCCATAGCTTTCATCAGATTCCAAAAAAGTTTAAAATCGCTTACATAAAATGATCCTGACAGCCTTGAATGAAAAGCTTAAGACGGGGCTCAAAATATAAACCAGGCAAGCATCACATTCAGCTGGAGGGCCACCTGTGGCTCAAAAAGTCATTGCTGCAGGGAGATCAGCTCGGTCCTTTGTGACCACCTAGAGGGGTGGGATAGGGAGGGTGGGAGGGAGACGCAAGAGGGACGAGATATGGGGATACATGTATATGTATGGCTGATTCACTTTGTTATAAAGCAGAAACTAACACAACACTGTAGAGCAATTATACTCCAATAAAAATGTTTACAAAAAAAGTCACTGCTGGAGCTTTGCCCGTCACCTAATTCCAGCAATAAGAGGAGAGCAGTCAGGACTTGAGAAAGGGATTTGAGAGATGAGTCCAAGCCAGGGGCTTTGCGACTCCAGCCATCTCCTGAATAGGCCTGGTGTGTGTGTGTCATAAGAGGAAGTGGACATTCAGTGCATCCAACAAATAGGTCTAGCAATAAATTCCTTTGAAATCATTTGAAAAATTCAATGTTTAGTGAAGCCTCTTTGTAAAACCCTAAGACCAATTGCCAGAATAATAATAGCTGTCATTGTGACCCCTCTCATTCATCAGCAGAGAAACTAGCTAGAAAAACAGTTAACCTTTTTCTTCATTTAAAAGGCAATTATTGAGTAAGTACTATATGTTATGGACTGAATTATGTCCCCCACCTCCCAAATGCATAAGTTGAAGCCCTAACCCTTCAACAATATAACTATTTGGACATAGGGCCTTCAAGGAGGTAATTAACATTAAATGAGGTAATAAGGGTGAGGCCCTAACCCTATAGGACTGGTGTCCTTGTAAGAAAAGACACCAGGTGCCAGAGAAAAGGCCATGTAAAAACACAATAACAAGGCTGCCATCTTCATACCAAGGAGGGAGGCCTCAGGGGAAACCAAACCTACCGACACCTTGATCTGAGACCTCCAGCCCCCAGAACTGTAAGAAATAAATTCCTGTTGTTTAAGCCGCCCAATTTGTGGTATTTTGTTATGGCAGCCCAGCTGATGAATCCATTATACACCAAGAACTACGCCAGGGGCTGGAGTTACAGAGATGGTTAAGGCATAGCTTCTCCCCAAGCTCACTGGCTTGAGATAACACTGCAGGATCCTGCAAGAAACAGAACCAGGCCTTGGCCTCCCAAAGCCACCTGACACTAGGGTGAGCCTGCCAAACTTCCTCTTGAACTTGCCTGGACAGGCTGTTTAGGTTGTAGGTGGATCCAGACTCATTAGACCAGAACTAGACTAATGCTGGCTTTCTTTAAGACCTCTTCTGTTTTGTTCTGCATTGTTTTGTTTTGTTGTTCTGTTCTGCTCTATTTTCAGGGAAAAATAACATCTCACTCTCTCCCAGAGAAAGGATAACTCACAATCTCATCAAACCCCAATTAGCTCGTTCTCAGAACTATCCACCCATTGAGTCTGTCCTGATTAATTACATTCAGTTAAGAAATTTGAGAGGAGGGAGATTATGCAAAATGCTCAGATTACAAGGAAATGTGATATTATCATTCAGAAAGCTGACCGGAGCATTCAAGCGTTCAGAGATTATTACACTGGTTTTTGCATGAGACGGTGCTCCAGGGTGGAATTTCTGGTGTCACTGGTTTGGAGAGAGAACATTTGCTTTTTCATAGGAAATATTAAACAGTTTTCTTATTAGTTTTGCACGAATTTCCCTTGATACAGGACACAGTGGTGGAATGCTGGTCAGTGTGACTCAGAATTTTAAGGCTGGCCTCCAAAGCTCACTATTTCTGTTCCCCATCTGTTTGATTTTGTGTCAGATGGTAAGAAGGAGAGTGGGAGTATTTTTATCACCACTCAGCTTTGTCCTCTACAAAATGGAAACGTTACGGCTTCATAATCGAGGGCCCGCAAAGAAATATTTCAGGGAAGTAGTTATACCATGTATTACACTACTAGTCAGTATCCCAAATGCAATTTGACATTTTCACCTTTTTTGCCCTTAAAGACCCAAGTCACCTCTTTTAATATGGTGTATTTAACAATGATGAAATTTACAGTAGAAAACTCAGACCCTGAATTATCTTACTTGAAAATAAGGACAATTTGCTGACCTTCCTTAGAAGGATGGCTATTAAACTCACGAATGAGTTCAAGAGAACCTACTTCTCCAGAGAACTTTAAAAGCCCACAGATGATCATGTGTCTCAGGGATTTTGCTGCAATCCTGTCCAGGTCTAAGGGTCACATCTTTCTCAGAATCAACTCTATGAATTTGATTGCAGATGTTCATTAACTAACAGTCCTGAATTTTACACAAGAGCTTAACATCCCTCTATTCGATAAGCTTTTCAACCTGCCCACATTTCAATGATCTGACCTGAATTCAACAGGAAGAGTTATTTTATCTGGACACCATGTTGCATGAGTCATCTCTCAAGTACTAAAAAAGTTGCTTTATTTTCGACGCCCGTGGCTATTACCCTCAGATCCTTGAGGATGATGTTGGAAGTGGATTTTCACGATTACCCTGGAGCACATCGGAGATTTACTGGCAAATCATAGATGAACGCAGCAATTGGCAGGAGTGTTTTAGTATTCCTAGAACAGCACTCCAGGGGAAAATGACAGGAATAGGAAATGTCAAGGCATTCGTTAAAAGATGAGGTGTACGACGGGGCCGAGTCTGCGGAGATGGCTCCGAGCTGCTTTCCGAGTGTGGGGACAACCACCTTGCCGGGGTGTCTTCCCACGATCTCGGCAGAGATGGGGCCACACTGCACACGAGCCAGCTTCTCCCGAAGGCACTGCCTTCAAAGCGGCATCTCCGCTCGTAAACCCCCTGACACACGTTGGTGCTGTTAGCAGCGTGGGAAGTGGTCTTCTCCTAGATCCCTTCTCTGCACGGACTACTCATATTAACTCCCGACTCTCAGATCTCCTTCTGGCAACTTTTCCTGCAGATACTCCTGAACTCTCCCTGTAAAATTTTCCTTCAGGTCTCATTTCCCCTCCTCCTGTTCAGCTTTAATGAACTAGTCTGAGTTTTGTAAATTGCAGGGAGAAAACCAGGGCATGAGTGACTCTGTTCATCTCCTAAGCTACTCCTTACACTTTACCCAAAAAAGGTCTGCTTTCATGTTTCTGACATACAGTGCGCTTTTGTCTCATAACACGTGTGTGCATAACTCACACCAAAGCGTGAATAATAGCTGCCTGAGCTCTCAGAAACTTTTGCTCGGCCAAGCCAGTCGGTCACTGGCTTTTGCCAGCCGTGCACCCCTTCGAGGATGTGTACTAAACTAGTTCTTTCTTTGACTTTGTGAAATTACAACACCAAAACCTAAGGGAAAAAAATCCAAACTAAAAAAAAAATTAAAATATCATAGTTACTAAGAGTTCATATTCTTGTGTGCTCCAGAGATCACAATTGTTCCATCTTCTCTGCTATATAAGTCATCACTATTCTGCCATTTTCTAATTTTTCTTTTCGGAAAGTGGACTCTTTTAAAAAGCCAGATTCAAAATCTAGGGTCTCGTGCAGAGGTCAGGAAATGCTTCCTCCCCTTAACTCCCCCGTGATGCCTTCTCTGGTACCAGCACCCCTTCCCCCGACCCAGAGTCCAGCCATCGTGGGCAAGCAGCTGGGCCCCTTCAGCTCTGGACCTGGACCACTGGTCACTTCTCCATCCCTGGGCTGCCAGCGCTTTACCAAAGCTCCCTGATCGTTAAAGTGGTTTTATTTCCTTTTTGTTTTTTCTTTTTCTTTATTGAAGTATAGTTAATTTACGATGTGACACATCGTATTATTTGTAATGGCTACAAAGTATTCCATTGTATGCCTCTATCATAATGTATTTAAACAATTCCCTATCAATGGATAATGGATATTTATGTTGCTTTGATTTTTTTTAAGTGGTTTTATTTCTAACACTGCTTCAGCTTCTCTACCTCAGTCAGACTCCAACCCAAATTTGGACTAAGATCACTTCTTTTCTAAACCCAAGGATTCATAGCTTTCTTTCATCTCCATGTATCCCTTTGAGCTCAGTAAAGCATTTACCACAGACTTATCACCCCAAACTGCACTCTTCTGGTGAATTAATTATATTCATTTCCATAATGTGGTGTAAGAGCTCAGATCTAGGGATCAGAGACATAGGTACAAATCCCGCTTGCCATCTACCGGTCGTATAATCATGGACAAACCATTTAATTTCCCAGAGCCTCAGTTGCCACTGGGAATGGGTACACAGCACAGCAGTGGTGCAGATGAAGAAGTGAAATAATGGTTGTGAAAGCTCCCAATTTAGTATGAAGTAGGTACTCTCATTTCTCTTCCTTCTATCAGAGAAAGTTGCTTATCATAACTCTAATAAGTGGTTTGTTTATACAAATCTTCCTCCATATCTATTTGCACAAATCAAAATGTTTTTGGCGATTAATCCTTAATCTGAAAGCTCTGTTCTGACACTGGATATCGTTGTTTCACAAACAATACTCACAATCCTTCATTTCAAGTGGCAGGACACAGTTTTAGAAATAGACTATTTGGAGGAGAACACATATAAGTCTGCAGGCCCTATGGTAATATTTCTGCCGTGGGCTCATCGTTTTCTTGCATAATGTAAGCCAGGCTACCGAAATGAGCAGTTCCAGTAGGTCCCAGGGCAAGAGAGAGATGCCAAAGCAATTAAGTTTATGGTAAATTCAGAAGAGGAAAACGTGCGTACGATAGGAAGAAAATCTCTGCGGGCTTAATTTCTAGGAAAGGCAGGAGTCGTCTCTGCCAGCAGCCACGGGACGCCACTAGCATGGCGCAATTAGGGGTGGAATGATCTGCTCGAGCAGAAGTAGTGTGACGGCCACAAGGCAGAACCTTCCACAGCGAAGGTCCTAGAAGGATAATGAGAGCGTTTTCAGTACTTTGCATTTATATGCTGGGGTTTTTTAAAAGTTTTGTGGAGTATAGTTGATTGCCAATGTTGTGTTAGTTTCAGGTGTACAGCAAAGTGATTCAGATTATATATATATGTATATTCTTTTTCAGATTCTTTTCCATTATAGGTTACTACAAGATAACTGGGTACAGTTCCCTGTGCTCTACAGTAGGTCCTTGTTGTTTATCTATTTTATATACAAACGTGTGTATATTTTAATCCCAAACTCCTACTTTATCCCTCCCCTTCCATCTGCTGTTTTTAATTTCTAAAAGCACCTCACAATTTTTTTTATCCGCCTCACATGAATTGGGGAGGGCTCATATATAATTCTGTCCTCAAGTCTCCCCATCCCAGAGAGGTTGTTCCGTGTTAATTCTGCTTTTCCTCATTCCCATCGAGGTCAAGCTTCCTGAAAGAGGAGTTTGCATTGGTTGCCTCGCATTTTTCCTCTGTCCACTTGGCCATCTGTCTCCTGCCTTCACTGACCTTGGAAATTGAAACTGTCCTTGGAAAGGCCCCTGGGGACCTCCTAGCAGCCAAGTCCGACGGCCCCTCCCAGCCCCCCCTGACCTCACTAAGGAATTTGACCCTGCTGACCCCCGCCCCCCACCACGTCCACTTCCTGAAACCCTTCTCTCTGCCTTCTCTCTGGCTCTCCTCTTACTTTCCCGGCTTTTCCCCGACAACTCGTTCTTTGCTTGCTTCCCAGAGAAACCATTCCCCGAATTCCACTCTCAACCCTCCTCCTCCTCTTTGCTGTGCAATATCACATCCTCCTCTGACTCCAACTATTACTCAGTCAGATTCCAGGCAGGAGGCAGAAATCACACCAGTAATCTGAACAGGGAAATCTTCATGGGCAGAATAGTGTTAACTAGTAAAAGGGGTAAAATGGACTTTAAAGGGCACAGAAGTAGCCGCCTTCAGGGAACGTGAGCAAGGCGGGAACTCAGAGGCTTAGGCGAGCCCACCCGTCGCCCTCCCCCTCCCACCTTCCCCCACTTCTCCCCCTCCCCCACCCCTTCCCTCCCCCCTCTCCTCACCCACTCCCCCAGCAAGGAGGAAGGTCAGGCTTCCTTTGCCAGGTGTGGCTGCTGCAAACAGCGCCGCCAGGTGGTGGTGAGGACACCTGCAGGAGGCAGGAGCCCCAGCGAATCCACAAGGACCTCTCAGGTGAGGCCACTTCCTTCTGCCCCACCCCACACGCCCACGTGCTGATACACGTGGGAAAACAGGGCACACGAAAGAAGGAAAGAGCCTTCCTCCTGCTCTGCACCCTCCATTAGTAAAGCCTACAGTTGTAACCGGTGCGAGGAAAATGTCTACAGGGTCCACCCTGAGTACCACAAAGCAAGGCAGAGGGGATAGGTGTGGAGTTGAGAGGTGATGTCTTAATAATCGGCATAGTGGATGATTTCCAAATCTGAATTTCTTACCCTGACCTCCCTCCCAAACTTCAGACTGTCTATGTATGGATGTCACCAAGACATCTCAAACTCAGCACATCTTCATTATCCATAAGCAAACGATTGTCAAGACCTGCAAATGTTCTCTGAAAAAAAGATGTGTCTGCAGTACACCTCTCCCTTTGAATACGTACACATTCTTTGGATACATTCTATCACTACCTCTACCAGAGTTCAGATTCTCATTATCGATTAGAACTGGTGCCTTTGCTCACAACAGCATTACTCTTCATCTCTCTTTCCCATTAACACCAGAATTGACTCCCTAAAATAAGATTTTCTTCTCAAAAACTTCTAATAATTCTCTCTGCCAACAGCACAAGGTCTACATTGCTTATCTTGGTATTTGCGACCTTCCCAAAATGGCACCAATCTACCCCCCTGCCAGCCCCATTTTTCTATGCATCTCAATACTGCTTCTGCTAGTACTACAATAAAGCTAACATTTATGGAGCAATTAGTATGAACCAGACACTAATGCGAGCACCTTTTACGTATAATCTCATTTAATCATCACATCAAATTTATCATGTATCATTATTATTATCTTCATTTTACAGAAGAGTAAACTGAGGCAAAAAGAAGCGAAATAAGTTGCCTAAAGTCCCACAGCTAGTAAATGGTGACATCAAACTCTAAACCCAGGCAGTCTAATTCCAGAATCTATACTCCTATATACATTATATTTCTTTCTAAAAATAAATACACGTAAGAATAAATTTAACCAACAGGGCAAAAGACATATACAAACATTACTGAAAGAAATTTTAAAAGATCTAAATAAATGTTCATGGATTAGAAGACAATCTTGTTAATACTACCCAAAAATACTATGGCAACACTACTCAAAGAAATCGACAGGCAATCCCTATCAAAACTCCAAGGGCTTTTTTTTTTTTCAGCAATAGAAAAACTCATTCTGAAGTTCATATGGAATCTGAAGAATCCTAAATAGTCAAAACAATCTTGAAGACGAAGAACAAAGTTGGAGGAGTCACACTTCCTGATTTTAAAATGCAACACAAAGCTACTGTAATCAAAGCTGTGTGGTACTTCGATGATCCAGCAAGCCCACTTCTGGGTATATATTCAAAGGAAATGAACCAACCAAAAACCAAGAAGCAAGTAAATGTGAACTGTCTGTCATACCGGCATTTCCTGATTGGATAATTTATGCTTTAGTCTTCCTCTCCCAGGAAGGCAAAGGTTGGTCAACTTAGACTTGCCCAGCAATTAATCTTCTAATATTTTATCCCATTTGAAATGACCCAGATAGTCAATGAATTCTCTTTATTTAACTTAGTTTAGTTTCAAGTTAGCAAAATCTGGAGGGACTGTTTTAGACAGACATTCCCAGAACATAATTATTCCTATAGAGTTTACCTAAAAGCTCTTATCTCATTTACATTTAAGTTTCATCACATCAAGTTATTTTCCTTGCTGACAAATTTGCAACAGATATAATAAGGTCTTATTTGACCTCTAGTAAACCTAGGTACAACAGAAGTATTATACTTAACACTGATGACTCTAAAAACATGTCTATATCAATCAAACCAACAGGCTTCAGTAGCTTCAATAACAGATATCAATTCAGTACTGAGTATTTCCCAGATCACATGAACCTGAAATTCATTCTATGTCTGAGAATTCATATAAGCTTGTAATTTCTTTTAAGCAAATAAACAGAGCTCATCCACAAACCAATCTTGGCAACGCCATCTAGAAGGAGAGACACCTCATATTTATAAGGTACTATAGTCATACATATATCTCTACAGACACAGAGATCTCACAGTTTTCCTGCTACAGCTTAAAAGGCCTCTCTTTTTTGTCTTCACTCGCAGAGATTAAAGTTCCTGAGAGCCCAGGTAGATCATTTATATCTCAAAAGGCACAGGGAGAGAAATACCAGTTCCACCTAGAAAGCCAAATTCCTCTAAAAGCATAAGCAAAAACCCATTTTAGAATGTCAAAGGCTTCCCATTTTGGCCATTTTCATGGCTTTTTTTTTAGTTTCTAAATAGCTGATTCAGTTTAAACAAATAACAGGAATAGAGAATAATCCATATCATTCACACACATGCACACGCCTCACTTGCAGAGAAACAGGAATCAGCATTCAAGTTAACGTTCGCCTCGGCTCTTAGCTCAGCCTCCGTGGCCTTTCTTAATATAAAAGGCAATGACCAGCCCACAGCTGTGGCCAATATCTCTGCAACAGCCGCAGGGGCGTCTAGGAGTTCTCTGTACTCTCTCGGCGGCCCCCATTCATCAAGGACAGGCACTGCAGGACCCCGATACTAGTGGACGGCCACCCCAGGGTTACCCCCTGAAACTTTCAGGCCCCACGTGTTAGTGGTCGGCCCCAAAACTTTCCATTCCCAGTCCTAACTTCCCGACATCTCGCTGCTCACGGGCGTTTCCTCCGTCTCCTGGCTGTTCCACCAAACGCTGGGCTGCACCCTGCAGGCCTACAAGACCTGTACCTGGCCAGCTTTAAGACGGAAGGAAGAGCCCGGAGTCAGCGACAGAGGCATCAGTGGTTAATGCATAGGGGAGCTTACATGTCTGAGGCAGGGTCCTGGGGCCACTCCCCACTGTGGACGGTGGACGGCGGGCAGGACATGGAAGCAGTCTTGGCTCCCAGCGGCAGGGGGAAGCCCAGTTATAGGGGGATTGATGTCAGGTGAGCTCGTCGGTTACCAGGGAAACCAGCAGAGGAGCACACCCCTTCCCTCCCATTGGATGAGGTATCACGGTGGAGATGTTCTGATCTCAAGGTTAGAACAATCACCAGCTGCGGCCGGGCAAGTACTTAGGGAGGTCAGTCATGTGAGTCTGGTGGTAGCGATCAAAAAGAAGTAACTGTTAAACGCTAGCGGATCCCTTGTAACACGTGCTGGGCCTGGTTGTGAGTAGAATGCAGCACACATTCAAGGCAGGAATAAGACGAACAAAGTCTGAGGATCTAATGTAAAACACGCTGACTGTAGCTGATAACACCGAATTGTACAATTGAAACTAGCTAAGCAAGGAGAACTTGAATGTTCTTACAAAAAAAAGATAAATATGTGACGTGATGGCTGTGCTAATTAACTAAATGAGGAGAATCCCTTCACAAAGTAAACGTATATTCACTCACCACAAGACATACTTTAAATATCTAATTTTAGGACTTCCCTGGTGGCGCAGCGGGTAAGAATCCGCCTGCTAATGCAGGGGACACGGGTTCCAGCCCTGGTCTGGAAAGATCCCACATGCTTCAGAGCAACTAAGCCCGTGCGCCACAACTACTGAGCCCACGCACCTAGAGCCCGTGCTCCGCAACAAGAGAAGCCACCGCAAAGAGAAGCCCGCGCACCGCAAAGAAGAGTAGCCCCCGCTCGCCGCAACTACAGAAAGCCCACGCACAGCAGCAAGGAAGACCCAATGCAGCCAAAAATAAATTTTAAAAACTAATAAAATAAATAAATATCTAATTTTCTATGGCAATTATACCTCAAAGCTGAATTTTAAAAAATAAAAAGGTTTATGGGCTCTCAGAAGAGAAATCCTTTTCCCACTTTACTAGTCAAATTCAATCAAAGCTGCAAGACCCTGAAAGAAAACTGGCCCCATCAGGTGTATTGGCAGCTGAGGTGCCTGCGAAGCCCTCTCGGTGCTACAGCATGCCGTGGGAACCAAAAAGGTCACAGTTTTCCAAGAATGAAAAAATAAATTATCACCAACAGAACTCTGGGATTTGAAGAAATGTTGTCCATAGGAAGGAGAATCACTAAGCAACAGTTTTTGGAGCCCATCAATAAAATGATGGACGTCTCTGCAGCTGTCTTCACGGTCTTGAGGACTCTGACCCCACCCGGGGGTCTTCATCTCCCCCAGACATGCCCCGCCCAGTGAGGACACCATGCCAGAGGGGGATCAGGAATCATTGGTCGTGATGCGCCAGGACTTTCTGGATCACAAGGGACTAGACATGCTTTCAAAGAAGGGGACAGATTTTTGGAGGGTTGAATTCGAATTTATTTTTATGAATTTTTTAAACTGAGATATAATTGACCCGTAACATATTACTTTCAGGTGTCCACATAATGATTTGATATTTGTACATATTACAAAATGATCACCACGATAAGTCTAGTTAACATCTGTCACCACACAGTGACATCATAGTTTTCTTGTGATGAAAGCATTTAAGACCTACTGTCTCAGCAGCTTTCAAATATACAACACAGTACAGTTAACTATCCTGACTGTGCTGTATATCACATCCCCAGGACTTATTTATTTTATAACTGGAAGTGTGTACCTTTTTTTAGCATTTTCTGGGGGGGCTCCCGCACCGTGCGGCATGTGGGATCCCGACCAGGGATCAAACCCGCACCCCCTGCATTGGAAGCTTGGAGTCTTAACCACTGGACCGCAAGGGAAGTCCCCTGGAAGTCTGTACCTATTGACCCCCTTCACCATTTCACCCACAAATCCTTTTTTATTTTTCACTGTATACCAGTATCTAGCATAGTGGCTGGGACATACCACATACTTAATGTTTGTTGAATGAGTCACGAACGTACTACTTCTTACTTGAAACACCCCAAGTCTATGGGGGGCGAAAGGATAGCAAACCATGGTCTAGCGTTTGTTGAGCTGAGGCGAGTCTCTCTTCGACAACCAACTGAATTACCTGCCAGCCACCTCGACATTTATTTCACACGCCCCTTCTCCTGTGCCTCTTTTATAAAACCTCTCATGTTGGGGAGGAAAAGCCAAGGTTCCAGCTGAGCCTGACTTCTCTTGCGGACCTAAGAAATCCTTCACTCTCTGTCAGACCTTTTCCTAATCCTTGTCCAACAGGAGATTATCTCTGTACTCCTGTCATACACCTTGAGTCCCTTTTGCCCCATTTTTCTCCTGCTTCCCACCCGTTCCTAGTCAAGCACCACCTCACTTTCTAATCCTGCCCCGTGTCTCTCAGATTCCTTGATGCGATTTTAGTGCTGCCGAGTCCCCGTGCTGGACGTCAGAGGAACAGAACAGGAAAATTCCCTGCTCTGCCCTGCCCTAGATCTGGGCGTGTGTTTGCCTGTGAACTGCTTTTCCTTCAGCTGCAAATACAGAGCCCACGGTGAAAAAGTCCAAATCATTCGTGTTTTTTCTTGTCTACTTTTTTTAGAAAGAAAACTTGATTCAAATGGATAAGCAAGTATTAGGGCCTGTTCTGTTGAGATTTTACTCATCTGTTTATTATGACAGAGCTGTGCTTATGAGCCGAGGATGGGATGTGCACTCTGGCTGAAGAGGTGGGAATGAAAACAGCAGCAGATGAGGCTGGCCTGATGAGCCTTGAGTCCAGGCGCCCGCCTTGTCCTCTAGTGAGCTCTCCGCATCTCTTCTCTGGCACAATGATGGGCTGAAATCTACACAGATGTGGACAGTTATGGCTTGGAAACTTGAAATTTGGTTTCTGCAGCCATTTATCCCATTGTCTACGCAGATGCCATTTGCATGAGAATTTAGAACATTCAAGGACAGGAATTATTATAATTTATCAGTAATTTTACACTTACTTGAGGGTGCATATTCAAAAACTTTCTCGTTGACATGTACACACTATATTTAAAATGGATAACCAACAAGGACCTACCGTATAGCACAGGGAACTCTGCTCAATATTACGTAACAACCTAAATGAAAGAAGAATTTGAAAAAGAATAGATACATGTATATGTACAACTGAATCACTTTGCTGTACACCTGAAACTAACACAACATTGTTAATCAACTAGACTGCAATATAAAATAAAAAGTTTAAAAAATTTTTCTCATTGAAAAAAAAAAAAAAAGGAACATTCAAGAGTTTAGAAAAGGGTTTTCTCCACCCCTGCCAGAGCGCTTTCACGCTCATAGCATTTAGAAACAGAAAGAGGCCCTCTGATGGTTTTGGTGCAGATCCTCGGGCAGGTCTGGCAGATACTCTGCCCGACATCCCTGGCTGGTCCAGGTCCTTTTCCTCCCCGAGTCCTTCTCTTCCAAGAGCAGAGCCCGTGCAGCTGGTCCCTCTGCGGCCACGTGGCCATAAACCGATAGCAGCTGCTTTTCCCTCCCCGTGGATCCGAGCTCCTGGACACAGGAGAGGGAACAAGAGTGCCCTGAAGGCGCCTTTAGCATCCTTTGACACTGGTTCTCTAAGAAGAGTGAGTCTGTGAATTCAGTGGCCAAGAGTAAAGCGAGAGCTCGGTCCAGAGTTCTCTCCGGCAGCCCTCGGGTGGAGCAGCTTTAGAAACCAACACCCTGGCCCCAGATAAGATCAGACGGGCGCTGACAGATGCTGGTCTCTGGAGAGAGATGCAGGCTCAGACTTCTGCCCCTCAGGGTGCTTCTCTTTCACCCAATAAACTGGATCACACACCTGGAAGCTGAGTCCGCAAAAGGCCTATTTTAAGCGTGGCTCCCCAAATTCCACAGTAAGATTCCTCCCTGGTGCTTGACTGAGGAGGTGGAGAAAAGGTGAAGGAAGTGGGAGTGACCGGGGTGCTCGCCGACACGGCCTAGTTCACCCCCTGTCCTTCAAGATCGCCCATGAGACTGAGAGGAGAGAGTCAATTCATTTGCAAGGGGGGAGGGGGGGATTGGGGGGTGGCAAACATTTTCCCTCATTCAGCTTCAAATGTGGAGTCTATGGTGCCCAGGACAGCGCATAGAAAAGTGCTTGTGTGTGTCCACTTACAGTGTGTCCACTTGTTTTTGCAAGAGTGTCCATAGCTCTCCTTGGATTCTCGGAGAGGTCCATAGGCCAAAGTAGGTTCAGAACCGTTACCCTGTGTCCTCCATTATTTCACATCCCCTGTCATCGGGGACAGACACCCCAAGAATAGTGGTCCAGTAGCAGAAGACAAGCCCCAGCTGTTGTCAAATTCCGTGGATAAGGAAACTGGTATCCACCACATTGATTCCCTCCTGAATGACACTATACCAGCCTCTACTCCTAAAGGAAGTGGAAATGAAACAGCTCTCTCCAGCACACCCCATCCAGGCGTCATTTATTCCATTCGTGACACCCAGTACATCACATGACAACCTCCTCTCTGCCTCACCGCCCCATCCCAGGAGGATCAGGCCCCATTCAGGCATCCTTCCGTCCTGGAGAGACTCCTTATCTACTCATGCTGGGCAAAAGAACCGTGACTAAAACGATCACTTGAGTACATCCTGTTCTTGTTTCCATTCTTAGTGGTACCTAAAGGGATTATTATAATCCAGGACTCTACAAAGGCATGGAAAGGATTGAGATCCTTGAGCTTATCTAAGCAGACACACCTCAGTAACAAACTGTAGACATTGCCCAGCTCTGCAGCAGGATGTGGGTCTGATGCCGACAGGAAGATTGGTGGAACCTTCACGCAGGAAGATCTGACGTGGGGATGTGTCTGCAACCAGACTTTTTCCATTGCTGTTTCTGCTGTTGATATTTTTCACCCCTTTTCCCACCCCCAGCTATTCAGTTCTTTACAACCACGTTAACAAAATACTTGCTAAGAATTATGAGTGTTTTTTTCTCATTCTGCAACTTTTCAAAGTCCAGACATGATGTAGGGAAACTTCATCCAGTAGAGGATTACACCGACAGTACTATCCTTCCTGTTTTGCTAATACTCTAGGATGGCATTAATTTATCATCCAGGAGAAATGCTAAACCAGGATGACAGGTGCAGACAAAGACCATCCCAGGCCGCTGGGGGCGTCAGGTGGCCACATCCTTGCACAGTGATCTCTCTCTTCCTCATAGCTTTTATCTGCACCACCTGCCTCAGAGTGGAGCTCTCCCAGCTAAGGTGGTGAAGGGAGAAGACGCTTTGAAGTACGAAGATAACCAGTTCCAAGTTCAAGAACTCCCTGAAAAAGAAAAATCTCCCATCGTACAGAAGTCATGAACTCCACGTTCGTGCTCCTGGGTCGTAGCTTCACACACTGCCCGGCTGAGATTTTGCTGTCCAATCTTCCCATGTTCTTTTACACGTAGACTGGGCAATGTTACACTTAATCCTCTGATTTCTCTCCATAAATTGCATATAAATTTAAGGCATCATTCAATCATCATGTAATCAAAAAAAATACCGAATCTCCACCAGGATTGTCAGGAGCCAGGGGTGCAATGAAAAACAGCCCATCCTCATCCTGTCTTCTTTCCACAGCTTCGAAACGTGGCAGCAAACCTCTGCGTGGACAGCAAACACGGAGCCACAGGGACCGAGCTGAGGCTGGACGTCTGTGTCAAGGACGGTTCTGAGAGGACGTGGTCTCATGAGCAGGTGCGTCATGGGGGGAGGGGCTGAGGCAGGGGGGGTGGGGCAGTGTGGGAACAAACCTCTAGGTGGGACCTGGGTGAGGCCCTGACAGGTCACCACCCAGCTCTGCAGTCAAGGGAATCACTTCACTTCTTTGCTTCCGTTTCTTCTCAGGACAGTCGTGATTGTTAATTGAGATCATGTATAAAAACGTGCTTTAAATAATAGAAAGGAGGACTTCCCTGATGACGCAGTGGTTAAGCACGCTCCCAATGCAGGGGGCCCGGGTTCGATCCCTGGTCAGGGAACTAGATCCCGCGTGCCACGGAGCAACTCAGAGTTCGCATGCCACAACTAAGGAGCTCACGTGCCACAACTAAGGAGCCCACCTGCCGCAACTGAGACCCGGCGCAACCAGATAAATAGATAAAATAAATACTAAAAAAAATAAAATAAAAGGGTGGCAAAAGATAGACCATGCTTTTAAAAAACTAATAATAACAGAAAGGGTGGTAGAGATGTTGATTGTGACCCTAGTCTTCTATTTCCTTTCCCAGAATGGTAGTTTTCAAACCATGAAAAGCTTGTAGAGTGCTACGTAACTCTCCCAAGCAAATTTCCTGGTTTTACTGAAAGACTCTTGGTTATTCTGTAAGTTTTTGTGACTTTCTCTAATCTTATTTTCCCCCTCTGGCTGTTTACGGAAAAGAATACTTTACATACACCTCTCGTGTTAGCAGCAGTTTGTAATCTTACACACAAAGGATCACTTGGAGGCAATAACAGCCCAGCATGGACTTCAGGGGAGGCTTTAAGACTATTTATTGCTTTTCCTTGAAAAACATTTCAGAGCAACTCAGTTTATTAAGTGAGGTATGATTCCTGACCCTCTTTGAAACATCCTTGAAAGGGGCTTTCCTCACACTGTGTCACCTGTAAAAGAGGAAAGACGGTGGGTAGAATTATATCTGCCCATTTTTATTATTTGAATATTAAATTATAAAATATTTCAAATAGGAAACTATAAAAAAATTATGGCACACCCTGGTGTACTCATCACACGGACTGAACGAGTATCTACAGCTATTGCCATATTTTTTACAAGAAAAAAAATGTACAGATACAGTGAAAGCCCCTTCCCCCCACCGTACGCCCCCCTCCCTCCCTCTACAAAAGGATACATCTCAAGTTCAAGATCCTATGTCGGGCTTATGCCTTGTCTCCCAGAATTGTCCACAATGCTTCTCTTATGAAAACCAAGAGTAGGCAAGCAGTCTCCAGTAAGGCATTAGTTCTCTCCTCCAGCTGTTCCTCAAGTGTCCATCTTGAACATCAAGTCAGTGAAGCTCCCCGTCCCCCAGCCTGGGTTCTCCACGAGCTGTCTGGGTGTGCAGACTCGGCCTGTCGGCCCCTCCCCGGCCCCTCCCCACCGAGCATCCCTTAACCCTCCGGCCTGCAGTACAGCGCAGAGCCGCTGATTCAGGAAAACAGCAGCAGCAGACCAAGCCCACGGCACAGCCCAGAGTCCAGCCAAACAACCCCTAACCCAACACCCTCCCCCACCCAGCCGGGAGCCCGGTCCTTGTCCTCTTCTCCCGCAGCCTTGTGGTCTTCTAGAAGAATCATGGGCCTTCGGTCAGGCCAACCTAGATCCCAGCCAGTTTAACCTGTGCGTCCTTGTGAAATCGTTATATCTTTCGAGGCCATAGTCCCTCCCCCTTTAAACAGGGACAGTAACACCCACCTCACGAACAGGGTTATTGTGAGAATCAATAACATCCGTGATGTCCCAGCGTCTTGCACAGGTAGCAGGTGCAGAGCAAATATACTCTGTCTTCTTCCTTCTCACAGCCTTCCCCGCAGATCGCTTTATACCAACCCCAAACTAGAAATCTCCCGCCATCCGAGGCAGCCGCGGAACATCAAATACTACGTCCCACTCCCTCAAATACACCCTGCACGTGTGGACACGTATCAGATGGGTTTTAAAGAAGGTCCTGCAGCTCGAGGGTCACTGGGGGGGCGTGGAATATCCGTGGAAGCTGACGACCTACTCCATCCTCTGTCCCTTTCTATAAGTGCCACGGGGATGTGACCAGGGTGGTGGACGGTGCCAGCCTGTTTCCCCCAAGAGGCAATTCAGACTGCAGCCTGGGAACAAAAGAGAAGGCTTCAAGGCCAGTCAGTAAGGCTGGCATCTAGGGTGGGAAAGGATATTTTCTTAAAAAGGAAAAGGAGAATGCCATAAGGAAAATCCGTATCTGTTGGGTTAAAGTTCACTCCGCCATCTCTATTCAGCCCAACCAAGAGACACACCTATCCAGCTGGCTGATACCTGAATGCCTGGATCAGGTTGAACGTCTCCATCCCCTGGAATGTGCTAGAATGAAATATGCTCTGGGCTGCAGATTTTGTTTGACGGCTGCACGTAAATATAAAGAAAACCAGCTACACTGCATACATTTTAAATTTTTTGGTTCAGTTCCTCCCCGACCCCGCCCCACCCCAAGCTAAACTGCAAAAAGCCATGGCATGTAATTCCAGAAATAGTCACCAGAGGGCAGCACTAGACAAGCAGACAGCTAACTAGGAGGAACGAAAGATCAGTTACTACAGCTCGTGAAAGAGATTTCCAGCCTCTAGCGACTTCTGAAAACAGGGCAATGCAACAAGGTTGAAAGGAGGTAAAGTCAATCATATCTGAAATACGTATCACCGTATACTGACGTGGCGGTTCAATTATCACATGCTGCTTCGTTTTCCAGTAATTAACTCTTCGCTTTTTTCGATATATTACTCAATGACTTCTAAAAATTAGGACTCATTCTTCTACCTTTAGATTAAAATTCCCAAAGGAGAAAAGAATATCAGGACAGGAAAATTACAGGCGCTCTTTCTGATTCAAAAGCATTCAAAGAACATGAAAGGGGCACTTATTAGAGCTGGAATGATTTTTTTTTTTAATGGCAAAAATAAAACACAAATGAATAAACAAAATAGTTCCGTGGGGAGTTAAAGAGAGTCTGTGGAAGCAGCTGGTAAGAAAACGGCTTTTGTCACAGAGGAGGGGGATGATTGAGGCTCCCCTGCGGGAAGGGAGCGTGCAGTTCATTTTCCAGCCCTCTGTCGAGGCATCACCGCAGCTCCGAGAGCGGGCTCTCAGTTTCCTATGGGGACCAAGAAAGAAAAGAAGAAAAAGGCCTTCCTAGGACTGTGAGGTCTGGAAAGAACACTCCCCATGTGCCGTTAGGGGTCTGATGGAAAGGCGGGGCGTGGGGAGTCTTCGGTGCCGGGGGGCAGCCCTGACCTGTGCTGGGAGGAAGCCTGCAGCGGAGTCTCCGTCCTGCTCAGGATGCTGCCCTGTCCAGAGCTGGACAGAGACGTGCGGAGACGGAGGCGGATCAGTGCACCTGGTACAGGACAGCTGACGGGCGTGCAGGGTCAGCCTCAGGGCCGAGGATGCCAGACCACAAGGAGAAACGTGCAGTAGCCCGGACCTCTGCCAACCGCACGCCGATGCAAGAAAATCTAACTAATCACGGAGAGAAAAATCGTTTCCATCTTCTCAGGTCAGGTAGCAACACTGAGATAATAAATTTACGTGCAGCAGCGAGGCTTGTGAGCCGGTTCGTATAACACAACACAGACTCAGGCAACGTTACACGCACCAAGAAGTATGACTTACCTATCATTCCGAATCCGTTTTAAAGTATCACTTCAAAGAGGAAAGTGGAGAAAGGAACATCAATTTACTCCGAGGCTGAGGAATTTGAGGTTGAAAAAAAATCAGGAGGTATTGTGCAGGGAACCTGAATAAAATCTGAATACTTCTTGTCAGCGAGGCGCAGCCCAAGGGTTTGCAAACCATCAAATACGTGCATGAGGTCTGTCTGTTTCCGCTTTGACACGATTGCACTGGGGCACGTGGGCCTAAGGAATGAGACGCTCGGTGCCTGATTGGTTCCTCACCACCATTAGGATAAGTTACGTGGCAGGAGACAGCATTTCAAAGACACGAGAGAGAAAGATCTTAGCTAATGGCAGGTGCAGAAGAATAAAGCCGTTTATATAATCCGAAGACGCGTCTCCCGGGACGCAGGAAAGTAAGCACCAGGTGATAATAATAATACTAATGCCTCAAACACTGAAGCCTACAAGCGGATAATCAGTCTGCACAGCTGAGAATGATTACTGCACCCTCATAACAAGCCTGGAAACAAGAACTAAAAGTCACCCGAGGGTGCCCTGAGATGTAATTGTGACAGCAGATGAATAAATCAGCCGAGAGACAAATGTGCCCGTTTGCTTTCACGCAGGTATTCTTTTGGACTTGACTGATCTATTTAATAAAAAGTAAGGAAAGGAAACAGAAAGAAAGTAAAAAGTAAGAAAAGACTGTCTACAGAGGCGTACACAAGCCTGGACTCCTGAAGTGTGCCGGTGGCCAGTCGTTGCACTTCTGCAGGCCACTTGTCCCCAACTGGGTGATGATGACAGAGCCTTTCAGCTCTGGCTTCTACGTGTATAAAAACCGAAAAGAGGAAAAGAAACAAAGCAGAAAATCGATAAACCATCAAGACCACCGGTTCCTGCGCGGGCTGCACTGCTTATAGTACCAAGGGGTTGTGATATTTAAATAACATAAAGATTTAAGCAATGACAGGTGTACAGGCCAGGAAATTTTTATTCTAATAATAGGTAACTGAGCCTAGAATCATTGGAATTGAAAGCTCCAAAAAATTAATTATTGTTGTAATTAGACACAAACAACACAAATTCATTTGAGAACCTGAAAAGACTAATTATTAGTTCCTCTTGACAGTTATCCCAATGCACTTTCTGTTAATATAATGAGTGCGAGTTTTTACTTATTCAACAGAAATTTTATTGGACATTAATTAAATGTCATGAATTGTTCTGGGTGCTGGAAACGCAAAGATGAAGAAGATGTGGTTCCTGCCATTATGGGTCTCACGGTCTAGTGAGGGATACAGAAACATAGTCGGACAATCATGAGAAATAAGGTGGGGGATGGGAGGGAGGAAGGGAGGGGTTCGAAGAGAAGGCTTCTTAGCGAGTGGACACCTGAACTTAACCTTAAAGGACTGCTGAGCAGTAACTAGGTTGGCCAGTGGATGTGGGCCTTCCAACCAGAGGGGCTCCTGTGAACAAAGTCACCGAAGGGGAAATACATACCACCTGATTAGTGCAAGGAACTACAGTTTTTTAAAACTGAGGTATAATTCACATACAGTTTTATATTAGTTTCAATAATACAACATATTGACTCAATATTTGTATCTATTGTGAAATGATCACCCCAGTAAGTCTAGTTAACATTCGTCACCAAACATACAGAATTTTTTTCCTGTGATGAGAACTTTGAAGATCTACTCTCTTAGCAACTTATAAATCTTTTATTGTTGATAGAACATAAACTAAAGGGAAAGGGATGCAGCTGGAAAACATGGCAAAGTCCAGATGGTGGAAAGTTCTTTGTGTGTTAAAGAGTCTGAACTTCATTCTCTAAGGGTTATGTGAAAATATGGTGAGATTTCAGGTTAAGAGGTAACATGGTCATATGGGTATTTTAAACTCTAATTCAAAAAGATACATGCACCCCAATGTTCACTGCAGAAGTATTTACAGTAGCCAAGACATGGAAGCAACCTAAGTGTCCATCGACAGAGGAATGGATAAACAAGATGTGGTACATATATACAATGGAATACTACTCAGCCATAAAAAAAGAATGAAATAATGCCATTTGCAGCAACATAAATGGACCTGGAGATTATCATACTAAGTGAAGTAAGCCAGAGAAAGACAAATATATGATATCACTTATATGTGGAATCTAAAAAAATGATACAAATAAACTTAGGTACAAACAGAGATAGACCCACAGACATAGAAAGCAAACTTATGGTACCAAAGGGGAAGGGCAGAAGACGGATAAATTAGGAGTTTGGAATTAACATATACACACTACTATATATAAAATAGCTAACCAACAGGGAAATGTACTCAATATTTTATAATAACCTATAAGGGAAAAGAATCTGAAAAAGAATAGATATATATGTATAAATGAATCACTGTGCTGTACACCTGAAACTAACACAAAGTTGTAAATCAGCTATACTTCAATTTAATAGAAAACAGATATGAAGGAACTAGAAGAGGAAGGTGGGAAAGAAAGCAATTAGAAGGTCATTTCAAGAGTCCAGACAAGAAACATTGACAGCAAAGATGGTGGAGACAGAGGGGAAGGGACCACTTCCTGTAATACTTAGAAGACAAAAGTGGTGAGAGTTGTAGATACAGTAGATGAAGATGATGAGGGAGACCAAGGACATAAAGACAAAGGACTCCCAGGTTGCGAAGCTGAATGATGTGACCAACTAAAACAAAACACAGGAGCAGAAACAGGTTTAGAAGGGAAGGAAATCAATGGAACTCAGGATGTGGTGACTTTGAGATGTCTATGGGACACGTAAGAGGGAGGTCCTACACAGGGTTGGACATAACACAGATGATGAGTTATGCACGTGCCAGCGAGAGTTAAACTGAGCATGTGTGAGACCAACCAGGGAAGGTGCAAGGATGGGATCTGAGGAACCCTGAGCTGGACCTACATTGAAGGGATAGACAGAAACGGGACATGGGCAGGACAGAGTTCTAGGATAACACAGGAGCACAGTATCTCAAAAACCAAGGGAGCGGTAGGTCCTGATTTGAAGGGAGTGATCAAAACCAGGAGTAGCTGAACAGACACTTTTCCTTGAGAAATGATTCCCCTGCGTAGGGTTTGAATGAATCTAAAAATGCCTCAGTCCGCAATCATATTAAAATGACGACAACGAATCTAGGGAAAGAGACCACACAATTCCTCTGCATGAATCTATTTCAAATGCCTAGCCTAAAACACCTTCCTCTATTTAAAACATCCTATTTTGTCGTGTCTCCCGGGGAAACAGAAGGCAATCTCTCGCCACAACTCAGACAGTAGGCTTCATATGTTTGATTTAGATCAGTTCTTTCCGATTTTCTTCAGACCACTTAACCCAGCTTTTTCAAGTTTTCTGCAGTATCCCCACCATTTAACTGTTTTTGTTAGCCATCCCTGGAATTTTGCCAGATTCTCTGCATTTTCTTACCCAGGTAGGACCCCAAAACTGCGGTAATCTGCAGCTTGACAGAGCCGAGTGTATTGTCTGCTTACAGCTCAGCACTGTGTTTGTTTTTACATCCACAGGGTCTCCTGACATTGAGATGTTAGAATTGGAAGAAATCCTAGGGCTGATCTAGTCCATTTTCCCACTTACTTAAGGATTTCTTGTACTGCACCCCTCAAATGGTTATCCAGCTCAAACTCCAAAAAATACCCTTTCCTTACAGAAGTGTTGTTTTTTCAATTTAATACATTGTAAAATCAATTTAGTGCATCCATAAGTCACATTTTAAAAATAATAGAATGGGGACTTCCCTGGTGGCGCAGTGGTTAAGAATCTGCCTGCCAATGCAGGGGACGTGGGTTCCAGCCCTGGTCCGGGAAGATCCCACATGCCGTGGAGCAACTAAGCCCGTGCGCCACAACTACTGAGCCTGCACTCTAGAGCCCGCGAGCCACAACTACTGAGCCCACGTGCCACAACTACTGAAGCCCTCGCGCCCTAGAGCCCGTGCTCCACAACAAGAGAAGCCACCGCAATGAGAAGCCACTGCCATGAGAAGCCTGCGCACCACAACGAAGACTAGCCCCCGCTCGCCGCAACTAGAGAAAGCCGGCGCACAGCAACGAAGACCCAACGCAGCCAAAATAAACAAATTAATTAAATTAAATTAAATTAAAAATAAATAAAATAAAATAATAGAATGGATGGATGGAATAGAATAGACTAAGACAGGAAAAGTTTGGATGGAATATCAGAGTCTATTAAATGCATTGAGGACAAATATTTCATGAAATTTCCGTTTTCAGTTGGGGGAAAGGGGATCTATGCATCTTTGCAAACTGTATCTCTTACTGGGAGTCACAGTCTAGAACTTTCTACAATGCCCGGCAGGATTACTCTTACCAACTCCAGGAAATCAATTTGCCTATTCTTTACTTCATCAAGCTTAGCTTTCATTTAAATCAAAATTTTCAAGTTGCTGGCATCCATCCAGCTCAACCCTACTCCCGGTCTTTTCTCAGTTAATCTGCTCATTTCGGCTAACTGTGTGGCATTTAACCCACTCATTTTTTTCATCTAAATGAAGAAGGTAAAGGCCATCATTAAAAAGTTTCTCCCTTCTTTCTGTCCCTCTGTCTCCCTCTGTCTGTCTGTCTGTCTCTCTCTCTCTTTCTGTCTATCTAACCGGAAACACTTCATTTGCTTTTTTGGCCAGCCTTGGCCAAAAGTGCTTCTGGTGTTGCTACAGAGCATTAGCATGCATGCCTTTTTCAGTGCCCCTATTATGCTGAGACATAGGTCTTTTCTTGTAAATCACGAAGCAGGAGTTCTTCATAGCTAAAGGACATACCTCCCCCTGCTTCCAAATCTCTCCAAATTCAACTCACTGTAGCTTTTCTGCTATTGTTGTTTTGTTAGCTCTTCACCTTTGGTTGGAGAGAAGATATTCGGCCAGGTGAGCCCCTGCACACCCGAAAATTCTGCTTCGACGCCATCTCCCATAGCAGCCCGGTCACTCTGTATGACTGTCACGGCATGAAGGGGAACCAGCTCTGGGGACATCGGAAGGTAAGGGCCAGCTCGCTGCGGGCAGGGAGCTCTCCAACTGCCCTGCTTCAGGTTTTCTAACGCAAAGGTTTTTGGTTTTAACGCACTGTTTTGATTTAAATTGTCACCTGGCCATTTGGTTCATGCATTTGGAGACCACAGCAAAGATGAGGGGAAAGACAGAGGGTGTAGGAAGGGGCATTGCTTTGGCTTTGCTGGCCACGTGCGCACCGAGCACAGTCAGTTATGACTGCACATGGCTTTGAGCCAGGACACAAGCCCTACACGGGAGGGGCCTGGTCTCAACCCAGATGGCTCCCAAACGCAGGGGCCACATGCCCTGCAAACAAATGTGCACGTGTAGAGTTTTTCACAACACCAATTCACACACACACACGGATTAACACATCTCTTTACTTATTATGCATCTCAGGCTCATTCGCTTGGGAGCTCTCTGGGTTAAGACAATTACATTTACACAAATACTAATATATTCATGTAGATCTAATTGTTGCAACCCTTATATAGAAAGACCCATTTTTAATCTGGCCAAAATCCTGCCCAAGTATAGCAAAGGAGAACTTATTTGGGGAATTTAAAAGTTTAAAGAATTAGAAGGGTAACATTTATTGCTAGAAAAAATAGTTCAAAACTAAATAGAAAATCATATTTTATTGAGTTGAGCATTTAAGTAAAAAATAAAGAGCAATTAAATATTTTAAAATATTTTCATTAAGTTATCTTTTGATAGCTTTTTAGAATACAATTTTTCTCTCAGCTTCTTTGGTTTCTCAGGCAGGACTCAGCTGTCAATTAGCAAGAACTCGTAAGTTCCATTCTGCTCCTCAAGTTTGTAGAATTGCTAGGGGCCTCCCCGGCCAGGTGGAAGATGCCCTCTGTATGCCTTTTCACACTCTGGAATGATTCAGCCTCACCCCAGACTGTAAGGAAAATGTCCCACCCACCACTTGAATCAGGAGTGTTGGCCAGCCTTGGCTGAGGTCAAGTCAGTATCCCCTGAAATCACAGAGAGCTGAAGGGAAGGGTCTGCAGAGAATCAACATGGGGACCACTGGTTTTGATACCTGTTCCTTCACTTAGTGAGCTTTCTGGCATCTACCTCTTAGAGGTGGGCACCGAAAATTATACTCAAAGGCAGACTCATTTGTACAAGTTTATTCTGCACACTGCCACACACCCCTGCCAACATTTGGCAGGTCGTGGAAAAAGTACAAAACACCAGTTGTTATATTCTCTTAAAAAACAATTTAAAATCAAAAGAGCTAATGAGAAGATGCATCCGATATGATACGGGGTGATGGGGGGAAATCAGACAAGAGGAAAACCTCCCTGTTTTCCTTGTGAGATATATCAGAAATGATTAATCTTGTCAAACCCTTTTGCTATTCAATATAATACAGTCCGTGCGTGGTGCAATAAAGAAGTGTTTTGTTTTGTTTTTGATGGTTATATGCTGACCATTAGGAAGTTACTTTCAGGGCACATGGATAAAATACCTGATCTGCCGTTTGCCTCGTGTGCTGTTGGTCCCCACGGAGCGGACCGTTTCTCATCACTGCTTACAGCATGAGGGACAAAACACACCATAATGCCCAGTTAAGCCAGGAAAGTACAGGGACCCACCCGGCACAACTGTGCTGGTCTCTTTCCTCAGACCTGGCCTCATGTGACTCTGGTTTCACTCACCGGGTAGTTATACAGCAAGCACGATTTATACATCATCGGGAACATGCCCAAGGCCTAAAATGGAAAGTTTCTGAAATAGCTCATCTCAGGTGATGATTCAGGCCTGTTCAAATGTACCTGTTTGAGAAAGACCCTTGTCTATTCCAAGGGCCCTTCCCGAGGCACAGAGCGAGAAGTCCCTCTGGTGGGTGCCGCCTTGTCTGTTTGGAGGCATTGCTTGGCCCTGGGGGCTTTGGACAGCTTAGCAATCTCTGGAGTCGGCTTTGGGGTCCCCCTTTGTATCAGCACACTGACGAATCCACGTGGATCCCTGAGACTCTGCTAACTGCCTAAAGGACCCCCGTGGGGCATCTCTTGGGCTCCGTCCTCCTCATCCTCCAGCTGGTGAAGATTCACAGAGCTAGTGTCTTACACACTTCACAACCACCTGGGCCTGTTACGGACAATCCACAGAGGAAGAAACAGATTTGGGGCCAAGCCAGCATTCGAGCGCAGGTGCATCGGGCCTTGAAGTCTCTCCTCTTTCCTGCGCCCTTAAGCAATCCGATCAATATTCCCCGGGGCGAGTCCTGATGCCTGTTGGATTCTGCATCACCAAGGCCAGACAAGCGCTTCTCCCAGGCGCACAGAGATTTCCTGGATTGAGTAGTGGCTGCCGGCGACCTGCCTGAGTGAGGAAGGGCGCCGACGGCCTGGCTTTCTGACCTCTCAGCACCCATCAGCTTTCAGATCTTGTTGGCCTTTTTTTTTTTTTTCAGGAAGATTTTCCCCTTTCCCCCCAGCTTTACTGAGATATAACTGACACACAACATTGTGTAAGTTTAAGGTATACAACGTAACGATTTGATATACGTATGCACTGAGAAATGATCACCACAACAAGTATAGTTAACAAATGCATCACTGTACGGAGTTCTCTCTGTGTGTGTGTGTGTGTGTGTGTGTGTGTGTGTGTGTGTGTGTAGAACTGTTAAGATCTACTCTCTTGGCAGCTTTCAAGTATACGATACAGAGTTATTCACTGTAGTCCCCATGTTGTGTATTACAACCCCAGAAACTTACCCAGCTTAGAACTGGACCACCCTCCCTGACCCTCCGCCCCCTGGCTCTCAGTTATTTTTCTGTGCGGCTCTTTGCCACCACGAGAAAAGGAAGGAATCCCTATCCTAGGGTCGGGTAACTAGGCTCCTGCCCAGCCATCTCCCCTCGTAGCAGGTACCCAGGGTAAGAAATCCCATTTTCGGTTTCTTTCGCCACCAGGGGGACCCCGGCTACAAGAACGATGACTCGCAGAAGAGACCTCAGTAAAAATATTCAAGTCACCAGCCGACACTCAAAACGACAGCTGAAACAAGAAACTGTCCCGCCGCCTCCTTAACCCCCTACATCTAGTTGGTCCCTAAGACGTGCGAACCCCTCCCTCGCCTTGCCGTCCCTGTGGCCACAGCCCCGGCTGCAGCCCTTCCCGTCTCAGTCCCCGATTGCTGCAAAGGCTCCCTTAAAGGGCCACCCTGCCTCCGCCCTTCCCCCCCTAACCCACCTTCCGTCCTGAAGTCAGAGGGGTGCCCACAAGAGCTGGTCACTGCATCCCTCTGGTTTATACGTTACTTGGTTTCCCACCGAGAAGATGAAGTGCCTTCTCCCAAATTCTCATCCTGCCTCTTCACAATCTGGTCAACGTCACGGTGGCTTGTCTGGCCTAAGACATTCTAATTCATCCTGGAACTGTAATGTGACCTTGAGTGAGTTATTTCACATGTGTGATTTTCAACTTCCACGTCAATAAAACAGAGACAGTAATTCAGTGAGATAAACCGTGGAAAACTTCCAGCCAGGTTTCTGACCATATGATCCAATTTCCATCCATGTGAGTGACAAGTACACTTTTTACACTGAGAATAGTGGGGAGCTATATCGTGCTGTATAGCAAACTATGCTAAGAAATATTAACTACTGTTATCCCCCCAGATCAAGAGCTATCTCACATGTCCTTTTCTGGTAAGGAAACATTTTTATGGGAGTATAACATATATCTTCATTGGGGTTTCCCCAGATGTAGGCCCTGAAGTGAGAATTTGAGTACAAGTGGTTTATTTGGGAGATGCCCACCTGCCTCCAAAATCATGGCAGAGAGTAGGGAAGTGAAACAGGGAAGGAATGGGAACCAGTATAGGGCCTATGATAAAGCAAGTACCACTGTGGGCAAGGGGAGACCAAGCCCACCAACACCTCTGCAATGGTCTACACCACGTACCGACGGGAAGGGGGTTGGGATATTTAAACACCACCACAGCCAGTCTCGGCTTACGGCTGCTCCTGGGGGGTGTTTATTCCTGACACCTCTGGGCTGCTGCTCTTACAGACGGAGCTGTTCTAGAGCCCAGAGAACAGAGGCCCTAGAGCGAGATACAGGGGCCAGCTTCAGGAGGTCAGGTCGGCAGGCACTGAAATCCTGGGGCCTGAAGAACTGTGGGCAGATGCTGCCTGAGAACCCAGACCTTCCCACCTTCACCAACACCTGGCACGTCGGTTTCTTTTTCTCTTCCTTTTTCCGTTCTGTGGTTGTAGAGTGAGATCACACGTCTGTTAGCCTTTTTGGAGATCTTCTTTGAGAAGAACCTGTTCAAGTCTGTTGACCATGTTTTAACATGGGTTGTCTGACTTTTTTTTTTCTTTTCTTTCTTTCTTTTTTTTTTTTTTTTTTTTACAGATTTTGAAGAGTTTTTGGTATATCTAGGTATAGTGGTTATTTGTAAATATCTTACTCTAGTCAGCTTCTGGCCTTTTCTCTCTCCTTGGTGAAGAGCTCTTCTTTCTGATTGGTGTTTTCTGTGTCCTGTTTAGGAAATCTTTGCCCACACCAAAGTCAAGAAGGTAGTATTCTAAGTCATCTTTGGAAGCTTTGCTGTTTAACCTTCTGCATTGTGGTATATATTCCCTGGAATAGTTTTTGTTTACAATGTAAAATGGGGCTGTTTGTTTCATATTTATATTCAATTGATCAATCATCATTTACTTAAAAAAAATCATTTTTCCCACTGCAGGGAAGTGGCACCCTTGTCATAAGTCGAGGGGCCTTATATGCATGGTCTATTTATGAATCCTCAAGTTTTTAACCCTCTGACTAATAAGTCTTAGCCATACAGAAAGTAAACTGATAGAAATAAACAAACTTAACCTAATAAGAACCAAAACCCCATAACATGAGTCTTAGTGGTGAAATGTTTCAACTTCCCTCTGGAGACTGGGAATAAAATATAATGTCTGCTACCGTCACTTCTATTCAACATTGCACAGGGGGGCTTCCCAGAGCCATCAGGCAAGATAAAGAAATTAAAAGGTATAAGAAACAGAAAGGAAGAAATAAAACAGTTTACTCACAGGCGACATAGTTGTGTACATAAAAAAATCCAAAGGTTATACATCTAAACTATTAAAGTTAGTAAGTACATTCAGCATAGTTCTGGATACAAGGTAAATATAAGACAATCAAGTGTCTGTATGCCAGCAACAAAAAACTGGAAAATGAAATTCTAAACTTATTCCATTTGATCACCATAAAAGGTATCAAATAATTAGGAATAAATCTCACAACAGATGTGCAAGGCCTTTATACAGAAAACTACAAAACATCACTAAGAGGAACTTTTAAAAATACAAAGGAAAGCTACCATGTTCAAGGATAAGAAGACAATATTGTGAAGACATCCGTTCTCAAGCAGGTGTTAGCATTTCATACAAAACCAATCAAATCCCAGCAGGTTTATTTGTGGAAATTGATGAGCTGCTTCTGAAATTTATATGGAAATCAAAGGGCCAAGAATAGCCAAGAAAAAGTTGAAGAAGAAAAAGAACAAGTACCAAACACTATAAAAGTGCCAGGTACCCAAACATTACAAAAATACAATTATTAGTGTAGTGTGCTGTTGGCATAAGGATAGACTGATGCTCTAGAAAGAGAAGCCTGGGTATTGGTAGTTTTAAAAAGCTCCTAAAAGGTTCTGATGGGAAGCCAGATGGAGAATCACTTTTCTAGTTCCAGTTTTTACCTACTTTCCTTACCCTACTCTTCCCTCCTACTGTAGCTGGAAATTGCCCCTCTGCTTGTATTCCTATACCATTTTGTTCCCTTCTTTGTACTTAGAACATTGTATTATGCATGGTAAGTCTCCGCTTATAGATGTTAATTATCTGAGGGCAGGAACTTTTTCTTGTATTTCTGTATGGCCCACCTAATAACTACTACGTAGACATTTGTAAATAAATATTCATTAAATGGGCTCAATTACTGACGCGATCCCCTCCAGGAACCCCAAGCCGCACTGGATGAAACTTAGCACATCTTTTGGTCTCAGAACCAAGTTCACAACCTCCCCAAAGTCCAAAAGTGAAAGGTTTACATCACTTTTCTGAGTTGCTTCCTGGGGTGTCCTTATAGTTTAACTTCCATAAGAAAGGGCTTAAAAATAACATCAAACAGGAAAATACAGATAAAAAGACACCTGTCAGGCTAAACTGATAACAGTGAAACAGTCACAGTACTTTGAAAAGTGAGTGGGTGGAATTCTTGGCATGTGCCCACATCTGACTATTTATGGTACCTTGTGTTACGTACCAGGGCTTTAGCCTCTCAGCTCATAAAATCCTGCTGGTTCACGAAGATGCCAGATGGATGGCCACAAGGTTGTTATTTTTAAATCATTCCGGTTTGGTATTGATTTAGGACCTAAAATGAGGAAACAGAGTTTAATTAAAAGGCGTGAAATTCGACTCTCGTTCTGATAAATGAAGCCCCACTACAAAATCCTGGACTTGTGGTCATACTTAGACAGTCACACTATCCCTGATCGGCCCCTTCATTTCTGGACAGTCCCAAGTATCACAAAGCTCTAAGACTTTTGGTACCACACAGATTAAATTTCATCCATTTTGGTCAAGACGGATTCCAGATCCTTGAACAATGCTTGCCTGATCTTTACTCCTTACTTCCAATTACATGGCCCAATTTTTCTTCAGATAGCTTCATTGGGACCTACCTCAGCCTCCCGGACACAGATTCTTAACACACTCCAGATGGTCCTAGAGGGTGGCGTGATGCCCAAAAGGGAACACAGTATTCTAGGTGTGTTTGACCAAAGAATAGAATGAGTTTCTAGCACCCCTTTGTTATGAGCAGTATATGCCTGTTGAACTAGCTTGAGTTGATTGACTTTCTGCCTTAACTTCACATACTTGGCCTCTTAATGAGCTTTCAGTATTAAAAAAAACCACTCTTGCTTTGCTACACAGACACGTCTCTGTAGTCTTCTACCTGTACAGTTCACCTTTTATACTTGGGTAGCCATCCATTGGTTTCTATTAAATTCTCCCTCACGAGATTTACCCCAGCCTGGATTTCGACTCTTTGATCCAGCTTATTACCAGGTGAACTAGTTTTACTCCAGCCGTGAGTTAGGGCAAAGTAGCGTGCACCCAGGCCCTCATCTAAGCTGTTGATCCCAATGAACAAGGCCCAGAACCGAGCTCTCCATCCTATGATGGAGGAGACATTGGTCCATCGGGTGCAGTTACTCAACCAGATACAAATTCACCTAATGGTGAATTATCTTCTAGCCCACATTTCTCCAGCTTACCCATAGGAAAACAAAGGGGGATTTTCAAACATCTTGCTGAAAAGCAGATGCACAATGTCTACATCATACCCTATACTCTGAAAATAATAGGAGACACAATAGGAGACATGAGCATTGTACCCTGAGAAGTTGTGATCTTCAGTGCAACTTGACAGTTCAAAGATGAGCGAGGTTAACTCCCGGGTGGGGAGTACAGACACCCCTGCAAAGAAGCTACATTTTCAGCAGTGTTGCCTTCCCATTCTGTTTCTGTCTGTGTGTCTAATCCAGCTGAAGTCACTTCGTCGTCACGTCCTTTTAACTTTTGCCATATCTGGGTACCTTAGCCATATCCCTGCTGGTTACCATTTTACCTAACAGGCTTCACTGCCACCCTCTGGTCACTAGTAAAAAGATTTCATCACAATCTATCTCAGGCTCTAACATATGGACAAACACTTCCTGAACTGAATGCCTGTCAAGATCAAGACTGTCAAACTTTAAAGGATCCTGGTAATCGGAACTATACAAATTTGAAATTAGTATTTGCTAAGGAGGACAGTTCTTCGCTACTGAGCATGTGTGGGTCTGGAGCAGGACCGCTAGTTGGCTCGGCTAAGAAGGGGGTGAGGGCCTTCCCTGGCGGTCCAGTGGTTAAGACTCCACGCTTCCAATGCAAGGGGTGAGGGTTCGATCCCTGGTCAGGGAACTGAGATCTCACATGTTGTGCAGCATGGCCAAAATATTTTTTAAAAAATAAGAAGAAGAAGACAGGGGTGAGACAGGCTGAGGCCGAGAACACAGGGGCTGGACCCTGAGGGACCTGGGATTTGAGTTCTGGCTCCGCGGTGGTCCTAGCTCTGGGATCTTGGGAAACTTCCTTACTCTGTGCTTCTGTTTCCTCGTTTATCAAATGGCAATAATAACAGTATCTACCTTAGAAGATTATTGTGATGATGAAATAAAAGCTAAATGCACCTAGGACACGGCACTTAATAAGAGTTCAATGAGTGTCAGCTATTACTCTCAGGTGCCCGAAAAACTTCTCCTGATTTGACTTTAGCTCTCCTAGTAAGTTTACATAGAGGCAATGATAGGCTGTCTAGTCGTCTTCCTATACTATTTTAGCTATTTAACTGTCGCTAAATATTAGAATGTAAATTCCACAAGAGCAGGGATTTTTCTCTGCTTTCTCTCATGCAGTATCCTCAGTACCTAAAACACTGCTTGGCACATAGTAGGTGCTGAATTAGCATTTGTTAAATAAACAGACGAACCTGGCTTCCTGTTTGTCCACATTCACTCTCTCTTCAGGTTGCTTATGTGGATGAAGTAGATAAAATGAGAAAATCTGGGTAGAACATTTAACACTACGAGGCACATAAATACATACTCGATAAATAGCAGCTATTATTATGTTGATGTGACTGCTGGCAGGTTTACTGAGGGGAGATGAACAGCTATGGACAGATGGAAACAAGATATGGAACAGATGGGTTTTCTCTACTCTTGGAGTTTTCAGTCTATTGGGGAAGCAGACAGATTTTTAAATTGAATACATTAAGTGTACAGGATAATATGGGAACGGAACACTGGGCTCTACCCAGGTCAGAGAGGTATGCAAGGCTGCTCTGACACAGTAGCTTTTAAATGGATACCTAAAAGATGAGTAGGATTTAGGCAAGTGAAGAAAAGAATCTGAACAAGAATGGATATATGTATTGGGTTGGCCAAAAAGTTCGTTCAGTTTTAAGTAAAAATAAAAGACAAATTTTTCATTTTCCCCAAGAACTTTATTGAACAACGTATTCATTAACTAAATGAACTTTCTTTTATGTAATGTTGGCAGGAGTTTGGTTTATTTTTATTTATTTATTTATTTACTTACTTACTTACTTATTTATTTTGGCTGCGCCGGGTCTTCATTGCAGCATGTGGGATCTTTAGTTGCGGCATGTGGACTCCTTAGTTGTGGCATGCAGGATCTAGTTCCCCAACCAGGGATCGAACCTGGGCCCCCTGCATTGGGAGCTCGAGGTCTTACCCACGGGAACACCAGGGAAGTCCCCCAAATGAACTTTTTGGCCGAACCAATATATGTATAACTGAATCACTTTGCTGTACACCTGAAACCAACACAACATTGTAAATCAACTATACCCCAATATAAAATAAAAATTAAGTTTAAAAAAAATCCCAGATACAGGGATCGGCTTATGCAAATGCCCTCGGGTAGGGAAGAGCTTGGTTTCCTTGGAAGAACGGAGAAGCCAGTTGAAGCGTCTGAGTGTGAGGGGAAATGATGAATTCTAAGGCCAGGGGCAGGCCTGCCTATACAAGACCTCGGGACCATGCTAAGAATTTAGCGAAGAGGCTGGGAAGTCTTTGAATGGTGTGAAGAGCAGAGATTTAACAAATCACAGCCGATTCTGTAATGATCCTGGCTGCTCTGAGAATTGAGGGTGTGCTCATGCCCATCACTTGCCTGTAGCCCAGAAACCCAGTGATGCAGCAGGAGGCAGGGGCTGTCAGCACTGTCTCAGCGCACACACCGAGGGCTCTGTCGGTCGGGGCATCAGAGGCATTATTTCTGATTGGCCAAATTATCCACTGATGCAGGAAGACCAATTTTCTCCCCCTGTGAGGAACTGTACCTGTCCAAAGAAAAAATGGAAAAGGATAGGCAATCAGACTGCTTTGTCCCTTTTATGCCTGTCAAGGTGTTATTCGCATTCTCCCAGATGCCAACAGCAAAAATAGGCAGGAAAAAAACCACCTGATGTGTCTTTCTCCCAGAACTCAGAGGCCACTCATAATATCCACCTGGTTCTTCTCCACGACCCTAGGAGGTGGGAAGGCGGATATTTTTGTCCCTTATCTCATCCCTCCCTCCTCCTCCCACTCCATTCGTCTTGCAGATGGAAAACTGAAATCACTAGCAAACGAAGGGGCCATCAGAGATTCCTGTCAGAGATAAAACTAGGATTAAAAACTAGTCTCATAATTCCGAGCCTTCCTTCTCTCATATCCATACTAGAAACAAAAGGACATGAAGGCGATGTCTCTCACAAATGCATTTGCTGTCAGTGTGAGTTACACAGAAATGAACAGTCAGCAGGAGGGAGTAACTCGACTCTCCCCACTTTACAGAGAAGCTATCTTGAGGTCCAGCCTATACCCAACTGCTTTCGGGGCATCTAAACCTGGATGTCCCATAAACACCTATGACTCATTATACCTGAAACAGAGATCATCATCCCCACCCCCAATCCTGCTCCTCTTTCCGCAATTCTCACCTCAACACTGCTTTTCCTCTAGTCATCCCCTCCCTCCACCTTAATCCCCACGTCCCATCAAATCAGAACGCCCTGTGCATTCACCTCCTGAAAAAGCTTTCCAACCATGTCTCAGGTCACCCCCAACTCCTCCCCATTGCTGTTGCTTTCACCTCGGCTCAAATCTGGACCACTGCAGTAGCCTCCAGCTGTGCCTCCGGCTGTATCCAGAGTCCCCCACTCCCACCCCATCCTCCTCTCTGCCACCAGCATGAGGCACCCAAGATGTGGATCCTTAACTCCACTGTTTTAAATCCTCCAACAACCATCCCGCACGCTTGCCTGAAAAGTCAAGCCTTAGCGTTGCACCCCAGTCTCTTCATGATGTGGAATTCATCTGTCACCCTCTGGAATCTTCCCCCTTGCTCCTTGTGCTTGGGCCACACCAAGTGATCTGCTGGTCCCCAGCACATGATGGACGGAGCCCTCCATCACCTCTGACTCATCTCCGACCACTCTCCCTCACCCTGGCCTCCTCATGTTACTCTAACCCACACTGCATCCCTGCTTAGGGCCTCTGCACTGGCTGTTGCCCCGTCTGGCACCTCTTCCTCCAGATACTTGCATTGCCAATTCCCTTACCTTCTTCAAACATCACCTACTCAAATGTCACCTTCCCAGTGAGGTTTACCCTTGCCTCCCTATTTAACTTTGCACACCAGCTCTTCCCTTGGCTCTCGAGTTTCTCCGGACTGCTTTGATTTGTTCCATGTCACCTTTGAACAGGCCATGGAAACAATTACACTCATGGTTTATGGTCTGTGCCCTACTGCTCTACCCCCAACCCCACCTCTAGAATGTAAGCTCCAGAAGGGCAGGAATTTTTATATTATTAAGGTTATTGATACATCCCAAACACCTAAGACAGTGCCTGACAGATAGTAAGCACCCTGTAGACTCTTGTTGAATAAACTGAATGCATAAATATACCTGTTAGTTCATATGTCTCTGTTCACACATTCTTCTTTATTCATCCTATTCCCCCACAGCTACAATCTCATTGACACTTTCTGCTTCAATCATGTCTTGTTTACCTATTGGTCTCCCCCACTTCTTGGGCCAGAGGAGGCATCTTAGGTTATCTTTCTATGCCTACTTCCTAACACACACCGGAAAATAAAAGGCGCTTAATAAATATTTGTTGAACCCAGATGCCCTGGATCATGTTGTATTTCAGGCAACATGTAAACACCCGGACCATAACTAAACAGAAGAACTCATTCCTGAACTAATTACTTTGGTCCATAAATCTTCTGCTTAAACCAGGAGGTACTGATGTATCCATTCGGATAACGGGTCGAGACAGGTGCCAATTTTTGCAAATTCTATTTCGCCAGGATTTCAGAAAATGCAATTTGGTCTTGAATAGCTGGTCTCAGACCAGATGGTTAGTGCGTTCTGATTTTTAGAATTGGGGACGCTCCCTGACTGAAAACAAATTAAGAGGAGAGCAGGCGTGGAATAACCATTACTTCGTTAGTTACTGCATGTAGGACATTGTGCCAGCGATTTTACATATATTAACTCATTTTATCCACAGCAAACTCGTGAAGCAGATATTATTATCTATATTTCACAAGTGAGGAAGCTGAGGTTCAGAGAATTAAGCAACCAACCAGGGTCATGTAACAGATGAGTGGTGTGACAGGAATATGACCAAATTTCCTGTGGAATAAAGCCCTGGCCCCCTGCACCCTGCCGCCGTGTGGGGGTTTATTCTCAGGGTCATCTTCTTGTACGTTATGAACTCACCCACCTATTTTACTGCCTCTGCATCTTTCATGTTTGATTCTTTTACTACCCTGAACACAGTGGGTAATGTTTTCTACAACATACCTGTTCTTTTAAAATTTGGACCCTACAGAGGTACAGAATCTAATAAAATTTAGTGCTGGCCTCTGAATACCCTGGAGTGTCATACCAGCTTGCTTTGAAGAGGTGTCCCTCTCCAGGACCTACTTGAAAAGTCCCACCCAGCCTTCACCCTGGGGACCAATTGGAATTTAGCCTGACCTGATTTGGTTATGAAGGGCAGTGCCATAATGCTGAATCTGAACTTTTTCATTTCCTGCTCAAGGATATCTAACTTTCTTAGGCAAAAACAAAACAGAAAAAAACAAGGGAGGAAGCGGTCAGGGAAGGCGGGAGGATGCAGGAGATACAGTTTGCGGCGTTACTTTTTGAACACCCGGGACACAGGCTCTGCCCCCCCTCCGGACTGAACAGAGAAGAGTCCAGGTAAAAGTGCCCTTTCAGGAGGGTTGTTAGGGAATACCAGACTTGCCAGAGGGCTCAGAACTCTATCCCAGAGGAGAAAACTCTATTTGGTTCTGTGCCAGCATATCTTGTCATGACGGAGGAGACTAAAGGAGAAAAGGGCTGTCGTAGTGTGTAGATGTCCATCCCAGTCTCCCAATTCATCCCTCCCCTCCCTTACCCCTGGGTAACCATAAGTTTGTTTTCTACATCTGTAACTCTATTTCTATTTTGTAAATAAGTTCATTTGTACCCTTTTTTTAGATTCCACATATAAGTGATATCATGTGATATCTTTCTCTGTCTGACTTACTTAGTATGATCATCTCTAGGTCCATCCATGTTGCTGCAAATGGCATTATTTTGTCCTTTTTAGGGCTGAGTAATATTCCACTGTATACACACTACTATATATAAAATCGATAACTAATAAGAACCTACTTGTATTGCACAGAGAACTCTACTCAACACTCTATAATGGCCCATATGGGAAAAGAATCTAAAAAAGAGTGGGTAGATGTACATGTATAACTGAATCACTTTGCTGTACACCTGAAACTAACACAACATTGTAAATCAACTAGACTCCAAGAAAAAATTTTTAAAAAGGGCTGGTGTCGGACAAGGGGCCACATTCACCAGTGACGACGCGCCAGCCAGGAGAAACATTGGTAACGACGTTTCGCGATCCAGAAGCTGAGCTGAGGAGAAATATAATGATGGCAGTGTATGTAGCTCCCAAGGTCAAAGTGGAAAACGCATGTCTTGGGGACACTAAAGGTGCTTTCAGAAGGTTCCCCTTTAGGACCTGCTGGACACGCCAAAGACACGGAAGGTCAGTCTACAACCAGAGAGCAATCATCTATTAGTCCCCAGAATATGGTGGATAGTGTCTATTTGATGCCCTGTCATTCGTCACCAGTGAACTTCGGAAAAAAATGTTCATTCAATTTTATGGCTGGGAGAGGCTTCAGAGATGGATGTTATCCACCCCCTCGTTTTACTGATGAAGCGTCTCAGACACAGATAGATGTGGGGAATTCTACTTTTCAACGTTTATGAGAACATGAAGTATAGTTACAGAAACATACTCTGGATGGTTCAGGGTCGTGCTGAATCTGTTCATCCCACCCAACTGTCCCCACGAGCATACCTGGATCTGCTGGAGCGTGTATTCCAGCTGGAGATTTGGAAAAGTACGATCACCTTATGGCTTGGAAAATAACATTCGGAAAAATAACATGTTCAGAAAATCTGGTTTGGCTTTTGCATCCACGCTGAGGCGCACACACTGAGAAGGGAAGGGAATTAAAACATGTTCTACTCCTTTTTTTCCCTCATTTTTTAGTTTTTACGGAAATATGTGTTTGGGGAGAGAAACTGCAAGTCTATGGGGGGGTCCCCACGTGAGCTACTGACAAAAGTGACAATAGGAAGAAATCTAGATAGTTATGAAGGAAAAGAAGTACCTGGATGTGGAACAGAGTGAATTTTAGAATTTAGCAGGTCACATAGAATTTTCACGAATGTAACAGCTTAAGGATGCTCTTTGAAAAGCTGATGGGAATATATTAGGCCTGTGTAGCTAAATTGGTAGAAAGTGGGGCAGGAGACGGAGTGGGAGGGGTGCTGGGGAGGAGGGGGCTGGGAGGGCCAAGGAGCTGCTGCCTAGGGAGGCGCGGGGGCGGCTGTGGGATGGGATCTGTGACCTCAGCATCAACATCAGCCCCAGGAGGGAAGAGGCGGGTGAGCTCAGGGCACAGCCTCCTCCTCCAGAATCTGTGACCACGCCCGTGAAAGGAGAGCTCTTGCCGGCTGCCCTGGGGTCAAAGGGCAGCCAGTGAAGCAGGGGATGAGGAAAATGGGCAGGAGAAATCAGCAGCCCTCTCGTGTGTAAGGAAAGTGAAATCCACAATAAACCTGGGAGACTTGAAAGAGGGCAGAGGAGAGAAGGGAGCCTATGTACTAGATGTAGCTCTGTGTTTACACTGAAAGTGGAAACATGCAAACGAGGCTTGGGGCCGCCTTCCTCCTTCCTTATTCTTCCTTCCTTCACGGGCACCCAACTAGGCAAACATCCGGGTCCGAAAGGACGTTAAATATTAGTTGACAACCAGTGTAACCCAGAAATGCTAACATGGGATGCCTAAAAGCTGAGTCTAATGTCCCTCAGTTAAAGAAAATAAGCAGACCCTCTAAATGTTTCCTAAGCTAAATAATAAAACATAACTTGTTCCCAAAATTTCAGCAGCGATCTGGGGATGTTTTTACACGTTATTGGCCCTTTTTTTTTAATGCATAGACACGATAAGAAACAAAAGCGTTTATTGCTAGTTAAGGAAAGATCCCTCTCTCGTAGCACTGGTTTCCTTCTCCCTGATTGCACAATAAAAAGCAGTGTGTACTAATAGAGGCTATTCACATAATGGGCTTGCTCACCACTTAAGCTCTGTGCCCTGCTAGCACCTTCATTCACAGAGCCGTTCTCTTTATCACATACTGAGCTAACACTGCCTCCCTCCACTTTACAAAAGGCGGGGAGAATTGCATCCCAGGAAGAGCAGGGATGCCGATAAAGGGGTCTGGAAGAGGCAGTAGCTCAAGAGTCAACAAATTTGAGCCTGTGCTTGGAGATTCTGCCTGTGCACTGTGTACCCCCAGTCCCGAGTTCATCCTGGGACCTGGGCAACCCAGCACCCAGCTCACTTGGTCCCTGGTCCTCTGGTATTTCCCTTTCCCAGTACAAGGCTAGGGAACATGATGACTCTTCTGGTCCTCTGGGTGTGTGTGCGCGGCTGCGGCGGTGTCTGCTGCGGACTAAATGACCATTTCTGTACGCATTCCTCTCCCCAAACAGCTAGATTAGCAGCTACTTGACAAGCAACCTCATGCACTTTTCATCTTCCAAACCCGAGCGTGTAACAAAATGCTTACCACAGAGCAGGAAATGAATGGATTATATTTTTTAAAGATCCATGAATGAATGAATTCTTTGTTTCTGGCTGAATCTGCTTGGAGGGCCCACATTGCACCAACGGTTCCTAGGAAACCACATTCCGTGTGGCAGCTCCGCCTCCTGTTGTTTGAGTTGGGAGGTGGTCTATTTTTTTCACACTCTGGGTATACACTGAAGTATCAGCAGGGTTATTTTACTTCCTCTTTATATTTTGGGTTCCAAGCATTCACCGTGTATGATATCAGTCTCTTCTTTTCTTCCCGATCCCTGCAGGACAGAACATTATTCCATCCTGTGAGTAACAGCTGCATGGATTGCAGCCCTGCAGAGAAGAAGATTTTCATGGCCAGATGTGACCCTCTCTCCGAGACCCAGCAGTGGATTTTTGAACATATTAATATGACTGTTTTAGAAAAATTTAACTACCATGCCAGCTCCTAGAAAGAAAAAAGGAAGGAAGAAACAGTGATTACCTACAGGTTATAAAAACTAAATTTTAGCCAGTCTCTGGGTCAAAGGAGTCAGGAATAACATTTCCCAGATCCAGGAAGTCTGGTTTAAAGATATGTAAATGCCACGACAAAGTAGGTTGTCCCGAAGAACTTCCTGCACCTGAGGAACTTGGCTAAGAAACTCACCAGCTGCTTCTGAGAACTTGAGCAGTCCCCTTGCTGGCCAAGGGCAAAGATGATTTAGGGACTTTTGCAAACAACTGCTGAGTTAATAAATCCTAGCATTTCTCAGGTCAAATCCTGCAGTAGTGAGTAGCTATGAATGGATCCTCTTAAGTGGGTGGGTGGGGTGGAGGTGAAGGGCATGACCGCTCTGACAACCTGTCGCAGGTTTAGAATGGGCCATTCTCCGACTAGAATGGTTAAAAGTGCTGCAGATGATTCTAGAGTGCTCATACCATTCTGTGTTCTTGTTTTATTTTGCAATGAGGGTGTGCTATCTAAGACTTAAATTACATCATGAAATGGACTTGGAGTGTCTCCATGCCTTCATTGACGTCTGCCATTTTCCTTTTACAGCAGAGGTAACTTACTGGTCATAAAAATTCATGCTCCGTAAATTAACTGAAGTTCTAATTCAGTGCCCTTGTATGAATCCAGCTGAAAAACAAACACAAAAAACTATGTTACCAAGTTACTCCAAAGAGAAAGATTTCACAGAAGCAGCAAGACCATGTAAGGTTTAAGGAGAGGAATTTCCCTAGGAAATCTATTTTTACTTTTCTATTATTCTTAGAATTTTAAAAGTCTGATGTTTGTCCAGTCATAGTTTTATTAAGGAAGGACATGGAGTGAGGTTGATGTAATTTGTTCAGGAGATTCTTAAATCCAAATAAATCTACACTCCAAGTGACATGAAAATGGCTTAGTACACTTCAGTTATGCTTGATCAGTGCTGGGGACGTAGAACTGGTTGGGTTTTGCTCTCGGCTGGGGTTTTTTGTTTATTTGCTTTATATCGTAGGTATTAAGGATGGTTTAGTTTTCCTTGGAAGCACATTGAAGGAATTTCCATTAATAAAGTGCTTCTGACCCCATTTTCTATTAATGGGACAAGATTTCAGGGATGATTAAAAAACTAAATGGAACATTTAATCCTTAAAAGAACTTTTTTTTTACTTTTCAATAACAATGGGGGTGGGGGAGGAATATACAGGGATGAGTATACAGGAATATACAGGGATGAATATATAGAGGAAAGAATGATGTTTGTTTTATATATCTATTTCTCAAGTTTTTTTCAGGTAGAAAAAAAGTTTTTATTTTGCTTTTGTTGTTTTCTTTCAACTCGCTTTTCATATGAATAAAGAATATATATATTGTCTTGGATATAAAAGCATTGAATTTTAGAACTGGGAAGACACTTAGAATCCAATCCCTTTGTTTTTACCGATGAATAGCGAAACCCCAGAGGGGAGTGGTCCTAATTCCTGGCAGGGCGGATGGGTCTTCCAATGCCTGGTGTCCAGTGCTTTTCATCCTGTGTTGCCTCTTCCGTTATCCAAGAAGGTTCTGGTTTCTACTCTGATTTAACTAGAAATGTTCAGTCCCTAGATGAGAATAATATGCCTGCCTGGGGATGCCCACAAGAGTAGCATTCACGTTCAGAAGCTTTAACATATGAAACCTCTTCGCGTAAATGTTCATGATTTTGTTCTCTCCTTGAAATCTAATCAAAATGTCCAGTTAAACTGCCCTGCTAATAGGTGGGGAAGAGTTATTTCGTTATCTTTACTGATTTTTCAAGCATACTTTTGAAGAGCTACTCTATTTAAACTGACAGTCACAGAGATTTTTGTGTGTGTGTAGGTCAAGCGGTCTTGAAGCTTTCAAGATGCATAGTGGAGAAAATCAATAGTGAGAAATTAACCTGTGTGCTGAACAATTCCAGAGAGTGAGTGAAGATTGATCTCAAGTGTTCAGAGAGCAATCTGGTTGTAGAATGAGATGAGCCTATAAAAATCCACATTATGTCACTAAACAGTTGACTGCTGCGTTCAGTTCCACCGAAGAGCCAGCCCCAGGTTCTGCACCCTGGGAAGCCCAGATTTGCAATATGCAAGGGTGCTCTCATCCTGGGAATACTGCATCCTTTTGTTGTGACAACCAGGATCAACACAGATTGGTTTCCTGATCTCAGAGGGCCTTGTCTCTTACTTTGACGAGAAGGACGTAATATAAAAAGTTAAAATTAAAAAATTTTCAAGAGAAGCCTGAGACACGAAAGCCAAAATTAAAACCTCAAACTGCCAAGTAATTGTTAGATGTGTGCAAAGGGGGAACATCCAAACAGAATCAAACGAAGCCTCAGAATCTACTCCCAGGCAGGAGGGCCTGGCACTGCAATAAACACGTCCAAGGAGGTTTCCCAGTACCACCAAAGGGCGGGACTCTGCTTACTTGAAATACCTCTATGGCCATTCTGAGAAATAGAAGATTGCATATGTTTTTGCATTTATTTGGCAAAAGGACTGAACAGTCATCAGAGAGATTCTCTTTCCTGGAAAGAACACGATTTAGAAACGGAGCATCAGAGTTCGGAGCCGCCCTTTTATCAGAATGAGAAGAAAAATAGCAGGAAGTTCCTCTGGCCTTGGAAATTGCTGCTTCTCCAGAATAAGAAATGGTTTTGCCAGAAGTTAGAAAATAGTTAATTTTTCAAATCCTTTTTATGCATGTACTGAGAAAAGGTTGTGCTGGAAAACAGTTGTGAACTAATTGTGGGATTTATATGTGCTCCAAGGTTGGCTTAATACCATGGCAATAACAATGACTGGCTTCTAGGTCTACTGCTGTTTAGTTTAAAATATTAACATGATCACATGACTGTTTTGAAATGTATTCGTTATAACAGAGGCCCCTGTGTATAATGCAAGTTCCAGGATTATTTTGTGAATTGGTAACATAGAGCGTTATACAACAGATGTGTAACACGTAACGAAAATGGATTTCCAGTCAATGAAAGAGAGCGTTAGGCCCATTCTGTCCACATTCTAGCAAAACACTTGACATGGTGTCCTTTAGGGGCAATTACATGTTTTCTAAAAAACCAGCCAGGGGACTTCCCTGGTGGCACAGTGATTAAGACTCTGTGCTCCCAATGCAAGGGGCCCGGGTTCAATCCCTGGTCAGGGAACTAGATCCCACATGCACGCCGCAACTAAGAGTTTGTATGCCACAGCTAAGGAACCCATGAGCTGCAGCTAAGACCCGGCACAACCCAATAAATAAATTAAAAAAAAAAAAAAAAAGCAGCCAGAAAATAAAAGGCATATAAATATCTCTTTTGTGCTTCTTGCCCTCACATGAAAAACTTCGATTTCAATTCCTTCATAACTCCAATAACTTCATTATCTCCACAATGAAGGAGCAAAAAGGAATCTTTTATTGGAAAGACTGGCATATAAACCTTATGTCAGACACATCAAAAGAGACAAGGACACTTGGATGACAAAGCCAACTGTCCAGTGAGAAAAGGCCATGCCCACCTCTGGGTGACATCACACATCTGAGGACCCGAACAGCATTGATGGCAAGGCTGGGACGCTCCTTCTGCTTTTGACTTCCCATCTGAAGTGTTACAGACTTTTTCCCAGGAGTGGACAGCGCCCCAGCCTCCCAATGCTGCCAGGTCACCTTATGCAGAATTCACAGTCTTCCTAATAATATGAGGTTCTTGTGAACATTGATTTATCCCTGCGACCCCTTTAGGAATATCTCCTGAGGCCTCTTCCCCTGGCAGGGATATAAGGTGGAAATACACTTTCATAAGCAGCTGCTGGAGATAAAGAAAGAGGGTATTTTATATAAATCCTGGGAGACAACACCTCAAAGGGAAAATATTTCTCAGTGATCCCCTGAGATTCTGGGAGTAAATGCAAACGGCGAGAGGTAGTCTGTATCTCTAGACACGGGTGCCCATCACCCCCTGTGTTCACTCCATCACCAGGTCCTGACCTGGCCGTCCTAACTCTCACACGACACCACCAGCTGTAATTACTCTCCACGTGTGCCACCGTGGCGGGAACACTGAAGAGTGACAAGTGGCCAGTCCTCCCATGCCGCCGACGTTGGAAGATTGCTCTTTGATTTATGTCTGGAGCCTTTGTTGGAGGCCCGGGAGCTGTTTGCGACTCTATTTGGTAGACTTGACATTGGCTCGGAGCTTTTATCACAGTCACTCATCTCCGCGCTTGACACGACAGGCTGGTGTGTCTGGTACCGCGGCTTCTCAGCAGACGACAGCTCAGGCACGTGTGTGATGCTTCAGAGAAACCTGGGGACATTTCTTCTGTCCCTCCGGCCTGAAGTGGCCCCCTTCAGCTCACCACAAGACAGCCCCCAGGGTCCCTAGAGTCTGCCACACCCCACGTGTGCCCGGGTCAACCTCAGTACAGAAAGGCTGGACTTTGCAGAATCTTCTATTCTGACATCACGCACCTTGGGAAGGGTGAGCTTATTAGTTTGTAACTAAGTGACATAAGTCCTGGTTTACCAGGGACAGTCCTGGTTTCTGCCTGTGTAATTATCAACAGCACCCCCTTTCACTCTTAAAAGTGTCCTAGTTTGGATAGCAAATTTTATGTTCTCTCTATCTATAATCCACCTGCTTGTTTACTTCATAGTTCCCGTACTTATGAATGCCCAGAGTCTACAAGAAATCAGCTAGTCTCACCCCATCCCTTCACACAGGACCAGACGAAAACCAGTTCTATTTGATGATTGTCTAAAGCATTCACATGGTTCTTTACAAGTTGCTTCATGGAAGCTTTTTAATTAAGAGTTCTTACACCCATCTACATTGTTTCGTTGAATCAAGACGATTCTAGTTTAAATGTTTTTTTCATGATTTAAAAAATTGATTTGAAATTAACTAAGTCATTTTCTACTTTTCCAAGCTGAAAACAGTAGATGCCCACCAGTAGCCATATTATTAATTCTCAATATTATGGTATAAGATAGAGATCGATAGATGATAGGTAGATAGACAGATTCTATTTGCAATATTGCTTTTGTTTTTAAAGCGATTTTACATTTATCTCCTTCTGCCCTTGTAACCACCTCTGCAGTAGAGGATTATTACCGTCCTTATGAAGAAAATGCAGGACTTGTGCCCAGGAGGTGTGCCCAGATCAAGGTCACACAACAAGTTCACAGCAGAGCTGGGATGAGAAGCCAGGCCTGGATGCTGAGGCCTCAGTTCCTTCCCGTCTCCGTGGTGCCCACACCTCACTGTAGGGTCGTTGGTTCATAGTCAGACCAAATACGAGAGGGCTTGAGCTACTTCACTGGTGGGAACAAACCTTCCTTGGGAGCCTCTGTTTTTAACCCTTAATTATATTTGCTCTTCTTCCCCCAAGCGTATTAAAGGGAGAACACCAAACTGCATTCAGGATTAGTCCCTCTTAATGAGATTTCCAGGGTACTTGCAAGAAGTGATCTGTTAAAGTTATTTGCATAGCTCTGGAGGAGAAATCCTCAAGCAAATACTGTGCACTTTGGGAGTATTAATGGGTTCAGCCCTCGGTGGCGGGGGGCAGCCAAAAAAATAAAATAAAAATAGATTGCTGGACCACCTTCCCACCCCCAACCCAAGATTCTGATTCATTCAATCCGGGGTAGAGCCCAGGAATTTACATCTCTAACAAGTTTCTAGGCAATGAGGATCCCGATGGTCTGGGATCCACCCTTTGGCTTAAATCAACAGTCTCACCATTTTGAAAATACCTTTTAAAGCTAGTTTTATTGATGTTGAATGTGTATAGAAACCATGTATTACACTTAAAAGACCTCTCTTAGAAATGATAAAATCCCAACTCATTCAAAATCCAAACTGAGTGTAACTCACTTCAATAAATATTTATTGCCAGAGGAAAGTTTCTCTTTTAAATCTCTTCATTTTTAAAATTCTTTTAAATTGATTGATAGTTGATTTACAATGTGTTTCAGGTCTACAGCAAAGTGATTCAATTATACATATGTATGTGTGTGTGTGTGTGTGTGTGTGTGTGCGTGTGTGTGTACACACACAGATTCTTTTCCATTGTAGGTTATTACAAGATATTGAATATAGTTCCCTGTGCTATACAGTAGGTCCTTGTTGTTTATCTATCTTATATATAGTAGAGTGTATCTGTTAATCCCAAACCCCTAATTTTAAAGCTCTTTAAGTCAAGATCACAGAGCTGAAAGACCAAGAATAGGCAGTATTATGGTATCAACTAGGTCAAGGCCCCTACCATTAAGTGCCTGGCATTAAGCACCACATTAATAATTCAATTATTATTGTTCCTTCCTCCGTTAATGAGCTTCATGCTACTGTAGAATAGTATTAAAAATAAAACGAAGGCATAGTATGGTTAAATAATTTACTTAACATTGCTTTTCAGTATATCAGCCCGTCTAACCTAGACCATGCTTTTTCTCCAGTTCTGTCTTGAGAAAAGAAACATTACTTTCTTGGTGGCAAATACCTGGCCGAGCTCTTTTCACAAACATTGTGCAGATGTGACTGAGCTACGGTTCCTCTCATCTTTGAAAAATGCGGCAAGTTTAATTAAAAGTCTTTTAAGTGTAACAGTATCTCACTATGTCCAACTCAGTTGAGTAACTTCCCTAGAAACAGCTGCAGAAAGTAAAGAAAAGCTTAGTATTTCTGCCATGTTGGAAGTGTGGTTGTCTTGGATTGTAACCTTCTTTTCATTGAAAATAAATACGAAGATCTTTTTTCAAGGTTTGTTTCTCCCTTGTCCTCTGTCTTCAAAAATAAAAGTTAACTGAGAATAGGTCTTTTTGTTTTCAGTGTATTTAAATTCTAGCCCCTAGTGGTACACAGAGTAAATCCTCCAAATTACATTTTTTTTTCAATTATTTTTCTAGATGTGTGTGTGTGTGTGTGTACCATGGATTCATGAAGGAGAACATATGATGGGGAAAAGGATTTTGCTTTACCGCTGCTTGCTATTCAGATTGTGTCACCCAGCAAATTGCTTGTTACGTGATGTATAATGTGGCCAATCATCCCAGCCACATGTGTTCAGATCTTACAGGGAAAAAAAATGCAGCAGATGCAAAAGCGCCTTTTAGAGTCAAAACTAGACAGTGCATCTCATCTCAAAAAGATACACTTCTGTCACCAGGACTTTTGAATTCTTGGAAAGGAGTAAGAACCCGGGACCCAGGGGTCCCCAACAAGGCTCCCGCACCCTGCAGAGAAGGGATTCGAGGAGGTGGGCTGTGGCACCGGTGAGGATGAGAGAGAGAAAGAGAAACAGCCATGTCTTGCTTTCCTCAAAATAATTTGTTTACTGTCCTGGAGGAAGCAGCGGGGAAGTGCTGAAGTGGCTGAGATGTCAAAGAGACGATCTCAGAAAAGAAATGCTGCACTTGAGCAAGCAGTCACCTTTCATCACTGTCTCCCTGACCCACACCTCCCACCCCCAGCAAGTGGCCAGGGTCAGACCCACACAGACCTGCACCGCCGCGAAAAGCGCCTTCGGCGGGAACACAAGGATTTCTAAAGAATGGGAGCTCAAACAAGGATGAAATAACTATGCAGAGTCCCTGCGATGTTTAAAAGAAAACCATCTCGAGGCCAGTTCATCCGGATAATGAATGCCCTTGGACGTGGATGGGAGGCTCTTTGATTGGGAGAGACAGGAAAGCCTGAACCGGAGGAGAGCTAATGACCTTGTTCCGACATCCATCAGACATCAGTCGGCTGCCAGAAAACCGCCCATGGGGTCGGGGCAGCGGCAGCGAGGTTTCAAATGGCCAGAGAGAAAGGCTGTGGGCGAACGGGCTGCACTCGGGCGCAGCTCCTGAGGCTGACGGACGTCTCGACCGCGGAGCCGGCACGTGCTCTGCAGAGCTGACTGAGCCACCCGCCCGGTGCGCAGGGGACCCCAAGGCCCCCTGGGAAATTCCTCTCCTCTCCTGCCTCGTGAATTCTCCCCTATTTCTATCGATCCTGATAAACTTCCTCCAAAATGAAGTCAGAACATCAGATCCGTGTCATTCCTTTGCTGACTCGATGATCTAGAGCGTCTTTCTCACCGGGTTCAAGAGAAATGTGAGAGCAGCCCAAGCCCCAGTCTCCCTGCAGGCCATTCCCTCCGAGGCTTTTCTCTCGGACTAGGGAAAACTGTTTCAGGCAATGTCAGCAGGCTGGTCTTTTTCTCTGAGGACTGGACACTCTAATTTAATTAGATAAATGTTTGTTGAGTCCCAACATGAGTGAGGCCTCACGTTGGAACCAAAGGTCCACATAGCTAGGAGAAAAATGTCTGGTTAACTCTCAGAAAATGATGTTCTTGCCCTGGCTGCAGCCCTGGTCTCCCATCTGAAACTGGGTGAATCTCTACCCTCCCTAAGTCTTCCCTGCAGGAGTGTGGTCGTGATGAAACACAGGAATGAACAGGACTGGCAAACAAAATGTAAATGAGACATGTTTACATTTAATGAAAGTCCGTCCTCTGGCAGCTTACAATTCAGCAATGTGATTCTTGGATAGGGTGACCAGGTAATTTGTCAGACAAACCAGAAAATTTTTGAGAATGAAATGAGGTATTATTAATAATGATGGAGGAGAAACAACCTAAATGTCCATCAACAGATGAATTGATAAAGAAGATGTGGTATATATATATATATATATACACACACACACATACAATGGAATACTTCTCAGCCATAAAAAAGAATGAAACAATGCCATTTGCAGCAACATGGATGCAACTAGAGATGATCATACTAAGTGAAGTAAGTCAGAAAGAGAAAGACAAATACCATATGATATCACTTATATGTGGAATCTAAAATATGACACAAATGAACTTATCTATGAAACACAAACAGACTCACAGACATAGAGAACAGACTTGTGGTTGCCAAGGGGGAGGGGGTTGGGGAAGGGATGGAGTGGGAGGTTGGGGTTAGTAGATGCAAACTAGTATATATAGGATGGACAAGGTCCTACTGTATCGCACAGGGAACTATATTCAATATACCATGATAAACCATAATGGAAAAGAATATTAAAAAAGAATGTATATATATGTATAACTGAATCACTTTGCTGTACAGAAGAAATTAACACAACATTGTATACCAACTATACTTCAGTAAAAAAAATTTTTTTAATAAAAAATAATGATGGAGGAAAAGCAGGTGGAAACCAGGCCTGGGGAAACCAAAACATATGGTCATCCTCTTCTTAAAGACACTAACAAAATAAGACGAAATATTAAGCCTGAACCCACATAGCCAAAAGTTAAGGGTTCTTGGAAAGAAAAAAAACTTTTCCTCTACCCTCTTAGTTGAGTTTTAGGGGGCTATGAGTTAAACTGATGAAAGACAGATTAGCAAGAAAAAAAAAAAGATATAAACTTATGCACAGGAATTCACAAAGAAATGTAACTCACAAAGGCACTTAGAATTTGGGATGTATGTGCCTTCTGACTAGGGCAGAGGTCCCCAACACCTGGGCTGTGGACCGGTACAGGTCCACAGCCTGTTAGGAACCTGGCCGTACAGCAGGAGGTGAGCAGCGGACAAGCGAGTGAAGCTTCATCTTCCGCTCCCCAATGCTCCCCAATGCTCCCCGTCGCTCCCCGTCACTCCCCAATGCTCCCCGTCGCTCCCCGTCACTCCCCAATGCTCCCCATCGCTCCCCTTCGCTCCCCATCGCTCCCCAATGCTCCCCGTCACTCCCCGTCGCTCCCCATCGCTCCCCAATGCTCCCCAATGCTCCCCGTCGCTCCCCGTCGCTCCCCAATGCTCCCCAATGCTCCCCATCGCTCCCCAATGCTCCCCGTCGCTCCCCGTCACTCCCCAATGCTCCCCATCACTCCCCGTCACTCCCCGTCACTCCCCAATGCTCCCCATCGCTCCCCAATGCTCCCCGTCGCTCCCCGTCGCTCCCCAATGCTCCCTGTCACTCCCCGTCGCTCCCCATCGCTCCCCATCGCTCCCCAATGCTCCCTGTCACTCCCTGTCGCTCCCCGTCGCTCCCCATCACTCCCCAATGCTCCCCAATGCTCCCCGTCGCTCCCCGTCGCTCCCCATCGCTCCCCGTCACTCCCCGTCGCTCCCCAATGCTCCCTGTCACTCCCCGTCACTCTCCGTCGCTCCCCAATGCTCCCCGTCGCTCCCCATCGCTCCCCATTGCTCCGCATGGCTCCCCATCACTCCCCAATGCTCCCCAATGCTCCCCGTCGCTCCTCATTGCTCCCCATCGCCGTCACTCCCCGTCGCTCCCCATCGCTCCTCAATGCTGCCCAATGCTCCCTGTCGCACCCCATCACTCCCCATCGCTCCCCAATGCTCCCCGTCGCTCCCCATCGCTCCCCATCACTCCCCAATGTTCCCTGTCGCTCCCCGTCGCTCCCCAATGCTCCCCGTCGCTCCCCATCACTCCCCAATGCTCCCCGTCGCTCCCTGTTGCTCCCCATCGCTCCCCAATGTTCCCCGTCGCTCCCCAATGCTCCCCGTCGCTCCCCGTCGCTCCCCGTCACTCCCCAATTCTCCCTGTCACTCCCCGTCGCTCCCCATCGCTCCCCAATGCTCCCTGTCACTCCCTGTCGCTCCCCGTCGCTCCCCATTGCTCCCCAATGCTCCCCAATGCTCCCTGTTGCTCCCCACCGCTCCCCAATGCTCCCTGTCGCTCCCCAATGCTCCCTGTCACTCCCCGTCGCTCTCCATCACTCCCCAATGCTCCCCAATGCTCCCCGTCGCTCCCCATCGCTCCCCAATGCTCCCCATCACTCCCCGTCGCTCCCCAATGCTCCCTGTCACTCCCTGTCGCTCCCCGTCGCTCCCCATCACTCCCCAATGCTCCCCGTCGCTCCCCGTCACTCCCCAATGCTCCCTGTCACTCCCCGTCACTCTCCGTCACTCCCCAATGCTCCCCAATGCTCCCTGTCGCTCCCCATCGCTCCCCATCACTCCGCATGGCTCCCCATCACTCCCCAATGCTCCCCAATGCTCCCCGTCGCTCCCCGTCGCTCCCCAATGCTCCCTGTCACTCCCCGTCGCTCCCCATCGCTCCCCAATGCTCCCCATCGCTCCCCGTCGCTCCCCATCACTCCCCATCCCTCTCCAATGCTCCCCAATGCTCCCCGTCGCTCCTCATTGCTCCCCATTGCCGTCACTCCCCGTCGCTCCCCATCGCTCCTCAATGCTGCCCAATGCTCCCCGTCGCACCCCATCACTCCCCATCGCTCCCCAATGCTCCCCATCGCTCCCCATCGCTCCCCAATGTTCCCTGTCGCTCCCCGTCGCTCCCCAATGCTCCCCGTCGCTCCCCATCACTCCCCAATGCTCCCCGTCGCTCCCCGTCGCTCCCCAATGCTCCCCGTCGCTCCCTGTTGCTCCCCATCGCTCCCCAATGTTCCCCGTCGCTCCCCAATGCTCCCCGTCGCTCCCCATCACTCCCCAATGTTCCCTGTCGCTCCCCGTCGCTCCCCAATGCTCCCCGTTGCTCCCCATCACTCCCCAATGCTCCCCGTCGCTCCCCGTCGCTCCCCAATGCTCCCCGTCGCTCCCTGTTGCTCCCCATCGCTCCCCAATGTTCCCCGTCGCTCCCCAATGCTCCCCGTCGCTCCCCGTCGCTCCCCATCACTCCCCAATGCTCCCCGTCACTCCCCGTCGCTCCTCATCGCTCCCCAATGCTCCCCATCGCTCCCCGTCGCTCCCCATCACTCCCCATCCCTCTCCAATGCTCCCCGTCGCTCCTCATTGCTCCCCATCGCCGTCACTCCCCGTCGCTCCCCATCGCTCCTCAATGCTCCCCGTCGCACCCCATCACTCACCATCGCTCCCCAATGCTCCCCGTCGCTCCCCATCGCTCCCCAATGTTCCCTGTTGCTCCCCGTCGCTCCCCAATGCTCCCCATCGCTCCCTGTTGCTCCCCATCGCTCCCCAATGTTCCCGGTCGCTCCCCAATGCTCCCCGTCGCTCCCAGTCGCTCCCCAATGCTCCCCGTCGCTCCCCGTCGCTCCCCAATGCTCCCCGTCGCTCCCCAATGCTCCCCGTCGCTCCCCATCGCTCCCCATCGCTCTCCATCGCTCCCCGTCGCTCCTCAATGCTCCCCGTCGCTCCCCGTCGCTCTCCAACGCTCCCCATCACTCCCCGTCGCTCCCCATCCCTCCCCATTGCTCGAGTTACCGCCTGAACCACACCCCCACCCTATCTGTGGAAAAACTGTCTTGCATGAAACTGGTCCCTGGTGCCAAAAAGGTTGGGGACCACTGGACATAAGGATAGCTGGGGCAGAAGGTCACATCTAGGAGAACAAATGAGATCTTAGAAGGGGAGGGGGAGAAAGGGCACTTATGAAAAGACAAGTGACTTTTTGGAAATACCAATGGGCCCTTAGGAGAACAGTTGGGATGTATGACAGTTTCTGTGACCATGTCAGTTTGGGTGCAGTGCCAACTTCTTGCCTCCAAACAGAGAAGATTAGAATTCTTCCTTGGGTGGGGATTTATGAAAATTGAGTTCTTTTGCTTTTTTTTTTTTGGTAGGCTCTGCTTTCAGGCAGATAAAGCAGTTGAGGCACTCAAATGCCTGAGGTCAAAATAATTCTTATGCCAAAAGTGGCATATTTTGGGGGTGGTATATCATCATGACCCCCTTCAGTGTTCACAAAGTGGATTTGGGTTTGGGTACTTAGATTTTCTTATCGGAAAGTTCTTTGAAATCATGTAGGTTATGTGGTTTTATTTTGCTATTTTTTTTTTCTTTTTTTTTGGCTGCGTTGGGTCTTCATTGCTGCGCACGGGCTTTCTCTAGTTGTGGTGAGTGGGGGCTACTCTTCATTGTGGTGCACGGGCTTCTTACTGCGGTGACTTCTCTTGTTGCAGAGCACGGGCTCTAGGTGTGTGGGCTTCAGTAGATGTGGCACGCGGGCTCAGTAGTTGTGCCTCGCGGGCTCTAGAGTGCAGGCTCAGTAGTTGTGGCGCACAGGCTTAGTTGCTCCGTGGCATGTGGGATCTTCCCGGACCAGGGCTTGAACCCGTGTCCCCTGCATTGGCAGGTGGATTCTTAACCACTGCACCACCAGGGGAGCCCTTATTTTGCTATTTTTAAGTTTGGGAATGAAACTTTTTCCAAACTAAAATTGTTTATAGGTTATTATAACTAGATTAAAATATCTAGGCTATTCACCGCTTGAAATGGCCCTAATGTCTTAATTCATCAAATCAGGGTATCGAAATAACATCATAATAACCAGCTTAATTTAGAAAATATAAGTAAAAACTTACAGTGAGGGTGCTTTATAAAGGAAATATAGTCTTCTCCTCTGTTGTGGTATGTAATCGTACATACTTAATTTAAAAGGGAAGTAGAACTTATAAGATTATTGAATTATTAAATATCTCCCACAATATTAAACATTGCTATTTTGTAGTTTGCTTTATGTAGATTTGCCAGTAGAATTGTGTTTTACTTGATGAATGAGGATTTTGGAAGGAGGCTGCTGTCAGGCAACTTAGCAGTAAAACAAAATAGTGAAGAAGACGTTAGGTTTTTATTGCTAATTTACTTCCTTGGTTTCTCATTGCACAGGGGTAATTCCCTCATCAAAGTGAGGTAATAAGGCCTGATGGACCTTCCCAATAAACATGCCTCATGTTCAGAATGTGGGCGGTGCCAAGCTTGTTCAATTTTAGTGCATCCTGAGACAAATGAAATTGGGGGAACTTCCATGAAATGAAGCTATTTTCTGCAGGGTCTGTTCCTCACAAGCTATATTGCAGCTGCAGCAAAAATGAGGAGACAATAAACCATCTGGTTTAGAACCAAATCAACCAACCAAAAGAATACAAACAAAAAGCAAATAACAAACAGAAGGCTCCCAAATGCTACTCCACCAATACACCTGTGAAGACAGCAATCGGTTTATCTAAAATATGTATGTACTAGATGCTTACAACTGTGTTGAACGGATGGACGGATGGATGGACGGATGGATGGATGGACGGACGGACGGACGGACGGATGGACGGATGGATGGATGGACGGACGGACGGACGGACGGACGGACGGACGGATGGACGGACGGACGGACGGACGGACGGACGGATGGATGGATGGACGGACGGACGGACGGACGGATGGACGGACGGATGGATGGATGGATGGACGGACGGACGGATGGATGGATGGACGGATGGATGGCAGGAATAATGTCATCCATCCTTCCCTGTACTCCTCTCAGTATGTAGCATATCTCAACCGCGAAAACGGGGAGCAGAAAGAAAGAGAGAGACTGAGAGAGGGAGAAAAGCAATATCAATGGAAGCCCACACTCTAAAGCATAAGAAATATACCTTCACTGGGTATTTAGATTGATGTGGTGAGTTCTTTTATAATTGCTGCTCCAAGGAGGAAAAAATGAGGCACAATCAAAATACATGCCATTAGGCAGTGGACAGGGAAAAAGTCTCAAAGAGCACAGGTCCCTGACCAGAGGGCATCTCTCATGACCCTGATCTGCTCTCACTACCCGCCACCCCTGTGGAATTCCCCACCGGAAGAGCACAGATCAGAGAACGACTATCCTCCCTTTCCCAGCTCATGCTGACATTTTTACCCCTTTCTAAATGTATACAGTAAAGGTATTCACTAGGCATTGTCAGTAGTTAGAGAAAGCAATCTGAGAAAAAGAAAAAGATCCAATACGAGCTGAGATGTATACAAATTATATACGGAGTTTCTATTTATGGGTGGAAATGGCAAATATAGATTATATAGAGTCCCTTGGGGGAGATATTTGTTCCAATGGCCTGGACCTCAGTAAAGCTAAGGCAGAAGGGTCCCACTGTGTGATAGCTCTGAGCTCCTTCACTGTTAACGGGAAGAGCACTGACCCTCTCCAAGTGAGCCCTGGGGCACCAGAGCTCAGGGAGCCCAAGGGACAGCGGAAGCCACGTAAGTGTGTTTACGCAATAAATTCATGTTTACCCATCTGTAAGTAGGAATCTGTGATTTGAAAGCTTTCCCAGGTAGTGACATCGATTTCTGAAACTAATTAAGCAAGAAGAAGTGCATGAAACTGAGAAAGCACGGAAGTTTAAGGCAAACATTGGGCCATAGCACAATCAGAAGAGGCTTCCGAAGTAGCTGAGGAAGGTTTACTGACTGTTCTTGACCTACAAACTTCACTTCATTTTGCTTATGTTGCTTAACCGCAGAAAGGGAAAATAATCAAAAGCAATGGATGTGGGAATTACTTTCCTGATAGTGACTGCTTTGATCTGATGGGAATTAATATTCTTAAATTTCTCCAAAACACATTGCGTTTGACCAACTGTGCTTCTTCTTCTAAATCATCACAAGAGGAGCAAGGCTTACCATACATGTAGCGAAGCTGTTTTAGTTTTTGTTTCTGATTCCTAAGGTCACCAACTCTAATTTTATTGAAGTTAAACTTGGCTATTAATTAGCTGTATAACCATGGGTAAATGACCCAATACCTGTAATTTAGAGTATTCTTTCCTAAATTGTGCTGTATTCTAAAGTCCCTTATAAATGGATGTTGGAAGGAGGCGATAGTGAATAATGTCCTCTAAACTGAGAAAGAACTTTAAGACTGAAAACTGAAGCAGGCAACTCCATAAAGCGCAATTGTGAGGTTTATCGTGGGTAACTTACATACAGGTAGGATCGGGCGGGTGACCATCCAGAGACATTCACAGCTGTGCCTCCGAAAGGGGTACATGGGGATTTAAAGGGGCCAAAGCTAAAAACAGAATCTGACTGCTAGGGAGAAGCACGTCCCCAGGGATGGGCACCAGAAGTTCCCGCACACACACTTGGTGGGGGCGGGTGGGGGTCTTACGACCATTAATCATCTGTGTCAGCAAAAGGCATTCTTCTGGGACTTCCCTGGGGGTCCAGTGGTAAAGAATCCCCCTTCCAGTGCGGGGGACATGGGTTCACTCCCTGGTCAGGGAATTAAGATCCCGCACGCCACAGGGCAACTAAGCCCGCGCGCTACAACCAGAGAGAAGATCCCGAGTGTCGCGCCTAAGACCCAACACAGCCAAAAATCAATCAATAAAATAAATATATTTTTTAAAAAAGCATTCTTCCAGTTTTCATATCCCATGAAGGCAAGGGTAAAGGTTGACAAGGAACTTATCTGACTTGGGCGCACTCCTTGCGAGTTAGGCTAAAGCTCAGTCACGCAGCAAGGGGAGGGGATAGGACTGGGGGCCTAAGACTGAGCTGACACAATGGAATCAGTGTGGTTCAGCCACACGGTGGGAAATTCTGTGATTTTAGAGTAAGAAGAAAACAAGAAAGGGATCCAGGTCACACTATAAGAACTTAATCTGGAGAACATGGACCGTATTTTCCCTGGCTTGGAGGGTTGGAATAAGAGTAATCATCGTCAGCATCAGACTGCACAAAATAACTGTATCCACACACCACTCCAAAATGAGGTAAGGATTGACATATATACACTAAGATGTATAAAATAGATAACTAATAAGAACCTGATGTATAAAAAATAAATAAATAAAATTAAATTTAAAAAAATAATAATAAATATTTTAAAAATGAGATAAGGGACCGTAGGACACTCAGAAATGCTAAGCGACTGGCAGTGTATTAATTCTATCAGCTACTGAGTCACTCATTCATCAAACATTTATTGAGTGCTGAATGGCAGACACTAAACATACAAGTTCTCAAAAACCTGTAATAGTGCTTCATGGAAAAGCTTTCTCCTGTGAAGCTGTTCCCATAACTGAGTTCACAAGGAGGCTAGTCAAATAGTCTGTAAACCTTGCCAGCAGGCTGAAAATCTGCTTATGGGATTACAAAACCCCAGCCAGAGCTAATGTTTAAAGGAAAACCATTCTTTACAGTCATCTCACTCTCCTTTACTATTGTTTTTTAATAGATGACTGGAGATTTCTCAAAGGATAAGGTAAAAAGAAAAGGTAAGAAGATATGGAGTGCTTTTGAAGTCTTTAAATTTTCTAAAATAAAAATGCCCTGTTATCTTCAATATAAGGAAGGAAACTAGGAATGACACATCCTTGGTAGTGCAAAAAAGGAGAGCCTTCCTTTTCCTAAATACTCCCCTCTGGCCCAACCAGCTAACAGAAGTCTTGCCAGGGAGCATGGGAAAGGCAGCAGTTCTCAACTCCTTATTGGGTCTACTTGCGTGCCTTGATCAGTTATAAAGTGGCTCACAATTAATTTAGTAATAACATGTAAAGCTCCAAAGTTTCCAAATTTTTCACTGAGTTAAAGGAATCTGAATTTTTTTCCTAAAAGAACGTCAGTCCCACTCATTTGTGCTCTGATATGCTTTCTCAGTAGCACGAGAAAGGGGTAGAGTTAGTCCTGAGAATTGAGGGCAACCTGGGCTCTGAGCACGAAGACTCGAGCAGATGCCTTGGGTGGGGGGGTTCCTCCTGAATTCATCACCAGCCCTTCCCTCTTTTACCTCCTAGGATCTGTGGTCTCCCATGGTAGAGGAGAGAGGATGGTAAGTACTTTCCCTCCCCAGGAAAGTTTTGAGAAAACAGTGCACAGCCTATGGAAAATACAAGGCCATTTACTCTGCCCCAGTGTGATCATAAAAAGCAAACCAGTGAAGAACAAAATTTCATCTCCTCGGGCAAACACTTCTGATAAAGCCAAATTCAAACTCTTATTTATCCAATGTTAACAAAGTAGGTGGCATTCCCTCTGCCAACACTAAGCAGGCTTCCATTTTTCAAACACTGGTTTCAAATTTCTCTTAAAGGAGGCAGAGAAAAAGCACATCCAACAGCTCACAGATATTTTCCAACCTGGCTGGAAATGTTCCAGCTGTACCAGTCGTTGGAAAGGGAAGGCTATGATCTCAATTGCCAGTTTTTAGCCATCTAATAAGTAAATAGCCTAGGCCCAATATTTATAGGCAGTTACACCGTGCTGTACTTGATAAATACTCCTGTGTGGCCGCCTTAAAGCAAAACAAAGGACGTTGCTGGATAACAAGGCAGCTGCAAAAATTAACGTTCGATCCCAGAGGAGAATGTAGTTTCAGGATCACAGAAGCAATCCCTGGCAAGAGAGATACCTGTTACGAAAGAGTGATGATTACTAAAAGAGCAAGAAGCCACTGCAGATATATTTAAAGCATCCTGCAATCATTTGTGAGATAAGTAACCCTGCCCGGAGTTGAGCACAGTAAGATAACTGAAAACTACAATTCCACTTTATCATCTGAGAGTCACAGCCTAAGGGAAAGAGCTGCACAAATTACAAACCTCACCTGAATCTTATATCAAAGCCATGCAATTAAACTTTCCATTGTCAGAAGCACGCTTGGTACAAAAGGGATTTTGCAAAAGGATATTGGCCCAAGCAACGGTGGAATTTGGTGGGTTAGACCTTTTTACCTAGGATCTTTTACAAAGCTCAGAGCTTCTTTTTGCAACCATTTGTAAAATCCTTTCCAGAAGCAGGAAAAATCTATATGCTAATCATACAGTTTCCAATGGGCTAGAGGTGAAGAGGAGGGCACAAATCTGACTCAGAGGGCAGAGGGACTGACATGTGAAAAGAAATGATTAAAGGATTCTAAAACGCCCAGCTCTGCTGGAGTAGCAACTAAGAGGAAATGTGATTGCCATCGGAAAGTGTCCACAGAGTGTAAACAACAGTCAGAGTCATTACTGAGCTGAATAGGGGGAATAAGTTGGGGTGAAATTAAGGACAGAGAAATTTAAACTTAATGTCTCTGATGAAAAAAGCTGCGAGATAGTGAAACGTCCCCCCAAGGGTAACCGTCCTCTCAAAGATCAGGCAATGCCGAGAACCAAATGAGCACTTCTCCAGTCCTTTGGATCAGAAAGCCCTTCGTAAAAGAGCCGGATTCGGGACTTCCCTGGTGGTGCAGTGGTTAAGACTCCATGCTCCCAATGCAGGGGGCCCGGGTTCAATCCCTGGTCCGGGAACTCGATCCCACACGCATGCCACAACTAAGAGTTTGCATGTCACAACTAAGGAGCCCTCGAGCCGCAACTAAGGAGCCAGTGAGTCGCAACTAAGACCCAAAGCAACCAAATAAATAAATATTAAAAAAAAAAAAAGAGCAGGATTCTACTTTGGGGAGAAAATAATTGTCTAAGATTCCTCTCAGAGAAGGAAAAGTATACGGTGGGAATCAAAGCAGGGAGCCAGTTTTAGAGGAAGTCAGGTAGAGGCAGAATGAAGAAGAGAGACACAGGTGACCAGCAAGCACAGAGAAGTAAAAACACCACCCTGGGTAGACGCTTCAAAAAGACAGTGGAGGACCTGCCGCCAACACAAGCTCCCACAGAGGTTCTACATTGACAGGCTGGCAGGGCATCTTCTCTAGTTCATCATCACGGCTCCATCTTTCCTTGAAGAAGCCTCAACACTTGGAGCCAATCTACTATGTGAAATGTCTGTGTCCTTAAGCTGAGAAGTAATTCTCTAAAAACTATAGTAAGCGAGTCTTTGGAATATTTCCTGTTTTGTAGTTCAAAGAGTAGTGGCTCAGAATACAATCTTGGCATCAAGCAGATTGGGGTTCAAATTTCAGCTCTGCTCTTCATCGTCTGACCATTGGCCAATTAAGACAACTTTTCCATGACCCAAACTCTCAGCTGAAGATGGGGTAATAATACAGACCTCAGGCAGCCGGTGTTCTTGAATTGCAAGAATTATGCTGGAAAACTTAAGCAGGAATTTATTGGAAGGACATTACAGAGCTCAGAGAATCAACCACAGAAGGGCTGTACCAGCACAAGCCTCCACCTGCCTCTGGCTCACGCACCCTGGGGTTCGGAGCACTCACTCAAGCTCAGGACACCTCTTCCCCTTTAAAGGAGCCACAGGGAACCCTCGCGAGGTCACCTGCGTTGCCTCAGTTGTGAAATGGGCTTTAGAAGCTGGTAAGGATGGAAAAGGATATGTATTTGAAGCACTTAGTCCAGAGTTTGACCTGGAAGAAATACCCTAAAACCCAAGTCATCATTGTTGCCAAAGCACATTTTCACGTAAGAGCCAATATGTTTGGTCAAGCAAGTGAAATCAAATATAGGTTTTTCTTGAGTCTAGGTACTTAATAAATAAGAGTATTCAATAAATACATTAATGGGTACATGCTTGGCATCCTCTTAGCATTGAAGTTAGGCATTTTAAACTCCATTAAGACACACACACACACATACACACACACATACACACTTTAATGAATCACCTGGGAAAATAATTCACATCTATGCTATCAAATAAGATGAGAAAATTCTAAGCATTTCTGTAAACAAATACTTTCTACAAAGATTCTCTTTGTAGAAAAATTCACAAGTCCAGTAGGTCACCAGGCTCCTGTATTTTCCGACAGATCACTACACTTAATGCAACTGTATACATTCGGCAGATCTGAACTGTGGCATCGAGCGAGGAAGCTGTGAACGAGATCCCGGGGCGACCCCTTGCCGAGTCAGTCCAGAGGTCCGGTCTCTGGCTGTGCCATCAGGCTGCTACATCTCTAGATCTTGGCCACCAAATCCTCTCTTTTCAAACAGTAACAGAATTACCAGGGGAGACATGAGCACAGCAGACATCTGCAGAAACTCAGAAACCCAAAGGTGAGAGACTGCTGGTTACACCTCCTCCTCCACGATTTATTCTAGACCGAGTTTCTGAGTGTCGCTTATGGCAAAAGTGTGACTTAATCACAGTTTCCCCTCCAACGATCCGCTTTTAAAATAATTGAATGTTTAATTAATTCTCCAGAGGAATCTAAAATCTGCAGTTTCTGAATTGATTAAAGAGTGAAAATGTTGCAGTTTTTCTATAGCTCTGAATTCAAACCAAGTGCCCCAAAATGCTGATGGTTAGACAGTCTAAAGGATACTTGAATTTAGAGTTGAATGTTAATTATATCTAGGGGACCACGGACGAAGACTTCTGGACAGACTCCATCCTGTTTTCCACAAGTAAGCTGTTCCTGAATTTCAAAGAAAGGGGACTAATCATAATCTTTTTGCAAAGACATGTCATTATGCATTTGAAAATGGTAGTTTGCAGTGAAATTTTAAAAAGCTACACGGGGATATTTTTAATGGGTCTTTGCTGAACTTCACCTGATAAATTTAAAATTCTACAGCAGAAAAAGAAAAACGGTATCCTGGCTCTTACCTAGCTGCAACTGAGCAATCTGACGAACAATTTCCGAGATCAATATCTCGGCTGAAATAGTGGGCAGCTCCAGGCTGATTACTTATCAAACCAGAGCGACAAGAATTAGGGCATTTTTGGGACAATCATGAGAACATTTCACATGTCACAAGGTAACACAATAGCCTCTATTCAGGTACAGATTCTGCTTGTTACAAGAAGTTACAAAACAACCTATACTTGCAGGTATCCTAATGATGGTAGAAATGGTAACATGAGGAGAAAGTGGGGAAAAGGATTATTAAGGGGCAAAATAAAGGGATTAGTTTTCTTTTCACACACCTTAATCAAAACGGGAGCGGGCAAGGAGAGTCAGATTGCGCCCAGGTCAGCAGCAGCAACAAATAGGTCACGGATGAGGTTACAATGCACCTTCAACATCTAGGTGTCCAAACACCCACAGTAATTTAGATACAATGTCATCTCTCTACTTAACAACAAACAGAATATCTTCCTAAAAATTAGCATTTTCACACAAATGTTTGAATACGTAGATTCTACTTGGAAATATTGGACTGATTGTTCTAAAAGTAAAATAATGACAGACCACAGTCTTCCACTGTACAGAGAACATCTCAGAATCACTCATACTCCAAACTTGCCCATCCCACACTGTGACAACCAGCAAGAAAGTTCTGTTTTGTTTCAGATTTCTTGGAAGAAAACTAAAACTAGCTTGGCCCCACAGTTGCCTGGATCCTCCTGGTGGATGGGACCGGGGTGGGGAGCAGGGGGTGCCCAGTGGGGCAGCGGGCAGTGGAGCATTCAGGAGAAGCTGAGGTTCCAGCAGCCAAGCAGGTCGTTGAGGAAATTAATTACCCAGCGCAGACGAAAGCAACACAAGCAAAAGGAAGAGAGACAGAGTCTCCAAAAGAGGGGGCCCGAGCTGTAAGTGCAAGAATAACAAAACCAGGTGCATCAAATTCAGGGGCTGAGAGGGAGATTTTGAAAAAGGGAAAGGAACCAGGAATCACAGGCAGAAATAGGTGGAAAGGCAGAGTTTTAAACTCGCCAAAGGGAATTTTTCACCATGTAGGTGGGGTGCTGGGAGCTGGATATGTGAAGCAAAGGTGCAACATTGGGCTGGACGATGTACAAGCTCATTCAATAAATTGCTTATCAGATAAAGTGCACTGGGAGGTGTAAGGAAGGGGGTTAATATGTTGCAAAATATCTCCTCGTTTTGCTTCCTCCCCAAATGCCACTTAGGAATTCAAGGTCAGGTTTAAATTTGCACTTTTCTTCCCCAAAGCAGATGGAAGGGCAGGATCTTCAGGGTCAGTCTGGAATGTGGCTTGTTCGGAAGTCCTGCTGTCATGCTTAAGGCAGCCCGCTTTTCCAGGGGAGACCAGCTGAGCAGGCGTTTGTCACGCAAAGAACAGAGGCAGAACAGGACCCACGGAAGGAACATTAAAAGCACAAAATCAGGCCACGTGACAATAACCGTGGCCGCGGGGAGCACTGAGGAGAAAGTGAGTCGTTATGAAAACAGGGGATGGAGTCACAAGAAGGAGGGGCACAGAGCAGCGGGTTTTGCAGACAGTCACCACAGCTACCGTGCCTGGGCTGTGTTGCAGACAGACGCTGGAAAAGGCCACATGAAACACACACACACACACACACACACACACACACACACGGACGGACGCAGAGTTCACCCTTCCAACAGACACCACAGAGCGGGAATCAAGGAGAAAAACTTTTCATAACTACGCTTTATAGCCACAAAGAAATGATCTCTATTTTAATGCCATTTTCTCTCTTTGGGAAGCCTTCCCCCAAATTAGTAGTTTGCAGTGAAATTTTAAAAAGCTACACGGGGATATTTTTAATGAGTCTTTGCTGAACTTCACCTGATAAATTAAAAATTCTACAGCAGAAAAAGAAAAACGGTATCCTGGTTGGAAAGTTGCATATTTATCCCATAAGTGCGAGCAGAAGACAAAGATACTGAATCGGAATATTGATGGTGAAGACGTTAAGTACGGATGAGATTGTCTACGGAGCAAATGTGGAGCTGATGGAACGCGGAGGAAGATAACAGCCGAAGGAGACAAAGAAGACAGAGGGATAAGAGGAAAATCAGAAAAGCGGCCCTTCGTGGAGGCCAAGGTTTCACGGAGGACAAAATATGCCTGCCGGATTAGTGACGTGAAGGTTATATTCCGATGACAAAAAGAGCAGAAGCTACTTCGGCGTGTGTTGATTATGGTGGAACGCGCGGATAAGCGGAGTAAGTGCAGACAACAAGTCTTTCAAGAAGTTGGCTGTAAAGGGAAGGCAAGCACTGGAGACAAAGGTGGAAGTGGGTTAGTTAGGTCCATAAACAATCTGAATGGATGAGACGTGGACATACGTCAGCGCTGCACAGAGGGATCCATTAAGGAAGGAAACAGTGAAGATATAAAAGAGAGAATGGATGATGGGAAACAGAACCTGCCTGAATCAGCAGACGCAGAGATCCTGACCACATGCAAGGACTGATCTCGGAGAGGAGGAGAGCGAGAAGGAAGTTGAGAATGTTCCCCTGGTGGCTGCCAGCTCCTTTGTAAAGTGAAGGGCGAGGTTACCCCACAGCTGAAGAGAGATGGGGCTGATGAACGGGAAGACTGAGGCGGGGTGGGAGCCGGAAGAGTCTTGGCAAGGACTGGGAAGCACCTGCGTCAGGGCAGCGCGGATGGATTTCCAGGTGATGCTGAAGGCCGGCTGAAGTTTGCCCACTGTGAACTGGTGGTGGTTAAAACCTACCCCACTGTAAGGTTTTCTCCAGCAGTTCTTCAGCTACCTGGGCACAGAAATGGAGAAAAGGGACAGCTAGGGTTGACGTTTCCTCTGATGAATATGACAAAGGCAGAGACGTGACTTTGGAATCTTGAGAGAGACACAGGGAAATGATGGCTCGTAGACTCTGCGTAAGACGTGGAAGAAAGTAAAGATGAAATAGGTGAATGAGCAGTGAGAAGCCTAAGCCATGAACAGTCGATGCCCACCTGAGTTTGAACTCTGGCCAGAACACGAGGAACCAGACAGGAAGTCTGGAAAGACAGGAGGCGGCAACCAGAGGGCGGGTGGCAGGCTTGTGATCCAGGGGTGGGGGAAGTGTTGGGTGTTCTCAGCTCCAGGCCGTGGCTCAGGGAGTGGAGGGAGGTGATGTGGAGGAGAAAGCTGCGGAGAAAGGAAGTCGAGAAAACGGGGGTCAAGGTGTGGGGGAGGCCATGTGTGTATAGGTGATGTGACAGCAGGAATCAGGGTGAAGGAGCACCCTTCGACCAACATAAATTCACTAGTGAGTGAGTGAGAGAGACAGCGAGAAGGAAGGGAGGCAAGCAGAGTGAAAGGTGTGTTTTGCTCAACGAAGCCTGATTTTCAACGAGACTGTGGAAGTTGTACAGAAACACCAGTGGAGGACGAGGAGGGAGCCAACTCTGCCTCTAATCCCAGAGGCACAGGGACCAGGAAAAATGCGCAGCCTCCTCCTCCTGCCCAAAAGAGGTGCATCCTCAAGGGAACCCCAAAGTCTCAGCCCCCACCTCCCTGGGCCACCTCCCCTGGTCCTTCCAAGTCTACCGTGTCACTCTGCGCTGTTTCAAAGGTTGCATTTTTTGGTTAGCGCAACTCTGAAGTTAAAGCAGTTATTCTAGCAACATAATCTCAGAAGCAAATCTGAATAACATTCCACTTTGTTGGAAAAGTCTAGATCTGAGTTTAACTTTTTAAGGAAGACTTTCAAGGAAAACTCACCAGAAACTCGTGTTCACAACCTCCCCAGTTGGCGTGTTTGGATTTGGTGCTTGGTGTGTCTGTAACAGCATCCTTTCACACTTCCGCATCTCCACAGTTACAGGGTCTTAGTCGTGAGTCATAATGAACTCTTCTTTGGTGAGTGGGAGTAAGATTTGCACGTGAACCTGAGACACTAAATTATTAATAGCCTCCTAAGGCTTTGGATTTTTGCTGTGATGCCTGTAGTGCTTTCATAAACGTTTAAGGTCATTACAATGAAATGTAGGCTCAAAATATAAAACTTTTAAAGCTATTCTTCCCACTCCAGTTTCAATATTTTTCAAGATAAGGAAAACACTAACAATAAAAGGCCCTTTTGAGCTGCTCTTGGGGTAAATATTGAGGCAATGAACTTAGTAATACTTTTAAAATGCTATGGCATGGTACTGAAAAAGAATAAGCTCTGAACATTTTGTTTTCACTCTATGGCATTTATAGCTCATCAGCATGACTTCCTTGACAGTTGGTGTTAGCATTAAACCAATTCTACTGAAGAAAAGTGAAAAATTGAAACGACTGTGAGATTGCCCCCAGAAGACATGCAGTTTTACTGGTTATTGCCTACTTGTTTTCTCTAGGTTCATTGCGGGAGACAGTGCAAGAAATATTCATGAGAAACTTGGATCACAAAGAAGAAAAGTCTTTGCAAAATGCTGAAGAATTTGTCATTGAAAGGCAAGGGGCGGGGAGATGGAGGAAGTCAGTCATAACTGTTACCTTCAAGGGTGAGAATGAAAATAGAAAGGGTCCAAAGGAAACTCGGCCCTAAGAAGGGATTTCCAGAAGAGACGTAGGTTATTTACAAGTTTTTAATGGATTTCCAGTTGTGAAAGAGTAAAAAGAAATAAAACAGGTAAGGATGAACAGGCACGCTCTCTGTCAAAGAAAAGTAACCAAAAGCGTATTTGCTTCAAAAGAAATAGCTCTGCATCTGCTAGAGGAGGAATGACACGAAGTGAGAACATTCAGAGAAGTCATAGAGGAAAAAAACAAAGAAAATGAGAATCCTAGGTCTGCAGTGGTGGGAATCCTTCTGCAGGAGAAAGGAATGCAAAGGGTGTGAATTAGAGAATGGCTATGAGAATGTGAGATGAAATTCAAGGCAGGACCTCAGAGCCAATATGGGAAAGAGGAGGGGGGTTCATAGGAATCTAGAGGTTGTGACAGTCACACAGTCAAGGAGACAGCAGGATGTGTAGCAGGAAGACCTAAACCAGATACCGCGTCTACACACACTCAGAGAGACGGTGAGAGCAGACCACAGAGCTCAGGTATGCTTTTTAAGCCAACGTTTCGAAAATTATAATATTGAGTATGAAAAGATAAAGTGTGAAGTAACTGGCGTCAGGGCTCATCCCAGTGGTTCTGTGAATTTGCTGGGGCTGTCGTAATAAAGTACCACAAATAGGTGGCTTAAGGAACAGAAATGTGTGAATACTACTCAGCCATAGAAAAGAGTGAAATCTTGCTATTTATGACAACATGGATGGACCTAGAAGGCATTATGCTAAGTGAAGGAAGTCAGACAGAGAAAGACAAATCCTGTGTGATCTCACTTACATGTAGAATCTAAAGAACAACAACAACAAAAGAACAAATATAACTCAACAGAAACAGTCGTAGATACAGAGAACAGATAGGTGGTTGCCAGCGGGAGCGTGTGGGTGGGTTGGGTAGAGAAGAAATAGGTGAGGGAGATTAAGAGGTGCAAACTTCCAGTCGCAAAATAAACGAGTCGCAGGTATGAACTGTACAGGGTGGGGAATATGGTCGATAACTACATAGTATCTTTGTACGGTGACATTTCTTAACTAGACTTATTGTGGTGATCAGTTTGAAATGTATAGAAATATCAAATCACTATGTTGTGTACCAGGAACTAACATAGTGTTGTAGGTCAATTAGACTTCAAAAACAAACAAACAAACAAATTCATAGAAAAAGAGATCAGATTTGTGGTTACCAGAGGGTGGAGGGGGGGGGAGGGAGAATTGGATGAAGGTGGTCAGAAGGTACAAACTTCCTGTTATAAGATAAATAAGTACTAGGAATATAAGGTACAACAGGACAAATATACTTAACACTGCTGTGTGTTACATAGGAAACTTACTGAGAGTAAACCCTAAGAGTTCTCATCCCAAGGAAAAAATATTTTTTTCTAGTTCTTTAATTTTGTCTCTATGAGAAGATGGATGTCCACTGTACTTATTGTGATAATCACCTCGTGATGTACGAAGTCAAACCACTCTGCTGTACCCCTTAAACTTATACAGTGCTGTCTGTCAATGACATCTCAATAAAACTGGAAGAAAAAAAGACCCATTTACTGAACATGAACTCACAATCTTATCAAAAGAAGCTAACATCTAAACAGTGATTTTCCTTTGACTTTCAAACAGGACTGACAACTTTCTGTGGCCAAACATATCAGACATTAAAGCAGTATCTTTGTAGCAAGGCTTTTCTTTTTTTTAATGTTTTTATGACATTTATTTCTAGATCCTTTAAAGCAATTTATTATTTTATTACTGTTTTTATATAAATTTTCCTTGCTTAACTGAAGCATAGTTTGGCCAGAGTAAACCTTTGACAAACGTTTATTAAAAAACAAAGTCCTTACCCCCTTGGTAACCATAAGTTTGTTTTCTAAGCCTGCGTCTGTTTCTGTTTTTAAATTAGGAGGTTGGCATTAACATATACACACTACTATATATAAAATAGATAACCAACAAGGACCTAATATATAGCACAGAGAACTCTACTCAATATTCCATAATAAGCTCTATGGCAAAAGAATCTGAAAAAGAATAGATACATGTATATGCATAATGGAATCATTTTCCTGTACACCTGAAACTGACACAATATTGTAAATCAACTATACTCCAATAAAAAATTTAAAAATTTTTTTAAAAAATGAAGACCTAATTCTCTGGGGAAAACATCTCTGGGGACAACATCTATTGTCTCCAATTTCTCCTATGTTGTTTACAGAAAAGGGAAAGAAATATGAATAAAACTGCATAAAAACAAACCAAAAATCCCAGAAATTTACTTTCTCACAGCCGTAGAGGCTGGAAGTCTTAGATCCAGGAGTCGGCAGGGCTCGTCCTCCGGAGGCTGTGAGGGACTGCCCTCGGCCTCTGTCCTGGGCTTGCATGGACATCTTCTCTCCGTGTCCCTTCACGTGGGGTCCTTCCTGTGTGCATGTCTGTGTCTACATTTCCCCTTTTTCTGAGGACACTTGCCACATTGGATCAGGGGACCTCGTGGGTGACCTCATCCTAACTTACCCAATTTCATCAGCCACAATCCTTTTTCCAAATCAGCGCACATGCTCAGGCGCTGGGGGTAAGGACTTCAGCCTGTGGACTTCAACGGGGACACACGGTGGGCAGCAGGGTCACCAGCATAGGCCCAGCAATCGTGGGATTTCTGTGTAACCCAGATGTCATCTGGGGTCTCCTGCTCCTTGACATTGAAACACAGTCCTATTGGACTCCCATTCTTGCCCGGTGGATATTCACCCCCTCTCTAGTACGAGGGGCTTTTCCGGGTGGTGGGGCATCTATTGTCAAGACCCACTGTGGTTTCCGGCCCCTGCTCCGTGTGTTCTCACCCTGCACAGCCATGACCCTGAGGGCCGTACACGCCTTACTTCCGTGATATCCGCCAGAATCACGTGGAATAGATGAGCCCCACTCACCAAGCCTTTGTGAGGGGAATGGACACATGAAAAATCTGAAGGTCATTGAAGGGGACCAAGCAGGGCATAGAGGCCACACACGCAAACAACCTAAAATCACCTGCCGACCTTCCTGCAGCGAAGAGCCCTTTGGACGCATCTGCCACCAGGCTTCCCCGCCAGGGTTGCGTCTTCCTGGGGCCTGGCCAACCCTCAAGCAAGCCTTATGCCTCCTGCAGTCCTCTGAGAGCAGGCGTGATTCCCCGAGGAAGAGGGAGAACCTGCTCCTCTCTCGGTCACATCTGTCACCTTGTCCCCAGAGCAGGGCCACCCGTGTGCCCCTGTGTGGCTGTAGCCCTTGTGATCACAGCTCTCAGCTCCCCTTTGGAGCCGCTCTCTCCACAAGGCTCATCCATGGGGAGTCCCTGTATCAAATCAAAGATGCATCCCAGCCGCCCCTCTATCCCTCCTTCCCTTTCCGCAGGGCTCAAGGCAAAACGCCTCCACTCACTTCAGGCCCATAAACTTCCTACAGCCCAGCGTGTGAGTTCAGACTTGTCTCAATCCCAGAATATATTTGGATAGGGACTTCCATTTCATTTGTTTATTAAACTTCCTGACATGGGAGTTCTGGCAATGAAAAACAAGAAAATTTCTGTCAGAACTGAAAGAAATTGAAAATGTAAGAGAAGTGATCTAGGGGAGTGAGAATCTGTGCTTTCAACATGTCAGAAAACAGGGGAACTGATTAAAATACGATATATAGAAAACGCTCAAAGGAAAGCAAGCACAAAGTCAAAGATTTGAAAGAGCCGAGTAAATACTCCCAACTGCTAGGATATTCATCAAGTACAAGCTAGGAAAAAACAAAGGTAAAATACTGGAGTGAAATGTCAAAAGACAACATCCAAGAGACAATTTGGTCAACAGAGTCAAAACAGGTAAGAGAAGAGGAGAAATGGAGCAAGATTAAAGACATTTCCTACATTTTGAGTATGCAAGAGGAGACAGGGTGAGAGTAGGCTTAGGAACTAAAAACAGATGGAAGTTTAGCCAGGAGAAAAGGGGGACAAAAGGAGCACGGCATAGACTTGTTTCCAGAACAAGTCTAGAAAGGACTGATTCTGAGGGCAGTGGTGGATCCTGGGGTGCACCCCACATCCCCTCAATGAAGCATCTTAAGCACTGGGGATGCTGTGGGCCTTCAGGGATTGCCGCAGACAGAAAGAGGGCCTTACCTGGGCTCACACACCTTCCCAGGGCAGCCCGCAGCTGGTGACAGTCTAGGTCGGGGCAGACAACCCTAAGGGCCCTGCTAGTTCCACAGCCCCCTGAAGGCCCTAGGCCCTAGGTCCTCACGGCTCCTCCCCTGCCATGTCCTGCTTTCTCCTCTCCTTTTCTATGTGTTGGTACTAAAAGCATTCCTTAATTGATACCCTGCCCATGAAACTCCATCTCAGAGTCTGCTTTCCTGGGAATCCAACTTGTCATCCAAGATATCTATTCTTAGCAATTCATTTGCTTTTTCAGATGAATTTATATGAGACCTTGAAAATGAATGATGTCATAGTCTGTCTGGACTGCTATAAATAAAATACCATAAACTAGGTAGCTTATGGACCACAGAAATTCATTCTTCATAGTTCTGGAGCCTGGGAAGTCCAAAACCCAGGTGCCACAGACTGGGTGTCTTGGTGAGACCCAGCTTCCTCATAGACAGCATCTTCTCGCTGTGTCCTCACGTGGTGGAAGGGGCCTCATTTATAAGGGCACTAATTCATTCATGAGGGCTCCAGCCTCATGACCTAATTATCTCCCAAGGGCCCCACCTCAAAGTACTATCACACTGGGGATTAGGTTTTCAAAGAGTGAAATTTGGGGAACACAAACGTTCAATCTCCAGCAAGTAGTATGGAAAAGATGCTAAGCAGGGGAAGAAATCCTGCTTTGTTCTTTGAAACTTCAAGAACTGTCTGGGAAAACCTGGTTTTTAATGTCATATGCAAGAAAAGTCAATAGTTTAAAGAAACAAGTGTATTATAAATAAAGAGTTAAAGAGAGAAAGGAAAGGCAATTCTCACTTGAGGCCACTAACACTGTTGATAAATTCCTTATATGAGTCTTATTGTAAAGCCTGGTGTGTTTGGCAGAAATATGATGGACAAGGCACAATATTGTGCCATAAAGAGACGATAGCTGCCTAGTGATTTAAGAGAAATAAAGAAGCAAGATAGAGAAGGGTCTATGTTATATGCCAGGGGGATGTATTAAACCCGCAACAGTGAGCAGCCATGATCCACAAGAGGAGCAAAGAGAGAGATGAAGGGAAAGTCCTGGTGAAGTTTAGGTCCTTAGTCTTAGTCTATCTATAAGCCCTGCAAAGAAGAAGGATCTCCAATGTTGGCTCGGGAGAAACAGTAGGTTTTGCAAAAGAGCTTTCATTTGAAGACACTCTCAAAGAAGGGGTGGGTAACATAACTAGAAAACAGTTTTACACTGAAGAAGCAATTTCTGGGGCGAACTTTCTCTTCCATGGTTGGTTCTGCCTACTATTAAAAAAGTGTGTCGGGACTTCCCTGGTGGCACAGTGATTAAGAATCTGCCTGCCAATGCAGGGGACATGGGTTCAAGCCCTAGTCTGGGAAGATCCCACATGCCATGGAGCAACTAAGCCCATGCGCCACAAATACTGAGCCTGCACTCTAGAGCCCACGAGCCACAACTACTGAGCCCGTGTGCTACAACTACTGAAGCCCATGCACCTAGAGCCTGTGCTCTGCAACAAGAGAAGCCACTGCAATGAGAAGCTCGCACACCACAACAAAGAGTAGCCCCTGCTCGCTGCAACTAGAGAAACCCCGCATGCAGCAACGAAGACCCAATGCAGCCAAATATAAAAAAAAAAAAGTGTGCCATATCAATGGCAAATTAAAGCGTGCTATAATATTGTATTAATTAGCATGAAAAGTAGTCAATGACATAATGAAAGAAAATTTCAAAACTGCATGCTAGTGACCTCATTAACATGAAATACTGTGTCTCCATGTGTGCATTTATGTACGCAGTTATCACTGGGTAATGGAACGTTGAAGGATATTTTATATACTTTTGTACTGGTTGAATTTCCTGTGACATCATACACAATCCATACAATGTTTAATACTGAGTAAATGATGAAATCAAGGAAGATGACAAAAAAGAATCAGTCTTGGGCCAAAGACTTTCCTGTATAATAGAAATGTGAAAACCGTTACGTGCAGAAAAGAAGAATTTGTGAAACATGGTAAAACATAAAAGGACAGAAGTTAAGAAAATCGCAACATTTTTAGATGGGAAAAAATTAAATGTTTGAGAAACGGGAACTGTTGGGAGACAGTTCTCCATGGAATGCTTGCACTCCTGCACTGCCTAAGCCTTCTGAGTGAAGGCCAGGTTTGGAGAGGGAACAGCCTGAAAGCTGTTCCTCCAGAGAGGTTTAGAAACGGATCTCAACAGGGACATCCCGGGGCAGCAAAGATAAAGCCCAGTACTTCCACCCAGAGACTTTGGCTAACAGTCCAGGATAATGAGAAATCTCCCTCTCTCCAGGGGGGAGAATGGGCGGTCGTCCCAGCAACCCCATTTAGCTCAGAATCTCCTCGTTGGGGATCTGCTCCTGGGATGTACTCTCACTGATTGCGTAGGTACCATTGGGCCCTCGTCACATCACATCACTGTGGGGACAGGGATGCAGGAACTAGTACGTAATGCCTCACTGACTGCTGATTTGCTGTGAGTAATAAATGGTCTGTGTCTCTGACTTTGGGGTCTTGTATCCTGCTGTCAGGACACTATATATATAAAGCCGGGACAGGCCAACTTGTCATCTTTCAAGAAGAGTAAAATCTTAGACCCAAGTGTAAATTATGTTATTTCCTTTGGTGTTGGGAAAAGAACCGTAAATATTTTGAATTTAATAACACTCTGATAATCAAATGGGAGCCCTGATAGTTGAAGACCCCGTGCAGATTTCAGGGCACAAGTTCAGTGACTCATAACCTTAAACTCAAATATGATGGACGTTGGTAGCTTTACGTCGTTCAGATGGGATACATCCCTTACCGAGTTCCTGCTCAATAAATAGCTGCCAGATTTGACGCTTACGTGCAGAAATACAAATTGCACATTTATGCGTCTACATTCATAGGATCATTGTGCTTCTCTTCAGCCTTCCTGTCTGCTCTCACTGGATGTGGCTTATTTTACTTTGTCCCCACCCTTCCTGCCCAATGCTTGCCCACCATCTTTTCACCGTGTTGTGAATGTTGCCTCACGTTTTTGGCACCTTCCCTTGCTCTGAGTTTTGAGATGTTCCTATGCTTTATTTGTCTGCGAGGCGTGTTTTTTCATCCCTAAAGTTTATCAGTTTTGTCCTGTTTCTCAGAAGGGCAAACAACAGCCAAGAGCCACCACTGACTGAAGGGAGGCAGGGCTGTCTGTCTGTCCACCAGGCAGCCCCCTTTCACTCTCTCCGATGACCTTGTTCCAAAGACTCCCTGGACCTTCAGGTTTCTCTCAGGTGCCCCACGAGATAGGGGCATATATTGGGAACTTGAATTAAACGTCAAGAATAGCTCTCCTGATAGTGCTCTGAAAAGGTTCCAGATACCCTGGCAGTGAAACCAAACAGTTGAATTCTCTTTACCTTCTTCATGTTTGGTCAAGCTGCTCCCTCTCAATTGCTAGTTTTTCAATTTGCAGTCTTATTGTTCATTATCAGAACAAACATTTTTGATTGCTTTATTCAAAAGGTCCACATCAAAATATGCTCTAAAGATGTTTCCGGGAAAATGGACTATTGTTGCTTAAATGCACACTTACCGGAGAGCTCTTAAGAATGCCTAGTAAGTGCCTACATTTACATAAGATTCATTTGCATCATAATTACTGCACTTTGAATGCCTTTCTTTTTCTTTCTTAGTGTTAGTTTCTTAACCTCTTCTCTTCGCTGCATTCTTTAAGACCTCAGCACTCTCCCTGTGTCAGTGCTAAGACTTGGGTGGAGTCTTCAGGAGATAATATTGCCTTGTCTCTAGGACGAGGGTGGGTGCTCTTGTCTAGCGGGGACGTCTTGCACGTCTGAGTCTCACCCTACCCACGCTAAATATTCTAAAACAAAGTCTTCCCTCTTTTGTTCTGCTACTTAGTTTAACCCTCTGCTGCACAGTAGAGAAAGGAAGAGGGATGGAGAGGAGAGGTGAGTCCCTGAAGGCAGGAAGGAAACCTGTCTTAGAAGAACAGGTGTGTGCAAGAGATATTATCTACATCAAGATAATTCAGGGAACTTTCTTTGAAATATCTATTCGGATTAGGCTGAGACAGGTTTTTCCGAGGCACACCTTGAGTTGCCCAGTCGCAAAAATTTCCCCTTCTCCAATGCACCACAGAGAGGAGAGAAGTGGAGGGAAACAGGCATCTTGGAGGCTATGGTCCAGGGTTGGGATTGGCAAAGTACTGGAAACCTGAATTGAGATGTCAGGGCATCAGGTCCTAGCTGAGAGTTAAATAAATACATCTCCAAGTTCACCTGGACTTGGCTTAGGGACCAGCAAAAGAGAGGAAATAGTGAAGGGTGATGACGAAATTCAAGTGCCTTTGTGAGGTCTGGGTTGGGATAAGATCAGGTGGGGCCTTGAGGCAGGAAGGATGTGGTAAATGACGCAGAGGCAGGGCTCTGGGGACAACCAGAGCGGGTATGGGGGAGGGAGGCTGGCAGGCGGGAATCTTCATCCTGCTTTGTTGCTGCTACACTCATTTCTTTCCCTCTAGCTCTCCTTCTTACAATTACTCCTTCAGCAAACAATCACAGAGCATGTAGGATGCCCGAGACATTGTACCAGGCAACATGCAAATCAGATATTCCTACCTTAGTAATTACCCTGTTACAGGGGATCGCGGTCTAGGCCTCCATTTCCTAAACTATGTGTAAAGCATCGTAATGGTTTCCATAAGCTACAAATAAATATTTTCTGACATTTTGTTTCTGTAGTCGAAGAAGTTTGGGAAAAGCCTATAATATGCCACTGCTGGATAATCACATTGTATATCTGCACGGGAAAGGCGCTGACATATCCAGCAATACAGAAATTTTTCAAATCATTATTTCATCAATGTTTGATCACAGAATTCAAAAGTATGAGAACTCAAAGTATGAGAACTTTGTTTCTCAGAACAATTTGTAATATTTTAAACGAGGGGTATTCTTCGAACATATTTTCAATGGTGATTTAAAGTCTTTGTCTAGTAAGTCCTCTGGACTCCTCGGGGACAGTTTCTACTGACTGCTTTTCGTCCTGTGAGCTAGGCTTGGCTCACAGGTGGGCACCTTCAGACAGAGAGAGCTCTGAGTCAGGTCAAATAAAGGCCAGCTTGAGATGGGGCTGTTCGGTGAGGCGCTGGACAAGTTGGGAAGTGACAGTTCTCTGGGGACGGGGCTCCAAGGCAGTTCTGGCCCCTCCAGGGGTGGCAAGTCTCCTGGAGTTCACAGCTCCCCTGGTTGTGAGCTGTTGGTTTTCAGGGCTACAGCAGACCTTGGAGAGGGTGTGGAATGAGGGCAAGTTAAAATGTCACAAGTCTTCCTGGTTTTTTGAGGTTCTGCCATTTTTCTTGAATAAACACTCCTTGGTTAGTTACAAGCCTGTGGCTAATTTCCAGAGTTCTGAAAAAGTGGATTTTGACAGTTTTTGCCAGTGTTCCTACTGCTTTCACGGACGAGCAGATCTTCAGAGGTCCTGACGCCACCATTCCTTGAATGCACTTTTTGGATGCCACTGTGCCTTTATTTTTGTTGCCCCCCCATGCTAGGAATGCCCTTGTCTTCTGTTTACGCTGCTTGGAAATTTGTCATTTGGATGTCAGATGTCTCATGCTCAGTGTAGCCTTCACCGACCTCCTTTTCTTCCTCCCTCCCGGGCAGGATTACTTATGCCCCGTATGACTTGTTCATGCATTTTACAGCAGTCATCACGCAGCCTTGAGCAGAGCTGTTGCACTATACACTCAGTTCTGGATGCTATGAACCACGTGCCCAGGGCGCACGGCTTACAGACATCTCGAAGTCGCCCGTGGAGTTACACAGTGAACCATCCACGTGGCCACACCTGGGTGCCTTGCGTCCATCACCACCAGCTAACACGAAACACTTAAGACAGAAGTAAGGTCTAGCTCAAAGTTGTTCACCTAAGATTAAATCTAGAACTTCTCTAAAGTACATACTTAATCATTTTTAAATGAATGAACGAAGACATTTATGTGGAAGACAATTTTTCCAAGGACCAGGGCGGAGGGGATGGTTTTGGGGATGATTCAAGTGCATTACATTTATCGTGCACTTTCTATTATTATTACATTGTAATATATAATGAAATGATTATACAACTCACCACAATGCTGACAGGAGGTGGAGCTCAGGCGGTAATGCGAGTGATGGGGAGCAGCTGTAAATACAGATGAAGCTTCTCTCACTCGCCAGTTGCTCACCTCCTGCTGTGCGGCCCGGTTCCTAACAGGTCACGGACCGGTACCAGTCCGTGGCCCCGGGGGTTGGGGACCCCTGTTACAGATCATAGATAGACTCTTCCTCAGAAAAACTTATCATGTAGGATATAAACAAGAAATAAAAAATAAGTGAACTAAATAGAGACCTATACTGCCATGGGTTAGGAATAAAATTCCCATTATTTCCACAGCAAGGGAGAAGGATTAGCAAATTCATGCATTAACCTTCTGTTTATTATGGGATTTCTACTTAATTCATGCTTTAGGCCTTAATTATACACGTTTCCATATGTCTTATTAAGAAATCCTTAGGCTGCGAGAAACAGAAGCTGCCTAGAGGTGGCTGAAGTAATGAGCAATTTTTGTAAGGAATCAGAGGTATTTCACAGAAACCAAATGAACAACTTGACCAGGGCCCCTGAGGAGACAAAGTCAGAACTAGAAGGTCCACAGCTAAGGTCACTCCTCCCTCTCTGAGACCATGCTCTCGGATTCTCGTTTCTCTTCTCTGCACATCTGCACATCTGCTTTCTTCTTTTCTTTCTAACAAAGACCTACTTTGTTCTAGGGCAGCATGCAGAAGGTCACCACAGCCGAGGCTTCAAATACTCTGTTAAAGCATCTCATCAAAACTAACCAGAGTTGCTGAGTCCCTGTTTTGAATTCCTACGAGAGTGAATCTGCGGGACAAGCCTGGATCAAGGGGGAACCACTTGGCTACGTGGCTGTGCTCGGGGGCAGGGTTATGTGGCTCACTTGCTAGCGACTTGGCCACGTCTGTGGGAGCTGGCTCACTGGAAGGAAACGGGCAGTGGGGACGGGGCTGCAGGTGATGGGAGTTTACCTGGATCGACACCTTTATTCGTCTGTTAGGGCTGCCATCACAGAATACCACTGACTGGGTGGCTTAAACAACAGAAATTTATTTTCTCACAGTTTCAGAAGGTAGAAATCCAAGATCAAGATGCCAGCAGGGTGGGTTCAGGTGAGACCTCTCTTCCTGGCTTGCAGACAGCTTCCTTCTTGCTAATCACTTGGCCTTTCCTCTGTGTGCCCTCGGAGAGAAACCTGGGTTGCCTCTTCTTCTTATAAGGATACCAGTCCTACTGGATTAGGGCCCCACCCTTATGACCTCAGTTAACTTTAATTATTTCCTTAAAGGTCCTATCTCCAAATATGGGGGTTAGGGCTTCAACATATGAATTTCAGAAAGACACAATTCAGTCCGTAACAGCATCCCACAAGGTACCCACTATGCCATCGAAAATGATATCAGATTTTAATGTCCAAGCGTAATGCAATGGCCACTAATGGACTAGAATTGTTAAAGTCTTGTTAAAGAATAATTCATGAATTATGTTTCCTTCTACATGGCCAATAACCTCATATATATGTATGGAGAATATGTGGTCATGTATATGCAATTCTCAATTATCCATACTAATGAAGATGTAGAGTGTATATTCAGATGACTGAGAAATGAAAAGTACTGTGGCAACTGCTCTATTCTAGTAATCAAATGTCCTATAGGAAGGAACAGTACCATTTGGAGAACATAGGGCATAACTTTGCTGTGCCTTTCTTTTCTTAATTGAGTAGGAAGAGCTGCCCTACTGGAGTCACGTAGCTCTCTCCATCCTGTTTTACTGAGTAAGGGAGAGGGTAGCACAGAAAGCATGAAAATGGGCCTCAAAATGACAGAAGTGGGACTTCCCTGGTGGCACAGTGGTTAAGAATCCACCTGCCAATGCAGGGGACATGGGTTTGAGCCCTGGTCCGGGAAGATCCCACATGCCGCGGAGCAACTAAGCCCGTGTATCACAACTACAGAGCCTGCGCTCTAGAGCCTGTGAGCCACAACTACTGAGCCCACATGCTGCAACTACTGAATCCCACACGCCTAGAAGCCCGTGCTCCGCAACAAGAGAAGCCACCTCAATGAGAAACCCATGCACCAAAATGAAAAGTAGTCCCCACTCGCCATAACTAGAGAAAGCCTGCGAGCAGCAACAAAGACCCAACACAGCCAATAAATAAATAAATAAATATTAAAAAAATAAAAACAGTAAACTGATTTAAAAAAAAAAAAAAGACAGAAGTGAGTAGACCTGGCAGAAAATGAAGAGGACTCTTTATGGGATGCAGAGGTCAATTTAAACACATTGTACTTATCGTACCACTCAGAGGATTGTATCTGAGCTTTAATGGGGGCAATACCATCCCCCTCTAAACAAGTGCTGCTCCACTCTGTCTCTGAAATCCATTCACTCAAAGCCAAAGACTTATTCAGATACCACTTGGGTGCCGCTCTGAAAGCAAACATCCTAATATCGTCTCCGGAGCTTAGGGATACTGTTCTGCTCCCGGGAAACACTTCTATGCCCTTTCGGTCCTCAGGAAGCTAGTAATCCGGAAACACAGTTAAATCTTGAGTCATTCAGAGCCTGCCCTGCGGAGTGCTACCCTGCCTCCGCTGTGCCCATTCTCTGCCAAAACAAGGGAAGGAAACTAACACAGACCGAGCACCTGCTGTGCAGCAGCAATACGTCATCTTACCTACTCAGTTCACTCTCATTTCATGTAAAGCTACTACTAGTCAGACAACTCCTTCAAATACAGAAAATAAGAAATGACTAAAATCTAACATATATGTCAGTAAATTACTATTTATAACTTTTATGGTCTAGAGCTCTAGCGTACATGAAGTGTAGAGTCGTGGTTGGGAATAAGGGCTCAGGAGTGCAAATGTCAAGGTCCAAACCCCAGCTCTACCACTTCCTGGCCGTGTAACCTCAGACAAATCACTTAAGCTCTCTGTGCTTCAGTGTTCATTATCAAAACGGGGATAATAGTAAGGTCTACTTCATAGGATTGTTGGGAGGAATAATGAACAAATGTAAATGCTTGCAGAATATATGGCACATAGTGCTATGTTCGTTTTGCTCTCATTTCAATTTCTGTTACTTCCATGTTAGCTACTATGGCAGGCAGACTCTGAGAGGGTCTCCGCCATCCCCACTTCCCGTATTCACACCCTGAATAATCCCTTCCCTTTGAGTATAGCTGGGACCTGGGCGTTGCTTCTAACCAATGAAATACAGCAAAGGTGATGGATGTCACTCTTATGATCAGATTAATAAAACTGAGCTCCCTACGTTGCTGGCAGACTCTACAGCCTTGTTGGCTTGCATTAATGATGCAAACTTCCACACTGGAAAGGCGCACATGGCAAGGAGTTGAGGGCAGTGCCAGCCAACAACCAAGTGGGAAACCATGTCCCCAGTCCAACAGCCCCGGGAGCTCAGGAGCAAATCCTTCCCCAGTGGAGCATTCAGATGAGACCCCAGCCCTGGCCAACACCTTGACTGCAGCCTGTCAGAGACCCTGAAGCAGAGGCTCCACCTAAGCTGTGCCCAGGTTCCTAGCCCAAAGAAACTGCATTAAGAAGTGTGGACTGTTTTAAGCCACTGCATTTTGTGGTAGTTTGTTTTGCAGCAGTGGATAGCTAATATACCTCAATAGTGCAAAACACAAAGTGATTGCTCAGATAAATATTCATTCTCTCTCCCTTCTCAGTTATAGTTATATGTATATTTTCTAATGTGATTTCTGCCTGGAAATCATTCTTTAAAGCATTGGTGATTAAAACACACTGCTCCAAGTTGGCTTATATCTCTTGTGGTAACTGTTATTTTCTTGCTTTGATTCAGTTTCTTCAACAATACTAACAACTCCTCAGGAAGTACCTACATGTGGCATTACCCATATTATCTAATCAGTTTTCACAAAAACCCTGAAAGGTAAGTGTCATCACCTCCCTGTCACAGGTCAGGACGCTGGTCTTCTGAAAGAGTAAACCCCTTTTCCAGGGCTATAACTAGATGCTCTAAATTCTCCAAAAAAGAAACAAAAGGAAAAGCCACCCAGGTTTATGCTCATAGCTGCTCTCAAGATAAATACAATTTGCATACAGAGAGTGCGTAAAAACCTCCAAGGTGCAATTTCTCTTCTTTCTTCATTTCTTTCACCTAGAAAATCCTCATGCATCAATGAGGATTCAATCTGTCCTTCTCCGCATATCACTGCAATCAGGCAATGCTCTTGCTGAAGCGGAGTGATATCTACTAGGTGTCCTGTGTCAGAGGACATCTTCAGACACAACTCTATCTGAAGAAAACTAGCACCAGCTCAGAGTCGGGCCAACCGCTATCATTACAATATGCAAAGAAGCCTCCAAAACAGTTTTTCTGTCTAAGTTAATGCTTAGGCAGAAACAGAGCTGAGATTTATGCCCACAAATATCAAATTCAAAATTATGGTTCCCATGACAGTCATAACTTACCCTCAAGCACACAGGTAGTATTTTTAGTTGTTAGGTTATAGTGGGAATGCTGCAGCCAAAAATATACGTGTGATGTGTTCAGATTACAGCTAATACAAGACTGGTTAATGGAGAGCTCCTTTACCCTAAAGTTGTTTATCTTTACATGTAAGCTGATTCACTGCAGTGTGATTTTGGCACTTAAAGAAATGTGCGTTTCAAATTCAAGGGGGCCATAATGACTTGCAAATTTAAATTAGTTAGAGCTTAAAACAGGCAGTGTCTGAGCTCAGCACTCAACGACAGGTAGTGGGAATAAGGTAACCTCAGAGCACATTCAAATATTTAAGTTAAGGAGACTCAGGCAGAAAGACTAGTCTTGTTTATACGGTAGGAAGAAGCCTCGAGGTTAAAATAAACCACACATATTAAATGGTACACATAGAATATGCACATTATACTTTGTGTCCTAATGATCCAGTTACACGCATGCAAGTCTTCCTCTAAATACATTCACACATTTACAGTCATTCTTGAAAAACAGTAGAAAGTGGATATGAACATTTAATCTTGAAAACTAGCATGTCATCGTATGTCTGGGCCTGAAAATAAATTTGGAAGAAGAAACAGGATACAAGACAAAAGGAAGCCTTATATATTTAGCCTTCCCCTTCTGTTTGGATTTCTCACGTACCAGTGGCTACTTGGGGAAAATGGCTTGGCTTCAGTGGATGGTTAAATTATCTGAGTCCATCTCAGACAGTGCTGTAGAATGTGCCCGAGACACAGCACTTTGGGGCTTTTTATCCTTATAGAAATGCAGATTTCTGAAACAGTGTTTGGATATCCAAATTCTTCTTTGTCCATAAATACTACATGATCATACATGCAAAGATAATCAAACTAGGCTCACACACAGACATAGCAGGGTTTTTTTTCTTCACTCAGAATTTGAACTATGTGAAAACACTGAGCTCTGGAAGGGAACGAGAAGAGATCACTCAGGAGTGATAGAAAGATCTGGAATATTTTAAATGAACAGGAAGCATGGAGGGGGTAACTTAAAATGAGCATTTTAATTGGTTTTCCCTTCAGCTGTGAATCCCCAATTATCAAAATCCTGGGTTTCAGAACATAAAAGGTTGTTTAAAATGAACCAGACTTCTGAGATTGGATCCACACGGTAAACTAATCACATGCGCGCACCTGTTTTCCAAAGGTGCATTAGATGAAAGACGTATTTTAAAGCAGTGGTTCTCAAGGTGTGGTTCCCAGAACAGCAGCTTCAGCCTCACCTTGGAACGTATTAGAAACACAAATTTCTCCAGCCTCTTCTTGCATCTACTGAAATACTGCACATCTACTGAAATACTGGAGGGCAGGGCCCAGAAATCTGTGTTTTAACAAGACCTCCAGGTGACGCTGATGCAGGCTAAAGTTTGAGAACCCCTGATTTAAAAAAAATAAATAAATCCAGAGTAGCCCTGAAACATAAGAGAGAGTACCATCCGCAGACAAACGTGTTGAGATGTTTCTGATACAGAAGACAGACTGGATGGACGCTGAAAGCAACAGTAACAAGAGAAAACTGCACATCTTATCACATGCGGGAGAAAATGTCTGCTAGGGCAGCAGCAGTTCAGGGAAAGGATTATCTTATCAAAGAAAAGTGGTGCGAGTGGGGTTTGGGAATGGGGGAGGAGGGTGGGGAGCGTGTGGTGATTAATCCGGTGGTCGCCTCGGCACACCCGGCCAGGGCTGACCACTCCCCTGTGTCCCTCCCTCAACCCACTGTTGCCAAGCATCAGGCAGCGGTGGCCTTTACCAGTTATAGTGGAGGGTTTGGGTTGTACCAGTGAAGCAGCGCTGGGCCCCAGCTGGCTGCTAATGGGAAAGATAAGTGTCCCACACCAAGGACAGGCGGCTGCCTCCCCCCAGCAATCATCATTGACAAGACAAGGTCATCTCTACAGGTAGGCAAGCAGGGATTCTTAAAGAACAAGAATTAGAATCACTTGAAGAAAACCAACACCACGAGAGGAGAACCAAACTCAATAAGCAGAGGACCTAATAAAAATAGTAGAAATGAGCTAATAGAGCAATCAGAAGAGAATTTCAGACTCAGTTGTGTTTATCAGGGATGGCAAACGGCTTTGCTTAATAGAAAATCCAACTGAATCTTAGAGGTTTCTTTTTTTGTCATATAGAGAGTAGGATGGAGGGGGTAGCCCGAGGCTAATGTAGCTATTCGGTGATGACTTCAAGGATGTGTGATCTTTCCGTCTTTCTGCTTTGCCACCTTAAAGAGTGCCTTTAGTCCTAATGGTCACAAGACAGCTGCTGAGACCCCAGACCACATAGCTGCATCCAATGAATGAAAAAGAAGGAAGTAAAGAAGACAGCACCAACAGACTTGGCCAGAATTATATTTCATAACCTCAGCCAGGTGCGAGGTTTTATAAATTACAACACCTAGAATAGAGAGACCAAGGTTGTAAACCTACAGAGTACCTGCCACATAAGTATAATTATTATATTCGGAAAGATTTAAGAAGATATTGCATCTGCGAAAATTTTATATGTAATTGACAAAATTAAAAACTCAGTCAATGGACTCAATAGCAGAACGGACAGAGCCAAGTAGTAAATTAGTGAGTTAGGAAATCAAAGGGAAGAATGTTAGAAAAACTCCCAGAGCTGAAGTCTTTAGAAAGACTCTGAATTTCAAGCAGGAAAATTGAAAACTATTCTTGGAGGAATTTCAGAACACCAAAGATCAAATGAAAAAAATCAGAAAAGCTTCTACAGATACAAAGCAGGTTGCTTATTCATGTTAGCTGCGAATAAGTTCCCTCCATTGTCTGTCCCTCTGCTCTGCAATCACAAGTTAGCAACGCAGCCCCCCAGTCCAGGACTACATGGGTTGATTAAAGATTTCCACCTTCAAGCAGATGGCTGCAACAGTACGGTTAATACCTAGATCCTACGTGAGCTCTGCATAGGATAGGAAACAAAGAGCAAGTGAACCCTTTCGCTGATCTCTATCGTGCGGTCTTTCCTTTACTGAGTCAAAACCATAAAATTATGACATGAACCAGAGAGATGTAGGTAGCTCTATGTTTAGCAGACATTAAAGCAAACAAAAGTACACAACATGGCAGGGAAAAAAAGGCAATAAAAAGATGTAACAGATTTGTAACAGACTAAAAGAAATTAGATATTGCAATATTAATATTAGAAATAATAAAATGTAAAGAAAGAAGCATTTGCTGGCTTTAAAAAGGAACACATTTTTATATTTATAGAAGATACAAACCACAAGGAATATATAACAGTAGTAAACTTTTGTGTACTTATAAACACAACTGTGAAACCTATAAAGCAAAAGCTTATAGTAAAATAAGAAATGTGAGAGTTTGATATATCTCTCTAAGAAATAGACCAAGGAGACCCAAAAGAAGGTAATAAAGTTGATCTAATTTATATTAGTTCTCGTTCTCTCTCTCTCTCGTTCTCACTCCATTTCTCGCTCTCACTCTCTCTATATAAATAAAAGCTAATGCACTGGAAAGGCCAATAAAATAAGCAAAATTTGGAGAAGAAAATAAAAGACACAAAATAAACAGCATTAGAAATTAGAATGTAGCATGTCTTGCATATAGACAAGATTTTTCTTTTATTATGAGAAGATAATTTTGCTCCAATAAACCTAAAAATCTAGATCTCATAGATGATTCCCAAGGGAAAAAACTGACTCAAAACTACACTGAAAACCTTAAAATATCAAAAGCCGTATGGAAATTTTAAGATAAAAAAAACCCCTAAAGTATACCAGGACTAGGATGATTTTAAGGCAAGAAAAGAATAGATCAAGAAAAGAATAGTTCATTTCTACACCACATAAACCAGTCTAGAGTGTAAAAAAAAAATATGAGAAAGTTGGCAGCTAATTTTGACACCAAAGCTAGAAAACACAATACAAATTAAAATGCAGGTTTATATCACTTGATGAACAGGCCAGAGCAAGGGGAACCTTCCAGCTTTTGCCATTGGTCTGGATTTGGCAAAGGCTAAGACATAGAACATGTGACTTGGGGAGCGAGTGAAGCATGAAAGGAACTTCTGGGGATATGAACCTGGGCAGTTTATCCTCCTGTGTTTCCAGCGCTGATTTTCCAGCAAAATGAAAATAATAACAATAGTGACGATGATAACTCCTCGAGTTTGGAGACCATTACCCGTCCTCACAGAGTTATACGTGAATGTTGGGCCCCTAACAAAGAAGGAATTTTCCAAACACAAATACGGCTTTCCATTAAGCAGGCAGATTCAGACCTTGAACTCAGCCTAGAGTCCATATTACAGCAAATCATTTGCAGATGTCTGTGAGTCGGGGATGTGTCTAGGAAGGAGTGATGACAGCCTTCTCTGGGATGCATCACCTAGTTGGGCTCGTCCAGCGACAGTCTAGGCCTCCAGGTATGGCCTCAGAGCTGGGAGTTGTCCTGGCAGGGCTGCAGCACACAGCAGCTGCCTGGAGAACAGATTCAGAGCACGGACAGCTGTTTGGCTCAGAGAGCGGCAGATAGGAAGAACCCTCTGCCTGCCGCCAAAGTCAGCTGGGATATCTGCTATCCTTGCAGATATCAGGTCTCTATTAAATATGTAATTTCAGGGCTAAAATGAAAACTGAAACGAACCCACAATTTTTTGGAACAGTCTTCAAACATTCCAATCATAGCCGTGCTTGTTTTAATACAGCCGGCCATCTTCTGAGGCTCAAAAGGAATTTCCTCTGAGCAGGAAAAGTCTGAAAGGGAGTTCTTCAAAGATCCTTGGGGAAAAACTCTGTTTGCTAGCAGGAAAGGCAAGTTCAAGATGCCTCAGAGACCACACTGATGAAAAAATACTCTCACCTGTCAGGGCAAGGGGAGGTCATCCTGGGTCGCAGTTTGAGTTAGAACTCTTGCTCAAAACTCAAAGAGCAAGAAGACCATTAAAGACATCACCTTCCGCAACAAGGACCCAAGAACACACATCCACACACGGAATTCGTTACGTGTGTGTGCACGTATGTTAGTGCAGGGATGATGTCCAAAATATTTCACTGCTCTCACGGCATAGGATGACCATGCCTCCTGGTGTGTCTGGAACGAAAGGGGTTTCCAGGGACATGGGCCTTTTGGTGCTAAAACTGGGACCGGCCACGGGGGGTTAGATCACCCTGTGTCAGGGCGCTAACCACCCGGAACAGATGCCTGCTCTACACAACCCATGTGGCCTTACTGGTGCCATATCTGACTTCTCATCCTTAGGATCGGAGGATCTGAGCTCTGGGCAACGTGCAGTCCTGGGTTCAGTTCCCCAGATTTCTCACGCTTTCTCCTGCCTCCGTGCCTTTGCACAAACTCTTCCCTCCACCTAGAAAATCCCTGTAACTTCCTGCAAGAAGACTTCGTCACCCTTCAAAGACGGAACGGGTCCATCTCTGAAGATTTTCCCTAGGACTCTAGACTTTCTCCTATATCCAGAATGTGAGGGAAAAGGGGAGGCAGAAAGAATTCCACGGAAGCAAGGTTGCTCCTATCAATTCACTCATCAACGAGGAAGCATCGCTGAACATCTCTCCAATTGCCCACTCCCCAAATCCTGAATCAAAAATCTCTTCATCACAGTCGGTAACATTCTCCAGGGAGCCACTAAAAGCTATTATGGGCTTCTGTTCCTGCTGCCAGGGCCTGAGGCAGGGTGGAAAAGAATCTGAACCCGATGATTTGAGGTCCAGTAATGAAGACCCGCTGTTTCTGCAGGTCTGGGCCCCAGCCCTGCTCATAAGAAAAATCGTTTTCATTCAGATTAGATTACATCACGTTGTCTCTGAGCAAACAACTGGCGTATGTCCTTGAGAGATGCAGTCAGTTACGGAGGCTCCGGTGACCAGAGCCCTCCCGGGTCCGGGGATTGAGCCAGACCTGGAAGGACTTGGTGGCCCCTCCCCCGCTCCCAAGGCCCCGCCCTCCCAAGGCCAGCTAGAGTCTGCAGGCCCCGGGGAAGAAGCAGAGGTGAACACTGTCCTTCTGGGGAAGGACGCAGACGCAGATGTTCCTGCAGCCACAGGAAGAAGGCGGGATTGTGACCTGAAGATAGAACCAGGTCAGGGTTGGGGGAAGGCCCACAGGGACTGGATCAATTAGGGTCCCAGCAGGAAACAAATGGCCCACTGCAGAGCAGGGAAATTCAGAGAGTTTAATAAAAGGTGTGTTTACAAAGGCGTGGGCAGGGCGTAGGGAAACCAGAGATCAGTGCGACTCCCCGGGCTGGCCAGGCAGGTGTTACCACCCTTGGGTGAAGGGAGGGTGCGGTTACCAGAACCCAGAGACAGAGTGCTGAGTGAAGGGAGACAGCCACGTGACAGGGGGTGACACCAGACACCTGGTCGCACAAAGCAGAGTGGAGAAACGCAGGGAAGGTCTGCAGGGCAAACCGAAGGTGTCCGGCACTTGGACACACAGGGTGAAAGGCTGGGTCTGTGGTCCTTTCCTTCAAAGGTACAGAGAAAGTTGCAGACTACTTCGAACTTGAATCTTGGTCCTTTTCTTAAAATTTTATTTATTTATTTATTTATTTATCCATGGGGGCACACGGGCTATCCCAGTTCCCCAGCCAGGGATCGAACCCATGCCCCCTGCACTGGGAGCGTGGAGTCTTAACCACTGGACCACCAGGGCAGTCCAGAATCTTGGTACTTATAATCTCTGTTAAAAAGCATCAGAGAGACCGCCAAGGTGAATATCCTGGCTCTACCGGGAACTAACCGTGTCACCCGTGGCAAGTTCTCCCCATTTCTAAGACCTGGCTCACCCACCTATCAATAGGCACAATAATAATACTTATTCAAGACTGGTTGAGATTCAGCAAAGCATCCCCCATAGTGAACGGTGCTTAATCAATGTTAACACTAATTTTCCGGTTATCGCTGTGACTGTGTTTTGATAAATATTCCATATGCTATGTCATCTGATGTTTTCCTATTGAAAAGGCTAAAGGGCCAAGGGAACAAGGAGGAAAGTAACAGAGGCTTCTCTGCCCCGTTCTCTCTGGCACCAAGAGAAAGAGGAGTGGCTGGGTGACCGGATGTGCTAAGACACAGAGGCCATCGAGGCAGGCGAGAGGCCCAGAATGTCAGGCACCAGAGGGGATATTTGCAGAGGCATTGTAAGGCCCAGCTTTCCAACCGACTCTCGTAGGTTCAAGCATCTAACCCCCAGGAAAGGGCTGGGAGGCTCACACATCCCTGTTATACTTAAAAAGGGAAATAGACCAGAGAAATGAAATTGAATTTATGTACAACAATCTATGCATTATGCAATGACATGAAAACTCTACAGCAATTCAGTGGTGATCTTAGCACATGTCTGGGAAGACAGGAAAGAAGACAGGAAACTTCTGACAACAACAAAAAGTCACCGTCTGCACGAACTTTCTTTTATGTAACGACTTGGGAGAAATGTCATTTAACTGTTCCCTATAGTTTGGAAGCACAGGATTTTCTCCTCTATATCCCACCATAAGTATAATCTTTTAGGACCTACTGTATAGCACAGGGAACTCTACTCAATACTCTGTAATGACCTATGCAAGAAAAGACTCTAAAGAAGTGTGGATATATGTACACGTATAACGGATTCACTTTGCTATACACCTGAAACTAACACAACATTGTAAATCAACTCTACTCCAATCAAAATTTTTTTTAAAAGTATAATCTTTTATAGTAAAACTTCCTGTTTTGACAAACTGACGTAGCTAAGTTAAAAACAGAGAATGAGTACTGGCCAGCTGCTAGCATTCTGTGGGTCCACAGATCACTTCATTCAGCGTCGGAGAACAAGGCAGATGCAGAGAAAGCAGAACAGAATTTCTGCCAGGAGATTAAGCATGAACTGAGAGCACACAAAGAACTAACACCAAGGACATGCGTGCCGCGAGCCCTGGGCTTAACATTTTAGTCTTTGATATCTTAACTGTTTTGATTCCAGAAACTTAAGCGGACATTGGTAAGTTGTATGCTTTTTTTTTTTTTTTTTTGGATGGTTGGTTTTGGACTTTTGGCTTCTTTAAAATAGCAGCTTCGTTGAAATAGAATTCACAAAGCATACAATTCACCCACTTAAAGTGTACAATTCAGTGGTTTCACAGGAATGTGCAACCATCCCCGTTGTCAATTACATTGTCATCACCTCAAAAAAAAAAAAAAAATCCCATCCCCTTTAAATATCACTACTTTGCCTCCACAACTATGCCTCTCCCCAGCCACAGACAACCACTGGTCTATGGTCTGTGTATACAGATTTACCTGTTCTGGCCATTTCATATAAATGGAATAATATAACATGAGCTCCATTGTGACTGTCCTCTTTCACTTAGCATAATGTTTTCAAGTGTATCTGTGTTGTAGCATGTATCAGTGCTTCACTTCTTTCTACGGCAGAATAACATTCCATTAAATGGATATCCCACATTGTGTTTACCCATTCATCAGCTAACGGACGTTTGGGTTGTTTCCACGTTTTGGCTGAGATGAATAGTACTGCTATAAACATTCATGTATGAGTTTTATTATGGATATATGTCTTCATTTCTTTTGGGTAGATTTCTAGGAGTGGAATTGCTGGGTCATATGGCAACTCTATGCTTAGCAATTTGAGAAACAACCAGGCTGTTTTCCAAAGTGGCTGCACCATTTTACATTACTATGACTCCTTCGTTTTTTTCTACCACTCTTAGAATGGTTACGATGGTAATCAACCTAACAGCTAAGTGAAAGTACAAAATACTGGGCTGGCGTCTATGCCAGTCACATCCACAGACAATTCTTCTCCGGAATGAAGATTCTATTCTCATTTCCCCACCCATTCCCATTGACCAGCGAGTCACTGTGAATCTTATGAAGATTCAAATAAGAACTGTGTAGTCCTTTGTAGTATCTCTGTGAGATGAATTCATCTTATTTATTTTATTTTCAAAAAACAAGTGAGGGTGCTTCCCTGGTGGCACAGTGGTTAACAATCCGCCTGCCAATGCAGGGGACACGGGTTCGAGCCCTGGTCCGGGAAGATCCCACATGCCGCGGAGCAACTAAGCTCATGTGCCACAACTACTGAGCCTGCGCTCTAGAGCCCGCGAGCCACAACTACTGAAGACCCCGTGCCACAACTACTGAAGCCTGCATGCCTAGAGCCCGTGCTCTGCAACAAGAGAAGCCACCACAATGAGAAGCCCACGCACCGCAACAAAGAGTAGCCCCTGCTCACCGCAACTAGAGAAAGCCCGTGTGCAGCAACGAAGACCCAACGCAGCCAAAAATAAAATAAACAAATAAATTTATAAAAAAAAAAAACCAAGTGAGATAGGCAGGAAGGGCATGACTATCTCCACTAAACTAATCAGGAAACAAAAAGAGGGGAACATTTATAACCTGTCCTAAGACACATTTCAGTGATGATGCCAGGGATAGTATCACATATTTCAATCTCTTCCCTCCAGTAGGAAAGATGATATTAACATAAATCATAGCAATGCAAGATGTATGTGCTACCAGTCAAATGGGTGACAAGAGCCAAAATGTAGTAAGAGTTTGTAAAAAGTGATAGCAGTTGGAAAGGTACTGGGGAAAAAGGAGGAAGATACAAGGAAGATTTCCTGGAGGAGAAGAGAAGGTGGTACTGAGCTGGGCCTTGGAGGACACATAGGAGTTTGAATGGGTTGAGGTTGGTTGAAGACACTGCTGGCTTACATAGCAGCAAGACCCACAACTTGGAAAATAAAAGCAGAGTCAGGGAACGTTGGGTAGTCCAGTTTGAGAGGAAAATATTCCCTCATGTTTAGTTGAGCAGTAATGGGTGATGGGTTTGAATACAGATATCAGTAAAAGAATCTGGTCTCTATTCAGTAGGCAGTTGAGAAAAATCAGCAAATTTTTCTTACAGGATTTTCGCCATCAATGTGGTGCTTTAATGACACTATTATGGCAGTACCGTATGGGGAAAAAAGTAAAAGGATTGGTAATGGGAGTAGAAAAGCTAGTTAAAAGACGATCAAAACAGACCAAGTGTAAGATAACGAATGCCTATATCAGAGGTTCTCAACCAGGAGGTGTTCTGTCCCCCAGGAGATATCTGCAATGTCTGGGGACATTTCTGGTTGTCACACAGTGTGGAGCACTCCTGGCTTCCATTGGGTGGGGACCAGGGGTGCAGCTGAACATCCTACAATGCACAGAACACCCTACAACAAAGAGCCATCTCTCCCACAATGTCAGTGGTGACAAGGCTGAGAAAACCTGGTCTGAATCAAGGTAGGGGCAGTGAAAATAGAAGCAAATGACAGATAACAGAATTATCTTCATGGAAGACGTTATAGGATTTGATGATGAACTGAGTCTGGAGGCAACAGAGAGGGAGCAGGTGGTGTGTAACTTTATGATTGACAAAATTATAATAGCAAAAGCAAAACTGTTTCAGGAGGGAATTCCCTGGCAGTCCAGTGGTCAGGACTCCATGCTTTCACTATGCAGGGCCCACGTTCCATCCCTGGCTGGGGAACTAAGATCCCACAAGCCACGTAGCCAAAAAAAAAAAAAAAAAAAAAAAAAAAATGTTTTAAGAAATTCCCTGGTGGCGCAGTGGTTAAGAATCTGCCTGCCAATGCAGGGGACACGGGTTCGAGCCCTGGTCTGGGAAGATCCCACATGCCGCAGAGCAACTAAGCCCGTGAGCCACAACTACTGAGCCTGCGCGTCTGGAGCCTGTGCTCCGCAACAGGAGAGGCCGTGACAGTGAGAGGCCCGCGCACCGCGATGAAGAGTGGCCCCCGCTCGCCGCAACTGGAGAAAGCCCTCGCACAGAAACGAAGACCCAACACAGCCAAAAATAAATAAATTTATAAAAAAAAAAAAGAAATTCATAGGAGAAAGGAAGAGTGTATTGAATATGTTTTTATCTTCTCATTATCCCTTTCTTTGCAAACAACCTCCTTCTCAAACTGTAATGTGATTTGGGTGGGGAAGATCACACCCTCAACCCAGTCCAAGTGGTACTTTCCTGACCTAAGTCTAGCCAATCAGAATCCACCATAGACTCGGTCTTCCCAATGGTTCTCCAGATGGGGAGGTGACCCAAGCAGACCAATCAGAGCTCTTCCCGGAATTCTACACATCACACCTGAAGCCAGAATTAAATTAAACAAAGGCAAGCAGAACAGAGCAAGGAGAGAGATAAGACGCAGAGACAGAAACAGAATTTAGGTGATATCATTCGAGCTCCTGGATCTGAGTGTGCCTGAAATACGAGATTTAGATTTCCCAGTTAGATTAAGCCAATACATTTCCTATTTGGCTTAAGCTAGTTTGTGTTGGATTATTACCTCAAATAGAAAACAGCTAATAACAAGAGGATGAGATTAGTTTTCAATGTGTTAACAGATGGAAAATTCATTAAATAGGTTATAAGTGGGGGAGCAGCTAGAATTTAAAGGACTGGGTTAGGTTAGGAGCTATATTCTGGAAATTATTTCTTTACAGGTGACAGTTAGATGCCAGAATGGTTGTGATCCTTTCGAAATAGGCCAAAGCAAAGAAATAAGACTTGGCATTTATTTTATAATTTATAATAAAATAAAAGGAATTTGAGTTACTGTTTAAGAAGTCTAAATTTTTAAATGGTGGTCATTCAGAAATAGTAATCCTAGTAAAAATATTGGAAACAAGTAATCTGTGAGTTATTTTGAACTATTTGTAGTTTCACCACATGAAGAATAGCTTTAAGTTTGTTTGATTCTGGCCTATCAGTGTGGTAATCATTTGCCTATTTGTTCTTAGATCTCTTTCCTCTGCTTCCCTTGCTCTGTTTGTACCACAGAGGGTTGACTTCTGCAAAACACACTGCCCAGGTTCTTTGCCAGTTGGCTTCTGGTCAGTTTGGCCAGTAAGAGTCATTGGCAGGGGTGTGGGGTATGGCAGGTGGGGAGAAGCCAGAGCTCGCCTCCCCTTCTTTCCCTGCTTTGGCCAGTATTTCTGGCAGTGGCTGTGCCTCTTCCACAGCCCCGGCTTCCCCCAGGCAGCTCAACCTTGGTGGCCCCCATTCTTGCCAAGCCACCCCCTCTCTTTGTCCCTCCAGCCCTGGAGCTGCTGGCGACGTCTTGCTGTTACTAATCTCTGGCCTCACCATTTGCCGTTTGCCCTTTAACTCTTCCGACACCCTTGTAACCAGTACCCCACGTTAAATCCTTTCTATTAAACTGCCTGGTTTGGGTTCTTTTTTCCTCACAGTACTCTGACCCTTCATTGCCTAGTATCTTAGTCAGTTCAGGCTGCTACAACAAACATACCATAGACTGAGTAGCTTAAAAGACAAACATTTATTTCTTGCAGTTTCTGGAGGCTATAAGTCTAAGATCAAAGTGCCAGCGTGGTCAGGTTCCTGGCGAGGGCCCTCTTCCTGGTTTACAGGCAGCTGCCTTCTTGCTGTGTCCTCACCTGGTGGAGAGAGACATCCTGTCTCTCTTGTGTTTCTTATAAGACCACTAATCCCATTAATGGGGGCTCCACCTTCCTGGCCTATTTACCTCCAAAGGCCCCACTTCCAAATACCATCACCCTGGGGGTTAGGGCCTCATTATGTGAATTTGGGGCAGGGGCCAGCAACATTCCTTCCATAGCACTTAGTCTCCAATTCAAATCGCCAGAACTGCGGTGTGAATGGGGGGGGGGAACAAAAGGAGCCCATTGGCAATTTTTGACTTCAGTTACATAAGACGTACAAAACTATTGTGTTGCTGATGAGGGATATAAAATATAGTTCATAAAGAGCATGAAATGTAAAGTCATATACGAACAAGATAAAAGTGTGAAATGGCAGAGACCTAAGTTTCAGAGTTCAGAGGAGGGAGCGAGGGATGGGAATCGCAGCATCAAGAGAAGGCTGAGTGGAGGGGGGAAGACCAGGGCTGCTCTCCAGAGAGAGGATGGACCACAGGGCAGCGGACCGCAGAGCCACAGACAGTGTCGTGCGGGGAAAGGGTGGAGCGCTGCCAAGAAGCAGGAACGAGCACGGTGTGTTCATGGCCGGAGGCACTGACGGGTAAACTGGTTCAAATGAGCAAGGAAAGGTCACAGTGCAGAGGGCCTTCAATAGCAGCCGAGCACTGCGGGGTCTGAGGGGTCCGGCCCAGGAAAACTGACGGAGCGACGGTGTCCTTTTGATCAAGGCTGTAGCCCCTTTTTCATCTAGCTAATGGAACACAGAACAAAGATTCCGGAAGCTGGCTTTTATTCCCACTTCCTGACCCACTGTATAACCTTGAAATCTCAGACTTTAGGTCTCAGTTGCCTAATTGCAGAGGAGTCAATAAGATGTAAGAGTCATCCAAAAGTTAAGATTTCTGTTGTTTTTCGGAGGGCAAAGTATTTCTCAGATATTTACTCTGCACCTAACCTTGTGCTAAACCTAAGATTACAAGGTCAGATTTATTTTTTTCCAATGCCAAATGTACTGCTTCATAGTAAAGAAAGTGACTCGATGTTGTGGAACAGTAACCAGAAAGAAGGGGGTTTTCCCCAGCACCGAGTTCTGAATTGAGTGGTTGCTCTGACCTTAAAAAAAAACAGACCGGAAGAAATGAAGCAATGATTTAACATAGTCTATTACTTGCTTTTGAAAAGTGAAAGTACACATAAACCCAAGAAATAGCATGTCATTCAAAATCTGATGTTTTTCTGAGAATGAAAGTGGAAAGAAACATTAATGCAAAGATTAAAAATTATTTTGGAATTTATAAGTGGGTTAACTTGACAGGTGGCTGATGAAATAAAATTCTACATCCCAATTTATATTAAGGTGAATTTGTTTTGTCATGTGTTATTATAATTCCCATTACAAAAGCTAGTAATCATTCTGCTGTTATCTCCACTTTTATTGTGAGAAGAACCTGCAAAAGCAAAATCTTAGCTCTTATCCAGTACCAGGAAGGAACTGCAAGTCAGAACAAACAAAAGACTTAATTATAGCCTTGACGTGAAAGCAGGAATAGCACGCGTGGAACTGAAATCTTACCCAAGGCAAATTATTTAAAAGGTGGGGAGGAGGAAATTAAAGAAGTGAACTGCAATTTTAGCTTTTGGAACAAGAAATCAAACTTCACGTCTAACCTCCTGTAAATTGATACTGGTAAAAAAAATTGATTGGCACTTTGAGTCTTTCAAAGGATTTTCCACCGATTTTGAGTTGGTTTTGTTAACTTCCCCCAAAAACAGTATTTCAGTGCTGATAATAAAAGGATTACGCTAGCTATCGTCAATATAACTTTATGAAATAAAGACAAATGTGAATTGAGCACAGTTTACAAAACTGTGTAATTTCACTTACGACTTAAGCTGGGAGTAAAGGGCTCTCAATAGAAATAAGCCTCTTAACGGAAGGCAAGTCAAAACTTACTAGAGTCCCACGGTTGTGTCCTTGGGTAAAACGAGCAGGCCAGGAGGTGAGGAAACAGGAGTCCACCGGGCGGTTCCAGCTCTGAATAACGACAGGGCACAGCACACCACGCCGGCTTAGTTGTGGCACCTGCACACGATGAGGATTCGGAGCACTTTCCCGAGTTTAACGTGATTTTCAGCTAACCCTTAATTGTTAAGGCGTTACAGCTGCTGTGTCATCCCTGCTAGAATTGCTCTATAGGCTCTTTTCAGCACCTGTTTTGCATTTACTGTTAGTATTAGGAGACAACACAAATGTAAAATGAGACTACTACTTCTGAAAGGTGCATGTATACATTTGTTATCAAACATTTTTTTTTGTTGTTGTTGTTATCAAACATTTTTAACCACACACACACACAAGGAGAATGATTTCTTAATGCTGCATAGATGAGACCAGCTCTTTGAGTTGGGAAGGTCAAAAATTGTAAACACAACACAGGAACGGCTACAGAGAAACTCATGCATCGGTCCGTGAGCAATTTCATAAAAACCTTGAAAAGAGAAGAAAGCACCATTTTTCCCATGGGCACTTCTCTGCTGGGGAAGAGGATTTGTCTCCATGACCACTGTACACCCCTACACCTCCTAAAAAGCCTGCACCCCAACGTTACTTAGGTGGCCAGACCTGCTGCCGGCCCGACCTCACGGCTCACGGAAAGGCTGCAGCAGCGAAGCTGGGGAAGTCCCGGCAGCCGGGGGCCCCTTTGCTGCCCATCGCATCGCAGCCTCGGTCCCAGGCAGGCTGCTTGTGCTGGGAAAGCCCTGGGCACTCACCTTTTCACATTCCTGCGTTTTCTCTAAAAATGACATCACTCCTTACGTGAACGGGTTTACCCTGAGCATGTGCAGAGAATTCACAGGAACATTTTGATCTCTGCTGATTGGAGTGGAGGTTTGTGAAACCACAGAGCCTCCGCTGTCAAAGCCGGCATCTCCCGTGTCGGTGCTCAGAGCAGGTCGTTCCCGTCACAGTATTAAAACATTGATGTATGGGCCAGGATGTAGCTATGAGATCCACGTACAGGCCACTTTGAGCTCTCCTCTCTCATCCGTCTCTGGAGGGACAAGAAAATGCCTGCAGGCTGACCGCTGGGTAGAGGCACGGACCTGTGGGGCTGTTGACGGCACGTCTGCGAGGGTAACTAAGTTCCGCTCCGGCCAGGCTGACCTGACGACCCACAGCTCCGTTAGCCCCGTGCCAGCGACCACCTTGGTGACGACGCCCAGGTGTAGGTGTGTAACTGATCATCCGCCGAGGGAAGGCTCGGAAACCCTCTGATACCGAAACTCCCCAGTGGCCGGCTGGCCTCCTCAGGCCTGGAGCTGATGTTATCTTGTTTTAGCCCTGATGTTTCAATTCCTTCTTTAACATGAAAGCACAGGGGATCAATGGGAGCTTTGAAAATCTGTTCGTGGCAAGATTTATCAACTCTAGTCCGTTTCATCGTCACTGGAGAAGAGATTAGCAAGTATACCTTCCAACATGAACAATCTAGCAAAGAAGGGAGTTAAAATTAACCGCTTAACAGGGGCATGACGTTAAAGGAAAACATGAAGGCCTGCAGTGGCTATTCGGGATCTAATTTTTTTTTATATGGGTGACAAAAGATAATAGAGAATGATGTCAGTAGCTAAAAGGGGATACACCGTAACTGAGAAAGGAAGCCATAACACAGCTGATATCTGAAAGTAAATGGACTTGTGATCCTTAAAAATAAAATTAAAATTCTCATACAAGAAAACACTATGGTGAGAGGTCTCAAAGATTTTTTTCTGTTCTTACTGTAGTAGATAAAAGGCAGTGTATGTCTTACAAGAGAGAAATCAATGCACAGGACACCAAGAGGGTTGAGAATTGTTAAAGGTTACACAGCAAGGCTGTTCTTGATTTCTCGACAGCAAATTTCTCGACACCACCCTAACCATATTACTGCACAGTTGCTTTAGACGTCATTTTACACGTGAGCATGTTTTCTTCCGTTGCCAAAGAAACAAAAGATTCTGCTAGATATATTGGAGCAGGTTTAGGTATTAGAGGAAAAAAATAATCTCTCACTGTTTGCTGTAGTTGACTTAATGCCCTGTGGTCTTTTTTCTTAATGCTACACGCCACTAAAATGTGTTACTTTGCACCTTCTTTGAATCCAGTTGAAAGCCAGCAGAAGGTTTCTTTCCCAACAACCTTGATCGGCTCTTTTTCTGATCTCTAACTCTGTGATGGATGAGGTATAATTTTTAACACAAAAATTGTATGGCCGACTATGAGGATAGAAGAAAGAAACAGGTGTTGGGGTGATAGAAAGACACAGACAATCAAGTTAGACATGAAACACCATTTCCACTTTTTTTTCTGACTTGAAAGCCAAGAAAGAAGCTTGCTCCCTGCAGAGAGATTTTTTTTTTCTTTTTTTTTTCTGCAGAGAGATTTTGAAGATGCAAATGCAAAGTTGGGGATTTCAGACTAAAACTGACTCTCCATCACAGAAAGATGCATGCGTTTTATGGCTTTTGGAGAAGATTAAGAGAGATGGGTATTTGAGAAAGGCCTGCGAAGGATATGAATTGTTCAGATAGAAGAGTGCAAGTGTAGCAAATTCTTCTACTCTCTGTGAACAGCATGGAAAGACATACATAATAGTATCTGTGGACTTAAAAGGCACTCTAAAGATTTATGACTTAAAATGAACGTAAAATATGAGTCTAGCAATGTCTGCTTTTTTGCAAGCTACTGCAGGGTTTGCTTTGCAAATGCATTTGATCTGGAGAAATGGCACTTGGTAATTTATCCACTGGCGTAATAGATGATCCAACATTCATTTAGCTCCTTTCCCCACACTGCTAACAAAATGTATTATGATTTAGTAAAATTACCTGGTATTTGGAGCAGGGGGCTATGGAGATTCGAGGTAAGAACGGGTTCTATTAAAGAATGGTGTCTTCTAGGAAATAATCTTGCCTTAGGGTGATATAAAACGAACAACCAGCGAAGGCAGCTACAGAATATCTCATATTTGTTTGTTCGGTTTTTTTTTTTTTTTGTCCGGCTGAGCCCAGCAACACTTGTTGGCTGGCGTTATCAGTACACACACACAACTGTATTGCATTTCCCTTGGTTTTGCTCTCATCTTATTTAATATTCCTTCATAACTTTTCACTTAAAACACAGTGAGGATACGTAGAAAGAAAATCATACGGGTGCATAAATAATTCATATGCACCTGAAGGCCTAAATATCATGCTAGACAAAAACAAGTAGTAAGAAAGGTGAACAAGAAGTTAAATTTAAATGCTGTTAAAAAAAAAAAAATTCCGGTGGAAAGCTGACTGAAGGAGTCTGAAAACTAATAACAAATGACACTGCTCGCTCCATGAGGATGCATGTAACCTCATTCCTTGGCCCACATAATAGTAATTGAACTAATTAATCAGGGATTGCCTTGAACTTGAATAACTTTTTGGAAGATTGTTCATGTTAAGGTACTGAACTGTCAGCTCAATTCAAAGAGGTTTCCAACTCTATTTACATAGGATTCTTCTTTACCTTCTAGGAAAATATTCTGAACTCTGCCCAGGCTTCATAGGAGCACTTGTTTAAAACATAAAAGTACTTTGAGGGAGAAAATAATTGAATAGGCTTAGCTTGGCGATACTTAACAAAGCATGTGACCATGTTGCATATATTTCTATAGAGTGGTAGTATTTAGTAGTTTACTGTCCTGTAACTATTGAAACATGTACAAAACTAGAAAACAAAAACAGTACACAGTAATCTAAAACCTCAAGAAAATTTAAGTGCACAGACATGAAAGCCAAATGACCTTCTTATTTATTAGTGTTACACTTCCCTGTGTACATATGTCCTTTTATTCTATATAATGATAGATTAATGATGATAAGAATAATGATTAACATTCATTTACTACTTATTGTGTGTCAGGCCCTATGCTAAGGAAAAGATTAAGTAATCTTAAAAGATTTATCCCATTTATCCTCCCAGTAGCCCTAGGAGTTACCTCCAATTTACAGATGAGGGAAGCTAGGTAAGAAACTTGTTCAAGGTGACAAAGCAGGTAAGTGATGGAGCTGTAGTCTAGCAGTCTGAATCCTGAAAATATTCTCTTAAATGTTATGTTATCTTCTGGGCTCATCAAAGAAGAAACTGTCACTGGCCCTATTGTTATGAAGCAAAATTAGGTATGTGTTGAGTCTGTCTTAGCTCCTCACTGATGGATCTACTGAACGGAAAGAACTTCAGTTTTAAGATGGTTTCACCTCTCAAGCAATTGTCTCAAGATATGGATATCAAAGATTATGAAACTACAATGGCCTGTGTCATCATTATCTCCCAAACATATAATATCATTTGTTTTTATTCAACAAGAATTTGTCGATCACCTATTAGGTACATAATAGGCTTTTTAAAAATAGTAGGAAGGATGGCACAGGCGATAAATTACACAGATATTTCATCTAGGTAGACATCTTTCAGCAAATTTTATTGATATGTATGGGCTCACCTTCATTTACCAAATAATCAATGCTATTAACGACAGAATTCTCTGGAATCCAGATCCACAAGACTTTCCCTCTGCCTTCAACCTTTCTTCCTTCCTCATAATGAAAGGTGCCTTTAACCAAGGAAAAGGGAGATGGTTTGCAAGTGACTGAAAGTTGACCTTCTTATCTAGAATTTCCTTCCCTGTGATGGCTTTGGTTTGTCTCTTCATCACCTTTGGTTTGGGGAATAAAAAATCAAGGCGATACAGTTGCAGTTCCAAAATCACCCCAGACTCCTCACAGTACTGGAGGGTCAGTGGGGCACCAACTGGCCTGGCCTAAAGGAAGTGAAGAGTAGAAGGAGAGAGAGGGGGCAAAGGCAGCCTGGATATGGCCCAGCTCTGCAATCTCTCTATCCCGTTCAGGGGCAAATGCTTTATGTTAGTCCTCCTGTGCTCTCTCAAGGATGAAAATATTCTTCCTAGAGAATCCTTGCTTTATAAGAGTAGTTGCTATTCTAAAGCAGAAACTGGAAGTGTATTTGGGAAGGAAGGGGTGGGAAAAGGAAAGGGGTATTATTCCCCTTAAAAAAAAGCAGTAAGGCATCGGAGGAAATCTGAAAATAAATACATCTTACACACACACACACCAACAAGACCACGTTAAAAACTGCTTAAACCATTCCCCAAAGTAGGACAATCTATGGATTCTAAGATTTCTTGTTAACCGATGTCCGTTCACTTCTTTGGGAAGGATCGAGGAAAGTAATAGATTCTCTTTGTTCTATTCCAATCCTGTTGATGGTGGATGCTTGAGATTATATTTTGATTTTTCAGAATGAATGTATTTCTGACCAGGTTCTGGAAGCTTCAGAATAACAGGGCAGTTTTCTAAGAAAGGCACTTGTAAACTCTTAGGAAAACGACTGAACCTTCTCTCATGGAAATGGGCTTTCATACACATGCATTAATAGTTAGTCCAAAATACCAATCCCTCCTAAGAAAATTCATCTAAGAGAAACAATATCTCTAACAGAATCTTCCTGTGCTTTTTACATACTATACCATCATACTCTTGAAGTTGGAGGTAAAGCAGAGGTCGTCCAAGCAGGAGTCTCCTCTAAAACTCCCTAAGAAGTAATCACTTGCTAAACACCATCTGGACAGGAAATTCTACCTTCATAGATAACCGTTTCTTTCTTATTCTGAAATTGAGTCTGTCTTCCTTCACAATTCCACTCGTAAGTACTAGATTGACCTCTTGGAACATCCGAAACTTCTACTCTCTCTGCCACACAAGGGTCCCTTAACATCTGAAGACAGTTATGGACACATAAGCCCTTTCTGTCTCCCTGTTTGCAGAGAAAAGAACATAGGATTTGGGCTCAGTCCTAGATTCAAACCTGGCTGTGCCGTTTCCCACTTACACGGACCTGGATGTAACATTACATGTCTCTAAGCTTCAGTTTCTGTATGAAAAGGTACAAGAAATAATACCCATCTCAGACGGATTCCATACGTTCAATGTATGCAAAGTGCCTGACACGGGAGGTCCTGAATTAGCTGTGACTAGAATAACCATTATACTGTGCCTTTAAGCTCCTCTGTCCATTCCAGTGGTTCTCCTGACACAACGGAGCTGAGCTGCATTTCAAATGTGCCAAAATACCATCATTTTCTCTGGGTGTCCTGGTCGTGGTGTATGTGAGAAAGAAAGCACCATATTCATTTTCATGTTCTCTCCTGTGTACTGCGGTCGTTTTTAGAATTAAAGAAACTCTCTCTCCCTTGTAATATAAATACTCTTTCATTATCAGCATTTAAACAACTTCTGTTAGTAATAAAGGATCCTCTAAGAGAAATATGTTAGTTCCTCACAGCGTTTTAGTCCTTCGGCCCTAAGAGTGGCCCAGGAAGGCTTTTATTTACCCACTTGTATTCTACAAATATTATCATGTTCTGGGGTCACCATGGTGTCAAAAACAAGTTAAGGAAGCTCTGCAGTAGAACTTATCAATACCTGTCTTGGTGTGTGATAATAGAATTAACTAAATATTATACTCCAGAAGGCTAAGAAGAGTAGAATGAATTATATTTTCCATTTGTCCTAGACCTGATACTTCTATTATTGAAATTCAAAATGATACCTGAGTTTTGGGAGAGCCACATCAGACTGTTAACTAATATTGACCTTGCAGATAATAAAAACTTCTAGCAAAAACATAGATTCATTCATTCATTCAAAAACTATTTTTGGTCTACTTATTCTGTACATTATTCTAAGTACCAGGGACATGGCTTTGAACAAGATCAATAAGATTCTTTCCCTCTTAAAATTAGAAAAATAATAAAACTTTTAACTGAAGTCAATGGTATCTATAATATAAACTGAATTTTAAAAATAGAGAAAAAAAAGAACTCCCAAATTGCTGCCCTGGCTCATTTCTGGTCAGGCAGAGCCCAAATCAGAGCCCAAATGGAATGGGAATAAATTACTTTAAAAAATAATCACCTAGTATTTTTCCTCTTCATTTAATATAAATAAATGCACACTAGGCTGCCGACATGGCTGGTATTCTTCCGGCTACTATGTGTTATAAGATACACCATCTACCCCTACTTCTCCAGCCACACGTTTATAATTTTCATATAATGGACACAATTTGGGATAGCTTTCTCCTGGCAACTGCTAGTGGTTCTTTTGATAGAACAAAACAGAATTGAGGCCGACAACCTGTCTTGATTTCACTCTTCATGATATGATTCTTGTATACCTTTGTATGTGGTATTGTGACAGGTAGGTAGGTTGTGACACAGTGGCAAACTCCAAAATCTCAGTGGCTTAAAGCACACATTTTACTTGTTTCTTGTTCATGCTCTATTTCTATTGCAGGTTGGAAGCAGGACTCTGCCTTTGATAATCCCTCAGGGGTCCCAGTGGCTGAGAGGCTGCCATCTCAAATATTGTGAATTTCCAAGCAAGAGGAAAACCGGATGTGGTGGAGTAGACACTGCCCTGTGGAGCTTTCACTTTCTGTAGCAGAGGAATGACCTGCCACACCTAATTCCAAGGGCACAGGAAATACAACCTAATTCCAAGTGCACAGGAAATACAAGCCATGTGTTGAAAAAGAGACAGCGTGGAATTTGCAAACCACCATAATGATCACCACAGGAGCACAAGTCACTAATTATTTTCTTCTCTCCCAAAGCAATATGACTTTCAGGTGTTCAGAATCCTACTTTGACATTTATGCTAATATGATCAATTGGTACAATCTATAATAGTGCATTAAATTTAGGAAATTCTTATGTTTCCTGGCAGATGTCATCATACATCTTGAATATATTCTTTAATTAGACATTTCACTTTTTCAGTGTCAAAGTAGTATATCATTTTATACTTTTGTAATAGAGTGATATTCATGTAAAATACTTAGGTCTCTGAGGGGTATGAAGAAGTTTAGAATGATATGGGCTTCTCACCTAGGGTTGAAATTTTCTCAAATGCTAAAATGACATTAATTAACTGTGATTTTTAAAAATGTATAAAGCAATCTGTATACCTGATTCACTTTGTTATAAAGCAGAAACTAACACACCATTGTAAAGCAATTATACTCCAATAAAGATGTTTTAAAAATAAATAAATAAATAAATAATAAAAGGTACAGATTTTCTGACCATAATTCAATAAATTAACACTAAAATTGAAGAGCCAAGGAGAACAATAAAAATAAAAAGCTAAAAAAAAAGCCATCTGGAATTTTTCTAATATACCTTCAGCTATAATCCATCTCATCTATATTTTCATGAGAAAAAAATATGAGACGTTCATGGTTTTTCAGTGAATGAGGCTGTAGGGATTACTTGACTGTGGATGATTTGGGTTGGCCTGAATGTGACAGTGGCAAGCATTTTTGTGGAACTCTCCTGCTCAGTGCTGTATACAGTACTGCTGGAGTCCTTACAAACGGAAGCACTATCCAGAACTTAGTTTGTGAAGAAGTGTCTGGCCAATAGGCTATTCCAGCTTATCTTTCTTTTTAAAAAATTCTGTTGCAAATAACATTGTGTTTTCTTGATACCATTCACCTCTAAAGAACCTGATTTTGATCTCCTTTCCCTTTCCTACAGGCTTTCTGGCTGACGCCTGTTTTATTTGTGTTGATTCTCTATTGCTTTGCACCTTTGATAGGAGTGAATATTTTTCTCTTATTCTTTGTTTAATACAGAAGGCTGCACTTCCTATACTATCCTCTGTTACTTGAATGAATTTCAAACAGTCTTTCAGAACTCCCACATGGGGATGACAATAAAAGTAGTAATTATACAAACACATGGAGGCTAAATAATATGTTACTAAATAACCAAGAGATCACTGAAGAAATTACAGAGGAAATCAAAAAGTACCTAGAAACAAACGACAATGAAAACACGATGACCCAAAACCTATGGGACGCAGCAAAAGCATTTCTAAAAGGGAAGTTTATAGCAATACAATCCTACCTCAAGAAACAACAAACATCTCAAATAAACAACCTAACCTTACTCCTAAAGCATCTAGAGAAAGAACAAACAAAACCCTAAGTTAGTAGAAGGAAAGAAATCATAAAGATCAGAGCAGAAATAAATGAAATAGAAACAAAGAAAACAATAGCAAAGATCAATAAAACTAAAAGCTGGTTCTTTGAGAAGATAAACAAAATTAATAAAGCTTTAGCCAGACTCATCAAGAAAAAAAGGAGAGGCTACAAATCAGTAAAATTAGAAATGAAAAAGAAGTTACAAATGACACCATAGAAATACAAAGGATCATAAGAGAGTACTACAAGCAACGATATGCCAATAAAATGGACATCCTGGATGAAATGGACAAATTCTTAGAAAAGTACAACCTTCCAAGACTGAGCCAAGAATAAATAGAAAATATGAACAGACCAATCACAAGTAATGAAATTGAAACTGTGATTAAAAATCTTCCAACAAACAAAAGTCCAGGACCAGATGGCTTCACAGATGAATTCTATCAAACATTTAGAGAAGAGCTAACACCTATCCTTCTCAAACTCTTCTAAACTATCGCAGAGGAAGGAACACTCCCAAACTCATTCTACGAGGCTACCATCACTCTGATACCAAAACCAGACAAAGATATCACAAAAAGAGAAAATTACAGGCCAATATCACTGATGAACATAGACGCAAAAATCCTCAACAAAATACTAGCAAACAGAATCCAACAACACATTAAAAGTATCATACACCATGATCAAGTGGGATTTACTCCAGGGATGCAAGGATTCTTCAATATATGCAAATCAATGTGATATACCATATTAAAAAATTAAACAATAAAAACCATATGATCATCTCAATAGATGCAGAAAAAGCTTTTGGCAAAATTCAACACCCATTTGTGATAAAACTCTCCAGAAAGTGGGCACAGAGGGAACCTACCTCAGCATAATAAAGGCCATATATGACAAACCCACAGCAAACATTATTCTCAATTGTGAAAAACTGAAAGCATTTCCTCTAACATAAGGAATAAGACAAGGGTGTCCACTCTCACCACTATTATTCAACATAGTTTTGGAAGTCCTAGCCATGGCAATCAGAGAAAGAAAAGGAATCCAAATTGGAAAAGAAGAAGTAAAACTGTCACTGTTTGCAGATGACATGATATTATACACAGAAAATCCTAAAGATGCCACCAGAAAACTACTAGAGCTAATCAATGAATTTGGTAAAGTTGCAAGATACAAAATTAATACACAGACAACTCTTGCATTCCTATATACTAACAATGAAAGGGCAGAAAGAGAAATTAAGGAAACAGTCCCATTTACCATTGCAACAAAAAGAATAAAATATCTAGGAGTAAACCTACCTAAGGAGGCAAAAGACCTGTACTCAGAAAACTATAAAACACTGATGAAAGGAATCAAAGATGACATAAACAGATGGAGAGATACACCACATTCTTGGATTGGAAGAATCAATATTGTGATAATGACTATACTACCCAAAGCAATCTACAGATTCAATGCAATCCCTCTCAAGTTACCAATGGCATTTTTCACAGAATTAGAACAAAAATTTTTACAATTTGTATGGAAACACAAAAGACCCTGAATAGCCAAAGCAATCTTGAGAAAGAAAAACGGAGCTGGAGGAATCAGGCTCCCAGACTTCAGACTATACTACAAAGCTACAGTAATCAAGACAGTATGGTACTGGCACAAAAACAGAAATATAGATCAATGGAACAGGATAGAAAGCCCAGAGATAAACCCACACACATATGGTCACCTAATTTACAACAAAGGAGGCAAGAACACACAATGGAGAAAAGACAGCCTCTTCAATAAGTGGTGCTGGGAAATCTGGACAGCTACATGTAAAAGAATGAAATTAGAACGCTCCCTAACACCATACACAAAAATAAACTCAAAATGGATTAGAGACCTAAATGTAAGGCCAGACACTATAAAACTCTTAGAGGAAAGCATAGGCAGAACACTCTTTGACATAAACCACAGCAACATCTTTTCTGACCCACCTCCTAGAGTAATGAAAATTAAAACAAAAATAAACAAATGGGACCTAATGAAACTTAAAAGCTTTTGTACAGCAAAGGAGACCATAAACAAGATAAAAAGACAACCCTCAGAATGGGAGAAAATATTTGCAAACAAAGCAACTGAAGAAGGATTATCCCCAAAATATATTGAGCAGCTCATACAGCTCAATATCAAAAAAACAAACAACCCAATCAAAAAATGGGCAGAAGACCTAAGTAGACATTTCTCCAAAGAAGACATACAGATGGCCAACAAACACATGAAAATACGCTCAGCATCACTAATCAGAGAAATGTAAATCAAAACTGCAATGAGGTAACACCTCACATGGGTTAGAATGGCCATCACCAAAAAATCTACAAACAATAAATGCTGGAGAGGGTGTGGAGAAAAGGGAACCCTCTTGCACTGTTGGTGGGAATGTAAATTTATGCAGCTACTATGGAAAACAGTATGGAGGTTCCTTAAAAAACTAAAGGTAGAACTACCATATGACCCAGCAATCCCACTACTAGGCATATACCCAGAGAAAACCATAGTTCAAAAAGACACATGCACCCCAATGTTCATTGCAGCACTATTTACAATAGCCAGGTCATGGAAGCAACCTAAATGTCCATCGACAGAGGAATGGATAAAGAAGATGTGGTACATATATACAATGGAATATTACTCAGCCATAAAAAGGAATGAAATTGGGTCATTTGTAGAGACATGGATGGACCTAGAGAGTGTCATACAGAGTGAAGTCAGAAAGAGAAAAGCAAATATCATATATTAATGCATATATGTGGAATCTAGAAAAATGGTACAGGTGATCTTAGTTGCAAAGCAGAAACAGAGACACAGACGCAGAGAACAAATGTATGGATACCAAGAGGGAAAGGGGTGGGGTGGAAGGAATTGGGAGACTGGGATTGACACATATACATTATTGATACTATGTATAAAATGGACAACTGATGGGAACATGCTGTTAGCACAGGGAACTTACCTAGTGCACTGTGGTAACCTAAATGGGAGGGAAGTCCAAAAGGGAGCGGATATCTGTATACGTATGATATCTGATACATTTTGTTGTGCAGTGGAGGCTAACACAACATTGTAAAGCAACCATACTCCAATAAAAATTAATTTTAAAAAAGTAGTCAGTAATTGTTGATGAAAGCTTTGTAACTTCTGCATTGCATAACAGGATTGAATTGGGAGGAACAAAAGTGGGGCCCCCATGCTCCTTTGTATTCTGAGAGAGCTTACAGGAAGTACAGGTAGAGTCTGAGTCTGTTATTCTCCCAATTTAGCAAATGCAATGCAAGACCCAACCTGATAAAAATTAACAAGATGATTTGACAAACTGAATCTTTAGACAACTAGGAAGTATTATCTATGACTGATAGGTCTGGTGTTGTGTCTCTGAGATTATAGGGTGTTTAGATGTGCCAAAACTGAGTTAGTTGGAAAAGATTTACCTGTATTGCATTCAGTATTGCCAGAAAGTCTCCATAAATTATCCATTTTCTAAATATTTATTTATTTGTTTGTTTGTATGTTTATTTTTGGCTGTGTTGGGTCTCCACTGCTGCGCACGGGCTTTCTCTAGTTGTGGCGAGCTGGGCTACTCTTCGTTGCGGTGCACGGGCTTCTCACTGAGGTGGCTTCTCTTGTTGCCGAGCAGGGATGCTAGACGTGCAGGCTTCAGTAGTTGTGGCACGTGGGCTCAGTAGTTGTGGCACAGAGGCCCTAGAGCACAGGCTCAGTAGTTGTGGCGCACAGGCTCAGTTGCTCCGTGGCATGGGGGATCTTCCTGGAACAGGGCTCAAACCCATATCCCCTGCATTGGCAGGCGGATTCTTACCCACTGCACCACCAGGGAAGCCCCTCCATTGTTTACTATAAAATTTTTATAATGTTTTGAAGGCTCAGGTTAGAAATACTTACCTGTTGGCAGCATAAGCTGAATCTAATGTTTTGTTCAACTTTTTTATTTATTACCTACCCCCTTAGTTTTGATGTAATTTACAAAGATACTAAAGTACAAAAAGAAAACAATAATTGAGAAAATTCAGGATATAAGAAAAATATGAATGAGAAAATTAAGGCTATGACAGCCATCAAAACCAAGAATCACACACACAAAAAAAGTGATCTTGGAGCCAGATCTCTGACTGTGTATTACTAAGATTTGCACCAAAATTGCCAAAATAATGAAGCTTATTAAGTCACATTACTCTCCCTAAAAATTCTTCTTCATAGTATAATACTTAAGAGAAAGAGAGAGAGAGAGAGATAAGTTCACAATGTAGTCAAATTTTCTAATCTTTTCCTTTGCGATTTGCGATTTTTGTATTTTAATGAAGAAATTCTTCCAAGGTCATAAGGATAATCTCTCCATCTGCTTCTAAAATGCTTAAAGTTCTACCTTTCACACATAAGCCCTTGATTCATTTGGGTATTTGTGTTGTTTTTTTTTTTAATGTTGTGAAACAGAGATTCACTTTCATTCTTTTTCTACATGGAAAAATCAATTATCCCTAGTCATTCTAGTTGAGGGAAAATGAGTGGGAAAGTAAAATGACCACTGTGGCCAGACTGAGACAATTCAGTACCAATATCTGGATTCCAACCTCAGTGAAGCGTGGAGAACACTGGTGCTGTAACCCTGGCAGAGACACAGGCTGCTCAGAACGATCGCCTTGACTCAGAACTTGGGGTTTTAGCCTTTCCAGCACCCTCACACATAATAAAGCTTCCTTATTTGGAGCTTCACTAATTCAGAATTGTTAGCATTCAGTTACTCTGTTGAAGTTTAACTCTACCAAGAATAACGACAGAGATTGCAAACAATCTTAGGCGTATAAAGAAGGATGTTCACAAGAAAGAAAACTATCTTCAAGGACTTCAAAAGAACCTGTTTGTTTACAATGTTATGCTTAAATATATGTTTAAGTCAGTCCACCTCTTATGAACTTCTACTAAGCAATCATCATGTTTTTACACATTGATAGAAAGAAATAATAGTTTTTAGACTAATTTGAAGTAGCTTTTTTCCCAGAGTCATATCATGTTTTTAAATAGAAGCAAATACACTGCAATACTGTTTAATGAGTTCAATAAAATGGAAAATAATCCTTTAGTTACACTGGTAATCACATGTTTTACTCAAAGGAATTAATTTTGAGGAAGACAATTAAGATGAAACAGAAATGTCAAAACTTGTCAAATTGTGTGATTTACTAATCATTCACCCATATTAGTTTTATTGATTTTATTTTATATGCTATGTGGTTGAATTATCTAATGTGTAACAAATTACCCCAAAACTTGGCAGAGTAGCACAAAGCAACAAACATTCGTTATCTCGCACGGTTCCTGAGATTTAGAACTCTGGATGGCACCCTTGGGTTCTGGCTCAGCTGCCACTTGAACTGCCGTCACGGAAGGTTCAGCTGTGGGAAGATCTCCTTCCAAGCTCACTTACCTGTTCGTTGGCAGGCCTGGGTTCTCGCTGGCTGTGGGTCTCAGTTCCTTGTCACAGGGGCCCCTCCAGAGCTGCCTGAGTGTCCTCTCCCGAGACGACCTACTTCCCCAGAACGAGGGAGCCAAAAGAGGAGTGTGAGCTAAAACCCGAGGACGTGCCATCACTCCTGCTGTTCTAGGGCCACACAGACCAACCCTGCTACAAAGTAAGAGGGGATTACATGGTGGGGGGTGAAGTAGGAGGCGGGAAAGATTGGAAGCCATTCTGGTGGCTTTGCTGTTACACTGTGTTATTTTAAAAAAGAATATAGAAAAAAAAAGGGAAAAAACACAAATATAGGGAGCAGGAGATGTCCATTCCAATAGAAGGCTCAGAAATATCCCCATATATATAAAAACATAGTACACACAAGAGCGGCACTTATAGGGACTTCCCTGGGCTAGCGGTTAGGATTCGGGCGTTCACTGTAGTGGCCCAGGTTCAAGCCCTAGTCGGGAAAGATGCTGCAAGGCACGTGGTACGGCCAAAAAAAAAAAAAAAAATCTCCGAGGAAAAGAGTGGCATTTATATATACTTCTGGGTATTCAATTATGCTTCTTACATGCTTTGGGGGCTTCTATTTCAATCCATTGGTCTATTGTGGCATCATCATTATTCCGGTTTTGATTACCAGACCATTAGAACATATTGCAATATCTGGTAGGGAAAAAAAACACAAAAGAAAATATTAAACTAGAACAAAATTACAATTTTTTAAAAACTGGCTTTTATTTTTATGCTAAAATAATTGAGCTTACCTTCCTCCCCTTGCAGATTCATTAATGTCAAAGAAGTGGCTATCAACAATTGATGAAAAACAGAAAATACTTTTAACAACTTGGGAAAGGAATGCAGGATAATGAAGCTACATAATCATAGAGGAAATGTGGAGGGGACACGTGAACAATTGGTTCCCAAGGGGAAGGCAGCAGCTACATGTCTGGGGAAAGGTGACACAGACATGTAGACCTTGGAAGAAAAAAACGGATGATCGCCAAGGTATTCAACTGTAGCTGAACCTTAATATATTGGCTTAGTAACTTTTTGTTTATGTTGTGTGGGTTTTTTTTTTTTTTTAATATTTCTATATTTGGCTGTGCCGGGTCTTAGTTGCGGCACGCGGGATCTAGTTCCCTGACCAGGGATCCAACCTGGACCCCCCCAGCCGTGGGAGCGTGGAGTCTTAACCACAGGACCACCAGGGAAGTCCCCTGTCTGTGGTCCTGATTTTGCAATTTGCATGTCCACACAGAGCAACGTGGCATGAGCGGCCAACTGTAAATCAAGGATACCTGCTTTCTCATTCTCCTGGCCACCATCGCCCTTTACACCTGTGTCATTCGTCGTGTAATAACTCCTATGACAACCCCAAGCCTCAGGGGTGTAACGCAGTGGAGGCTAAGTTCTTACTTGGCCCCAGTCCAGAACGAGTGCAGTAGGAAGAAGAGGGGGACTCTTCCAGCCCACTGACCTTGTCTTCCCCTGAACTCTGTCCATCTGACGACGGGCAGAGGACTGTGTGCGCTGATGATCAGGGGCCGGGCCTGCAAGTGGTGTACGTAATTTCCATTGGCCAGAACGCAGTCACGTGACCCCCGTGCGAGGGTCTGGGAAACGCACTGAAGCCGTGCTTCCGGAAGAACCGGGCGGAGTTCGGCGAACACACAGTGGTCCCTGCCTAGCACCCCCACTGCCCCCTGGGGGATGCGGATGCGAGCTCCGCTGAAACCCCGCCCGCAAAACTCTAGCGTTCAGTCCTTCCATCTTTCATTTTCTTGTACTTCATGCCTTGAAACGGCTATTCTTCGAATTTGTAGAAATAAGAAGGAACTTTACTACCCAATGAGTTTTTAAAAATTCTTACTGGAGTATAGTTGCTATACAATGTTGTGTTAGTTTCTGCTGTACAGTAGAGTGAATCAGCTAAACGTATACACCTATCCCCTCTTTTTTGGATTTCCTTCCCATTTAGGTCAGCACAGAGCACTGAGTAGAGTTCCCTGTGCTCTACAGTAGGTTCTCATTAGTTATCTATTTTATACAGAGTATAGTGTATATATGTCAATCCCAATCTCCCGATTCCTCCCACCCCCTCTTCCCGCCTTGGTTTGAGCTGGGTGGTGGACGGTAGGTCTAAATGAAGGCGGGGGGCTAGTCTGGAGCTGCTGTGAGTGGTCGGGTGAGGCTGTGCTGCTCTGAAACCACAGGGCTCATACTGCAGGGGGTCAGTCAATGCAGGTTGATGGAAACGCTAAGTGGTAAAGTTCCTCTTTTAACTCACTGATGCTAAAGCATGAGAATGCAGATTTTAAATGATGGACAGTTGTTTTAAATGCCTGCTTGTATGCAGGTGTGAATTCTTATTCCCAGCACCTTCTCTCCGTGCAATCAACATTTTTAAAAACCTTTGAAGTAAAACAATCTGCACTTTAAAATTTCCATATAGAATACAATGAATTCAATAAACGGTCACTTGAGACTGAAGAAAAGAGAAAGGTAATGAGAAATTCTGATTTCTAATGCTGAGATTTCAAAATTAAAGAAGCAAAATAAAATTTAAAACCTCAGATGCAACAGATTTGAACTATTGATATTTTCCCCCTTGATTGATTTGCTTTTGTTATTAAGCATTAAATGACTCACGAAATCAGACATCATATACTCCTTTGCAATCATTTATTTAACTGACCTATTTCTAGGCAAGAGACACAGTTCAAGTCGCCTGGTAGACTTCACAAGAGGAACTGGTGATTGAAATTTTATTTAATGTTGAATTAAGGAATTGTAATAAATTATTTCCTCTTGCTAACACATCTGATTTAAGATTCTCTCAATCCTTAGCTTAAGCAATTGAGGATTTTCCTTAGATTGCATTGATGGATTATTAACCTCCTGTTTTCTCAACTTTGGTTAAAAATAATTCTAATTTGTTGCACAATTCTAGTTCTAGTTTACTTTTTCTCTTTTCTGTGCTCCCAGATTGCTGCTCCCCCAATTTTTTGTTTCAATTTTTTTCTTTTCTTAACATACATTATACGTAAAGAGCTTCATGGGTAGCTATGCTCATTAGCGTCTCCTTCCTTCCTTCCTCCCTCCCTCCTTCCCTCTCTCCCTCCCTCCTTTCCTTTCCTTTCCTTTCTTTCCTTTTGAACATAAGGCATCGACTAGAGTGAATCATGGCAGTGAAACTCTTGATAAGTTCATGATGTCAGCCATTATGGCATAACACTGAATGACAGGTACCCAGAAAAAGAGTGTTTTCACACAATTCTAATAGTAAAAAGGGATATTTGAAAATAGTTATAAAATAGAACGTTAAATTTTTAATTAAAGGTAGTAGTGAGAAGAACGGCCAAGCAAAAGAAACACTTCCTTTTTTTTTTTTTTAATTTATTTATTTGTTTTTATTTGTGGCTGCTTTGGTCTTTGTTGCTGTGCGCGGGCTTGCTCTAGTTGCGGCGAGCAGGGGCTACTCTTCGTTGTGGTGCGTGGGCTTCTCATTGCAGTGGCTTCCCTTGTTGCGGAGCACGGGCTCTAGGTGCGCGAGCTTCAGTAGTTGCGGCACGCGGGCTCAGTAGTTGTGGCTTGCGGGCTCTAGAGCACAAGCTCAGTAGTTGTGGCACACGGGCTTAGTTGCTCCGTGGCATGTGGGATCTTCCCGGACCAGGGCTCGAACCCATGTCCCCTGCATTGGCAGGCGGATTCTTAACCACTGCGCCACCAGGGAAGTCCAGAAACACTTTCTATTACCATTAATCATTCCATTTGGATTTCCCAGGCTGTAAGCTCCGTAAGAGCAGGACTTTGTGTCCTCAGTCTGGCACAGTCACTCAACATGTGTTGCATGAATGTATCAATGAAATCATATGTGAACGGTGAGGCTTATTATATACCCTCAAACGTTTCAAATACAACCAGAATCCTTTCCATGTTGAGATATGAAAATTTGTGCATAGTGTGTAAGAAGAAAGTTATACAAATGCTTTTAATACTGCGAATAGATTGTCTTTTTTAAAAAAGAAAGAAAACTGGACAGTCATAATATTTGCAGGGCCTAGTACACTGGTTGATGTTCTCTGATCCGTGCTGATGGAAAACTGTCAAATCACAATGAAAATGTCTCCTTGTGATGAAAACAGTTTCATTTCTGGAGTCAATCTGCTACCTGCTCCTTTTCTGATTTAGAAAATTTTAAAAGAAAACAAAAATGTGTTGGATTTCAACCATCTTATTAAAAATTGTGTCCACAAAAGAACAATGCAGGAACAGCACTGCTTTCGTTCACCTTCCCCAGGTTCACGAAGTCATCCCCGTGACTGTAGCTCCTTTTCTAGAGCACAAGCCACGGTGATGCGTTGTCCCTATATCTGTAGCTCCCGCCCATTTGTAAGCTCCCCAGAGGCCAGGAGCAAGGTCCTCAATTCGAGTCCCTGGTATAATGCCTGGCATATGGTAGGCACTCATATTTTTAAGCAAAAAGTAAGTTGGTGGCATAAAATTGAAATTTGTTCTTAATCTTTTTTAAAAATAAAACCCCCAAATTCGCTTACTCTTGGAGGTAATCCTGAGATCAACTTGGTTATTTGTTAAAATGTTAAGCAGTCTGCCTAATAGCTGTTTGTAGATGGGCCCAGCTGTTGCGTTTTGTTTTGTCCTGTCTTCCCATCAGATTGCTGTCAGTGAGGTGCTCATAAGCACCGCTCTGAATGTAATGGGTAAGCAGACACCAGGACATATTCACTTGCTCCGTGAGTCTGAAAAGTGCCTAGTACAGGTATTACATGCCCTTGAATGCAGCAGCTGTCCAGCAGACAGAAATTGCCTGAACTGAAGAAAAGCGCTGGCTTCTCTTCCTTCAGTCTACTTTTAGGAAAATAAATATATGTGCATTCTTAACATTATCTGGTAACGGGAGGCGAGAGGCTCTAAGCTGAACCACGTGGACCCCAGGCTCTCTGTTGCTCTCAATCCACAGCCACTGTGGTCTGTTTGCCTCCCTTTCCTGTCGTCCTTAAGATTATTTCTAAAATCCTTGGTTTAGCCATCGTGCACCGTGGACCGCTCACGCCAGCCGTAGGACTTCTTTCTGTTCCTTTATCCCCCTCAGCCACCTCCTTGGCTGGGCGATACCTACTCCTCCATCGGTCTGCTCTTCACGGAGGCCCTCTGTGATCCACCGGATTAGGTGGCATGAGGCGCCTCCGCTGCATCGTGTACTGAATCTGAAGTGGGTCTCATCATAACACACCTTACATAATTTACTGTCCGCCTTCCTTCTGGGCCTCTAAGCTCTGTGAAAGCACGGGGATCTTCCCGGCTCATCCAGCACCGTGTCTCCAGCGCCCACGCTCAGTGTACGACGACTTAATTAAATTGAACAAATGATTCATGTCTTCAACTTGATATAGGAGCTTCCACCGAGTAAAGGAAACCTTAGATTGGGAGTTTGTAGAAATGGGTTCAAATCTTATTCGCAGCACGGTGTGTTCTAAGGCCAGTTTCTTTGACCCTGGTCCCCCTCTTCCAACAAAGCAAGTAAAATAGCTTAATTTAGTTTGCCCCATCACAGTTTGTGAAGCTGAGACAGTCTTGCACTATGATAAACTCAGCAGAGGTACTTTGGTCCCCTGAAGATGACCGTTATGCATGCAACGTGGCTGTAAAGACCAGCAATCAAACAACAGTCCTTCCCTCGGGGCAGGGCAAGGGCTGTCCTCGAGGCACAGCGGGGACTGTCCTGCAGCTCTGCCTCTGGGGCCACACTGCCCGGACTCCGCCAGCTACTGACCAGAGTGGGTATCTGTCTGCTGTTTCCCCAGAGTCCACGCAAGACAGAATCATTTCTATTATTTTATTTGTGAACTCTACCCATTATTGCTCAGCGCCAGGACAACCGAAATGTACCTTTGTGGGTCTCTGTGATTCCCATTTAAAGTCTAATGAGGTCAGTCAAAAGTGAGGCCAAATTCACCATTTATTATTTATCATTTGTATCCAGCTTCCCAAAAGAGGAGAACAGGCGTTTAAATCATACCCCAAGAACAGGAAAGATCAGGGTAACTGGAGTGGTGGATAGTAGGGGTTAGGGCTCAAGCAGGTGACACACGGGGTAAATGGGACATCGACTACAGGCCCTTGATCAGGAGTGTTTCATCCCTCTGTTTTCTTGCTCTTTCTCTTGGAGATGCAAGAATATTTCTTTTTAGACGTCAAAAGAAAAAACAAAAGTACTTCGTAGTTCCTGACCTGTAGGTCGATGCAGAAGAACTGGTGTTTCTTCTTAGGTTTCCTCCTTTCCAGTTACTCACGTCTTGGTTCAATAATTAAAATACACCCGCTGGATGAATCACATGGTGGGACGATATATGTAATGGAAACTCAGCCATATCCAATTGGTAAGAGTAACAAACAACTCAGCCAACGTGTCTATGGTCCTCGGTACTCAGGAAAAGGCTTGTTCTCAAAGTCTGTGCCCCACAATGAGCGTGAATGTTCATCAGTCAGCTCCTGTCCTCCGAGACTCTCCAGTCTCTGTAGATGGGATTTGTGCTGAAGATTTTTGTTTGCTTTTTAAAACGCAGGAAAAGAAAATCTTGTAGGTTTTTCACCATAACCTACCTAATGTGACCTATTAAGTCATCCCCTTGGCTATGGATCTCCGTTTTATTTTGCTGACTTCACCCTGTCTTCCTGGTTCCCACCTCTTTCTTAACTCTTGGTTTTTAAAAAGTGAAAAACTTAATAACCACAAAGCCAGGAACAACCAAGAAACCACAGCCTTATTTTTAGACAACACATAAATCATCCCGAAAAAGGTCTCTATCCTAAGGATTTCCCCAGATGTAGATTCTACAATTCCCTCTGTATTTTTAGTTCAAGAGTCACAAAACCCAAAGTTTGTATTCTTTGTCATTCAAAAAAGAAACTTGCACCCAAAGTGTGAAATTAATGGCCAGCTTTTGCTGTTGTTGTCATTTATCATCTCTGGGAGCAGGATTATGATCTTGAGAAACAGTAACTACCTTTCTATTTTACTCATGTGAGCTATGTGCAAACCAAAGAACTCTGGTCTTTAAAAAATGTTCCATATATTAACTAACTTATTTTTTTTGCCTTAGAAACATTCTGTGTTGTACCAGTGGGATTCCATTACTGGGATGGGTGTGGGGAAGATGGAGTATTCATCGTTTAAAAAAAATTGTTAAAAAAGTAAGTTAACTTATATATAGTACCTGTTAAACATTCACTTTATGTTCACCTAGACACGAACATAAATCACAAAATTAGAGCATAATTCATAAAACTAGATATTCTGTCAGGTGGCCAAAACCTGTATTGTTCATGGAAGCTTGAACCTAAACATTATAGAAGCTTGAACCTAAAACATTAAATAGATAAATATGACATATAATAGGTCAGTTATTTCTAAAGTGTAGTAAAGTTGGGGTTAAAAGAGATGATTAAGTAGAATGTGAATTTTAAAAATTTTGATAGTTATGCATTAATTTTAATAAGTGTAGAAAAATTAATACCACAATCCTGTGATTTTACTAGTATCATTGTTTAGTACAAAGCTAAACTTAACTTTATAAAAGTATATAATTTTAATGAAAAATATTAAGCAATAATATATGTACTACTCTAGGTATGACTAAAGATGGCATAAACAGTACCAAGATGAATAAAGTTCAGGAAACACTAACACAGGTAACTCACTAGTATTGGTACCACATGTACTATATGACTTAAGTGTTACAAAACTGAAATCAACTTATCATAGAAAGTGTGGTCATTTGGCTCACCTGTTACTACATTTACATAGCATCATTAGGGAAATAACAGTTCCTTAACATTTTGTTCTTAGGCTTTTTCCACTTAATTACTCTATTCAGTCAATGAATATGGTGAATCTTTGAATACGTATTAAGCGTCTACTATGTTCAAGGCCTCTGATGGGTAATTTCCAGGAATATAGAAATCTTTTAAAGACACACCACTTTCTTTCTTTAAATTTTTTTGATAAGGTTTATTTTGAAAAGTAACACTTTCATGATCAATAATTTAGATAAGAAAGAGGAATATTGAGAAGATTCCCAACAATCCCACTATTGAAACAGAGATCAAAATGTTAGTGGGTTATTTCCTTATAGGCTTTTTTAAAAGAAAATATATTATTTATTTTATTAACGAGTTAGAACCGGAATGCACTTACTTTTGTATCATATTTTCCCCCACTTACTGTTTCCATTCTCCCATGCTACTAAATATTTTCTAAAACATGATTTGAAGGACCAAATACACCATTTAACTCTTCACCTACCAATACATGTGGCTTAGTCCTAGCCAATAAAAGTGATCAGAAGGAATGTTCACCGCTCCAGGCCTGGCTCTTAAAACACATCACAGAGGATCCTGCACCTGCTCTCTTTTTCCCTAAATTGCCAGCTAGATGCAAAGAATCCAGTGGAGGACTTGGGTTCCGCAGGGGATGGGAGATCCACTGAATGGGAAAAGCCTGGATCCCTACTGGGCTGGGAGGGGCGGAGTCCCTTCGGTCCCCGCAACCCGCAGAGAGGATGGGGCTGTGATGTGATACATTTTCATTGTATGAAGCCCCTGAAGTTGTGGGGTTGTTTGTCATAGCAATCAGTCTACCCTCATTCATTGATGTTCTTCCTCAAAGTCTTAAAATCTTCCAAACTCCTGTTCCCTGGTTTGGCAGCACCTTTTCTATGGGCCTTATTTTGACTTTTTCAGTTTGCTTAATCTCAGCTGAAGCCGTTTTATCTGGTCATCAACTGGATGTGCGAACGTACTTTATTTCACTTACTGCCACTTCTCAAACCTAAGCAGGAGAACAGGTTGCTGCGCATGATTTTGCCCTAGAAGACGAATGTTCTACTGAGGACTTATTTAAGAAGGTCCTGCAGGATCTTCTCCTTCTCCACCATCCATCTCGTTTTCTAACACTCTGTACCAAAAAGTCCATGGAACCTACAATCTTTAGGATGTACTTAGCATAGGTATGCTTCAGTATCTCATTTGAGGCCATTATACTTCCAGGACACAATGTAAGGTGACCACTAGAGGTTTTTGCTCCAGGGGTGATATCGTTGAACTTATATTTTAGAAAAATAATAGTAGTGGTAGGTAGAATGGTTTTAAGAAATAGGAGATTAAACGATGGGAACATGGTAAAGAAACTGCAAAGAAATGTGAATCATAGCAGTGGGAACAGATGCAAAAGCAAACATCAGTGATGGGGTGGTCCTGACTTGTTAATGATGAAATCTGGAAGGAAAAGTGGAAGAAACTGTGAAAGATGTCTTAGAAATTTCTTTTTTAAGTGTCAGTGGCTAAATCAGGAGCCTAGGAAGAATAGATGATTTGGTGGGAAAATAAATGAATTCCACTTAACGGAGCTGAAACCTTGTGAATGGGTCAGTCCACACAAAGATTCAAAACTGAGGAAAAGAAAAAGAACTAGAACTGAATTCTAAACAATGCTGTCTTTTTTTTTTTTAAATAACCCATTAACTTTAATTAATTAATTAATTAATTAATTTTTGGCTGTGTTGGGTCTTCGTTTCTGTGCGAGGGCTTTCTCTAGTTGTGGCAAGCGGGGGCCACTCTTCATCGCGGTGCGTGGGCCTCTCACTATCGCGGCCTCTCTTGTTGCGGAGCACAGGCTCCAGATGCGCAGGCTCAGTAGTTGTGGCTCACGGGCCCAGTTGCTCCGCGGCATGTGGGATCTTCCCAGACCAGGGCTCGAACCCGTGTCCCCTGCATTAGCAGGCAGATTCTCAACCACTGCGCCACCAGGGAAGCCCAATGTTGTCTTTTTAGATAGCAGAATTTGTGATGAGACTGACAGTGAGTGGCCCGAGAGACAGGAAAACAACCAAGCGCCCAGAAGCCAAGGGATGAGAAAATTTCAGTAACAGTTCTACTATACTGTTTAACCCGTCCATTAACTTAGTATTTTTTTATTTCTGGAAATTAGGTCTTTTCTCAATTTTACTCATATTTTCAGAGCTCTCTTTTCACTTCTTGAAGTGTATTAAATGTGATTATATTCTGTGTCTGGTAATTCTAACTGCTAAGTTTTTCAGGCAGCCTATTTTGTAGAATATTATTTCCCACCCAGGGCTTTGGGAGTTTAGTGATTTTCAACTGTGAGTGACCCATCTTCTTAGGGACACAGGAACAGGACATTTTTCAAAGCCTGAGGTGATGAGAGTTCTTTCAAAAAGGATTCACATTTGCTGTTCAGATGCCTTGTGACACCATTAGTCTGGGATCACTTTAAGTTCTTGGTTTGAGGTTTTTCTAAGCATCCAGGTTGTGTGAATTCTGACTGCAAACCAGGGTCAGGGCCACATTATGATGACTAGTTTCCTAGTTGGATGGTGTGGGGTATGTGTAGAGGGACGTTTCTCTTCAGGGTGAGAGGAGTGGGTTCACTCTAGTTCTCTCTCACCTTGGGGATGGAACCCTTCAGGGATCCTAGTTTTTGAGGTCCTATTAGGCTTTCCACTTTGGGGTGGACCCTGAATTTGTTTTCTGTTCCTAAATCCTTGAACTCAGGATGTAAAAGATACTCAGGCACCCTAGGTTTGGCCAAAGCCCTAAGGCAAAAGCCAGCTTCCGTACTCAGCTTACCTTGTCTGTTCAGTCTTTGACCTTAGTATTTATTTTCTTGTTACCCATGGACGCATTTAGAAAGATTGCAGAGGTATTTCACCTGGCACTTCCAGTTGTTTTCATCAGCTCAGGTGGCCCCGCACCTAAACTGCCACTGTTACTTGGGAGATTCTATCTCCAAGTACAGGTAGTTCCACTTGAGAATATAGTGTACACATGAAAATCTAAAGCAAATTGCCGAGTATTCACTTACACACTTTCTTTAAATAACGTGTGCTGCCAGAGCCTTTAAAGAGTTTGTTTTACAGGTTATTAATTTAACTACTTACAAAGAGCCTGGAAGCAGCACAACAACTTCAATGATTTGGAACCATAATAGTTGAAGCATAGTCAAAATATACCCATATTCTGACCTATTCTAACCACCTCCACGGTCAGAATCCTCGTCCAGGCTACCATGAGCCCCTGTCTGGATGATGAAAATAGCCTTCTAACTGGTCCTTGCTTTTATTGTTGTTCCTTTCCTTACCAAACCCAGAAGCCAGAGGCTGTGGTCCTACTTGGATGTGAGTTAGATCAGGCCACCCCACCCACACTTCCTCAGCCAAAGCTCTCCTCTCCTCCTTGCTTTTCCTAAAACAAGCAGGAATGTTCTTGCCTTTGTATCTGCTGCCCTTTCAGCCTGAAGCCACCTCCGCTCAGGTAGCCATTCGCCCTGTTCCCTCAGCCCTTCAGGTCTTGTCCAGATATTATCCCCTCAATGCGACCATCTCAGACTCTTTAAAACTGAAACCTTCCCTCACTCCTATCCGCATTCCAAATCCCACTTCCGTCCTTGATTTCTTTCCACAGTATTTATCTTCTACTACACCACCTAAGTAAATGAGTTATTCTTGTAAGCTCTTAGGATAATTCTTGGCACATAAGTGATATACCAGCATCGATAACGATACATAATCATTTACATACCTTGTTTATTGTCTGACTCCATGACCACAAGGATTTCTGCTCCTCTAGTTTACTGCTGTTTCCCATCATTTAAAACAATGGCTAGCACACGATACATGCTCCAAACACTGTTGAATAAATAGAAATATCTATAAATATACAATAAAAGATCATAAAAAGGGATTGTTAAAAATCTTTTTACAGGGACTTCCCTGGTGGTGCAGTGGTTAAGAATCCGCCTGCCAGTGCAGGGGACACGGGTTCGAAGCCCTGGTCCGGGAAGATCCCACGTGCCGCGGGGCAACTAAGCCCATGCGCCACAACTACTGAGCCCGTGTGCCACAACTACTGAAGGCTGTGTGCCTAGAGCCCATACTTCGCAACAAGAGAAACCACTGCAATGAGAAGCCTGCGCACCGCAACAAAGAGTAGCCCCCGCTCGCCACAACTAGAGAAGGCCCCTGTGCAGCAACGAACACCCAACGCAGCCAAAAATAAATTTAAAAAAAAAATTAAAAAAAAATCTTTTTACGTAGTTTTAGAAATAGAAGCCATCCCATAAGACCAAGACCTCAAAGACCGTTCTCCAAAAAAAAAAAAAAGGAATTAAAATTCAAATTTCAAAACTCTTTGCAATATGCCAAAAGGTACATTTATCTAAACGACAGTATTGTTTTATGCAAAAAGATCTATTTCGCACTGCCTTGACCGATAGCTCTAAGAATACCACACTTCACTAAGTCTCGATTTGCATACAGGTACCACAATAACACCCATGCGTATCATATATCCTCACAAGTGAAAAGTCACAAACCAAAGTTTTTAAATGACAGTATTTTGAGCTCCTGTGAAGATCAGCACTCTGGGCCCACATCTCCCAGGTGTGGCCCTCCAAGTAGTGATTAACATAGAGCCACACGTTCAAATAAAGAGAAAATGTACTGTTCATTGTTCAGTCTAAAAAGATGAAATTTCTGGGCATCAGCAAGGTGAAGAATGACATCGTTGGAAAACATAAGGCTTAGAATGACCAGATATCTACTCCCAGGCCAGCCTCTAATTCCTGGATCATTTAGGATAATCTCCCTGCATATACCCAGCATACACCTCAGTTTCATTCGTCTGCAACTTTGCTTATCTCCTTTGAAGAGTCAGAAAAGGCTTCTAGGCATAGTCAATTACTAAAAATAACCCAATCTTATTATAACTAGTCAAAACCATTCAGAAGATGGTGCAAAGCGCTTCTTTGTCGTTCCCATCATGTGCCTTTTGGGCTGCAGGTTGCCTTGGACGAGCAGGAGAACGTTCCCTCCTCCTTGGCCCCTTTCTCCTGCTGCACACCTCTTCAGACCTCCCTGCAGAGACCCTGCTCATCCAGCTACACCTATTGTGGTCCAGCCAGAGAGAGGTTCGGCAAAATGCATCACCTAGAATCTCACGTTCTTTAATATGGGAACCTGATACCTTCAAGAGAAACCAGCCTCTGTTTTGCTAATACGGTTGGCAGTCTGCTGACAGTGGGTTCTATGTCCTGAAAATACTTGGAAAAAAGAAAATTCCAGGAAGTTTCAAAAAGCAAAACTTGAATTTGTCACACTAATGGGAACTATTTAAATAGCATTTACATTGTACTTAACAACTATTTACATAGTATTTACATTGTATTGGGTATTATAAGCAACCTAGAGATGATTTAAAGTATAAAGAAAGATGTGCATAGGTTATATGTGAATATATATCATTTTACACAAGGGACTTGAGCATACCCGGATTTTGGTCCGAGGGGTCCTGGAACCAATCCCCCTCAGATAACGAGGGACAACTGTACTGATAATCTCTAGGAGCATAACTTTGATGCAACAGAGGTGGAAAAGAAAGAAGCTCTGCCAGTAAGAGGCACCAAGAACCCACCTATCATACATAAAAATGAGAGTTGGCTAGACTCTCATTTCTAATTTCCCTTCAAGTATTAAAATTTCATGAAATTAGAGTATGAAATTCACTGGAGAAAGACTCAAGTTCTCAGCAGAGTGTGGTTAAATGACAGGAAAACAGTCTTCAAAAGTGAAATTTGTCAAGGTATTACTGTAAGTCCTATGACAGTTTGTGCATATAAACTTCCACATCAGTGGGCAGATAGGTAGTTTCAGTTTATTATCGAGGAATTACAGCACTCATTTTGGTCAGATAAAAATGTAGAATGGTGCACCCTCCTTCCCCAGCCCCTAAATGAGGGCAAAGCCACCTACTTCTAAAATACTTTTGCAAAACATTTAGATATTATCGCCTTTTAAGATCTATTGATTCAAAATGATTAAAGCATGGGGAAGAAAAGTACCTCAACCTCTATACACATTATCAAGTCATACAAAGACACTGAAACTCATAAAGATTAGGGCAAACTGAGATAAAGAATTTCATAGCTGAGGTGACGTGGGGACGGTGACTTGCTTCGGTTTCTAAGATTTTTATTTTTTAGCGACAGAAGTACCTGATATAATTTTTATTAGCTATAAAAAAGATTGGGGTATTTTTAGTAATGCACTGTACCTAGAAACCTTCTCAGACATCTCAAAAGAGAAATAACAGAATTGCATACAAACAAAGAAACTGAGGTATAGACGGCAGAGAGCTTATGCAGAGAGTTTACCCTAAATGATCTGAGAATCAGAGGCTGAACAGGAAGTAGATACCTGGTAATTCCAAATCTTTTATTTTCCAACTCTGCCATACTGCATCTTGCTAAGGCCTGGAAAGTTCACCATTTTTTTAATTTGCATTTTTAAAATTAATTTTTATCGGAGTGTAGTTGCTTTACAATGTTGTGTTAGTTTCTGCTGTACAACAAAGTGAATCAGCCGTATGTATACATCTATCCCCTCTTTTTTGGATTTCCTTCCCATTTAGGTCACCACAGAGCACTGAGTAGAGTTCCCTGTGCTATACAGTAGGTTCTCATTAGTTATGTATTTTATACATAGTAGTGTGTATATGTCAGTCCCAATCTCCCAATTCATGCCCCTCCCCCCGCCCGGTATTGTCTGTTCTCTACGTCTGTGTGTCTATTTCTGCTTTGCAAATAAGTTCATCTGTATCATTTTTCTAGATTCCACACCGGAAAGTTCATCTTTTCTTCAGTTATCTTCTAACAACTGAGCAAAGAACAAGAACATTTTCTCTTCCTGTACATATATGCAGTATATCTTCTATCACACAATGCTTCTAAACTTGCTTAAACCATAGAGGGAGCATGTGAAACACAGCACATGTCAACTATGCTTTCACTCCTTCTCCCCCAACACAGCAGGTCCTGTGTGCTAGGCACTGTGAACGTCTGGGAAGATGACATCAAATAAGGACATGGCCTGATGGGGGTGACAGACCACTAGTAAGCAATAACAAAGCTGAGCCCTACATGCCATGACCGATGTGAACAGGGGGCTCGGACAGCATAGGGCAGGGCTGGGGTCTGAAGAGAACGGAGGAATCTGGAGGAACTGATGTATAAACTGATTCTGAAGGATGCTTGGCAGTTTGGTGGCAGGTAATTGGTGTTGAAACTAAGACAGTGTTCTGGGTAAGGGAATAACCTGTGTGAAGGCCTAGAAGGGATAGAGAAGTTGGTCCATTCCAGAAACAGAGAGAAGGTCAACGTAGCTGCAGTTTAGGTTGGAAAAGAGGACTCGTGGCCCCGCTGAGCCTGTGGAAGTAGCAGAGCCTGGCTCGCAAAGGTCTTTGGAATAAATTGAGAGGCTTGGGCTTAATTCTGAGAGCAATGGGAAGTTGCTGAAGGGGTTCCAAACAAGAGTGTTAGGAGACAATGTGTTTCAGTCGTCGCTTAAATAAATGGCCAAGTCAGAAGAGCACTTCTGAAATATGGGAGTCTGAAAACAGTACAGACTCCTGGAGAGGCAGTGTTCCACGGCGTTCAATCTAAAAGAGCTTTTTTTAAAAAAAAATAAATTATTTATTTATTTTTGGCTGCGTTGGGTCTTCGTTGCTGCTCGCAGGCTTTCTCTAGTTGCAGCGAGTGGGGGCTACTCTTCATTGTGGTACACGGGCTTCTCACTGCGGTGGCTTCTCTTGTTGCAGAGCATGGGCTCTAGGTGTGCAGGCTTCAGTAGTTGTGGCACGAGGGCTTCAGTAGTTGTGGTGCACGGGCTCAGCAGTTGTGGCTTGCAGGCTCTAGGGTGCAGACTCAGTAGTTGTTAAAAGGGTTTTAAAATAAGCATTTCTGCCATCACAACAGTATAGGAGACCATTAACCTCATCAAATGGAAGCCCTAGTGACAACAGTCTTTATTCCAGATGAGCACAACTCAGGAATTATCCATCTCTTTAAGCTTATTACAGAAATAGTAATCCATGCCAGAAAAAAAAAGTATAGAGGCAGAATTTGACTTGGTTGTATTCTACACAAGAGTGTAAATTTAAAAGTCTCAACCATCTATTAACATCACAGGACAATCAGAATTTCAGAATTGGAAGGGGTGTTCAAGATTCTTTGGCCCAACACCTTCATTTCAGAGTTGAAGACAGTGTACAGAGTATTTCTTTGCAAGATAATCAGAAATGAGCAATTACTTAAGATCTGGATTCCTTTTGAAAGACTTCAGCATATCATAATGGTAACCGAAATACTACAAATAATAAATGGAATAACGAGTATTCTGATTTCCAGTGTTGTTCTTAAGCCTCCAAAGACCCTGACCTCCTAGGATTCACAGCCTTGTGTGGCCCCCTTCCACACGGCACCAGACCACAGCTTCTGGACCCCTGTCTCTCTCTCTCTCTTTCCCTCCCTCCCTCTCCCAGATCTTGTTCCCTGCAGGAAGCCAGCTGCCTTGTCCTGAGCAGCTCTGAGACAAGGAACTGAAGTGTCCCTCAGTAACCCGTGAGGCCTGCCTGCTGGCCTGGGGAGTGAACTTGGAAGCAGGTTCCTCCAGGCCCACCTGACAACCTGACAACAACCTCAGGAGAGACCCTGGGCCACAGCCACCCAGCTGAGCCACTCCTGGATTCCCGACCCTCAGAACTGCATGAAACAGTAAAAGTTTGTTGCTTTAAAATGCTACATTTGGGGGTAATTTGTTATGCAGTAAGAGATAACTAATAAACACTGTCCAAAATTAATATATTCTTAACAAACTTAAACTATAACAAAATTTAAATAGCAATTATTTTCTAAACGATATAATACTTTTTTTTTTTTTTTTGGCCGTGTGGCTTTCGGAATCTTAGTTCCCTGACCAGGGATCGAACCTGGGCCCCAGGCAGTGAAAGCACCAAGTCCTAACCACTGGACCAACAGGGAATTCCCTATAATACATTCTTAACTTAAAAATACTATCACGGATGTCCTTCTTTGAAAAGAGGTGATCAAATGGTTTACAGAATAGGCACTAGGATATTTAACCAATAATTTATAGGTCACTGAGGCTAATTTAACCTGAGCTCTTAACAATCACATATAGTTAAAACTGAACTTTGGTTGCTGACAGTACTTGCCCATGGCTATGTGTTCCCATTTCAATACAATTTAATTCCTTCCTTCCTTTCTTTCTTCCTTTTTTGGAAATCTCAGTAGACACAATAATCTGAATTTAAATTAAAAGTATCACTTCCTTCTTGGTCCTGAGTAACCCTAGTAGGATTCAAAGTGAGGGGAAATAACGGTCTACCAGCTGATGGTGATAACCACGATACCTAAAATAATCACCTTTCTAATTCAACAAAACCCCCAAAGTTTTATCCTTGGAAGGAGAAGCTCCAGGTAAGGAGGACCAGCAGTTGATAAAGTCCTGGCCTCTCTTCTAAGTTTCATCTTCTGTTTATATCCTCAATCCAATTATTCATTATTTCACCAAAAAATATTTATTGAACCCTTTCTACAAACGGGATACAAGGATGAACTGGACGGACAAGGCTCCGTCTTCACATACCTTATGTAATTATCAGGGAGGAAGAGGTAGAGCACCCAGCAGGGTACCAGTCCCAGTGTGTTGGTGGGGAGGGCCCTGGGGGATGGGAGGGATTCGGGAGGAAGCATGGGAAAGCTTTTGTGTCACTTCAGGCAAAAAGAATCCCCCCACCCGGAAGCAAAGGGAGTTCAAGACACACTTAGAAACTCAGATGTTCAGCTTGGCTGCAGGATAAAGAAGGAAGGGAGGAGTGGTTAGATCCCCAGAGCGGGCATCTCACCTCTAAACAGCAGCCCCGGCAAGGGCGCAGCTCCTCGTGGTGGGTTCCCCTCGGACAGAGCAGGCAGGGGAAGAATTTAAAACCAACAAATCTTGAGGCCCTGACCTTTTGCATCCTAAGAACACATTTATATTCCGGGCCCAGAAGGCTAGCCCAGCTTGGCAAGGAGTATGGACGCAGCGACACGAATTCTGAGACTAGAAATCTAATCTCTAAAAATCCGATTTCTCTAGAAATCTAGTCTGCTTTGAATCCCAGCTTGAGAACAATAGTGACGCCAGCCCCGCTCACGGGCAGTAAATGCAGTAACACGCGCTAAGTATCCTGCACACACCAGGCCTTCAAAAGAATTATCTTTCCCCCGTTACTTTGGAGGCCCCAGCTGAAGACACCACGTCACCATCTGCCACATGAGACCCCATAACCTGACAGAGGACAAGGCTCTCTTGGCCGTCCCGTGTCCCTCCAGTTAAGTTCTGGTCTCAACCCTCTTTCCCAGCGAACCCCGGGTTAGACAAACCAGAAGTATTCCCCTACAACAATCCCTGTCATATGGTAACTGTAGTATTCATTAAGAAAAAACGAATTACACCCAGACACACTGAGACTTGCCCCATCACTCTATCTGTACTTTATATTTGCATATGTACTTGACCTCCATTATTCCTTTTGATGATATTGTGAGGTGAGTATTGCAATCACTGTTGGGCAGATAAGAGCCCAAGGTTCAGAGAGGTTAAGTGACTGACCATGAACTAAGCTTTGGATGCGCGTAGCTCCTCATTTTCTAAAGAGTTGGGTCAACTCTGCTGAGGCTGCCTCCTTGCAAATGCTGCAACAGGCTTGTATTTTATACTTTTGAGTTTCTTTTAAACATTGTTAGGACTCAGAGGAGCCTGGGCTTTTACAACCATATACCCACTGGTCAATTTCTAATTCTGTGTCCTTTCACACGTATTTTAAGTTCTCTGTGCAAAACTTAAAGGGGGTGGCAGGGTCATCTCTCAATACCATTTCTGCCCAAGAATCCTTCTGATTGCCTTAGGGAGTGATAAGGACCACTTTCAATTTGCACACCTGCCCGACTATGCTCATAAAAGTAAAAATAAAGCTTCCTATTTTCTTAATAATCAAAAACTGTCTCCTCTGTGCAAATGAGACCACAAACAGAAGGTTTCATTACTCCTGGTGGACTTCAGCTGCTGATTTCAAATGGAATTATTCCCTCAAGTAATCGGAGTAAGATCCCTTGAAGGTCACCTCCTCCAAGCCCAGTCTCTGTCTAGGGACGTCTGCTTTGTAAAGGAGTCCTCCCCACTGTGAACAGCCCAAGTTGGGTCCACAAATGAACTTGTTCCTGCTTTCCAGAGTTAGCTAAATAAACATTTCCCCAAGCACCCTTTCCTTTCACTGTTTCTCTGAAGGTGGTGCACAGATGAGCTGGGTCAGAATCACCTGGGTACAGGTGATGCCTGGGTCCCCACATGGACCTGAATTGACCCAGGAGTGGGGCAGTAGCTTTCTACATTACCCAGCCGGTTCATACTTTATCAATTAAATTAAAGTCCAGGTCTTTTTCATCAAAAAAAAAAAAAGGTCTTCGGCAGTCTCCCTCGTCCTATGTGAAAAGCAACTGGTTTTGATTTAAGTAGTTGATAAAAATGCTGAGTCAGACAGTGACTTGTATTCAACCCATGACAGCCCTCCAGGTGCTGTATGTATTGGGCTTACATGCATTACTCTGCACAATTATCCAGCCAAGAACAGACCTGAATGGCTGAATATCGTCAGCCATCCTACACTTCCCCCTATTGTTCACTGGCAACATTTTGTGGGAATTCTGAAATGATGGCATCTACAGAAATCCCCAATATACTAGGTAGTGTAACTCAAACCATGAAGCACATTGGAGTTGGTCTGGTACAATTCTTTATCTATCCTGATGATGCAAATTCTCTATTTCATTCTAGAAATTTAAATAACCGGGTTTCACTTGTTTTAAAGTACCTGCAGATAAGAGACAATATTAAGGAAGAAGGATCAACTTTTACCATCCTAAAACTTAGGAGAAGATATTAAACATTCTGTTCAACTTGAATTAGGCAGATACGAGGTCACACTGATAACGTAATCACGTGCACCTAGCAATAGAAGCGACTGACATCTTTGTTGGGAGATATGGGCACAAAAATTATTTCCTCCGGCTGGGGCATCTGGCTAAACATTTCTCAATACCCTTTCCTGTGTAATGTAGGTCTCAGGCAGAAAGGCTTTTGAAAAACAGAAATCAAGGAACCTCCATCAAGCGGCAAAAATCGGGTCTGAAGGAGGCGACGAGGGTGGAGTATTTTTTTTTTTTTTGAGTGTTGTTTTACAAACCCCGAAATCCTCGGTCCTAGGAATAGAAACTTAGCCCTTGAACAAGGTTGGTATTGCTTATTCTCACTAGGTTGGCTTTCTTCTAATTAGCTCAAGAGACAGCGACGTACTACCCGCTTTCCAAGTAGAGCTCCTGGGGTCCGGTGATATTTGCACATCACACCTGGGCCTTTCGGTTACAAATCCGGCTCCTTAAAGAGCCGTGTGAAGAAGCGAGCACAATCAATAAGGAAAAATCCTCCCAGCTATAAATCAGCCACGTGGAGCTGCGGCAACGGCCGCCGCGACTTCCTGGTTTCCTTTCCGCCCGCCCCGCTGCGGGGGCCGGGGGGCCGGGGGGCCGGGGGGCTGGCGTTAAGGCCTGAGTTACGGCCCCAAAGGACAATAAAAGTTGGGGACCCGGGCAGCTTTAAGGGCTGAGCGGTGGGGCCGAGGCTGAGGACAGACCTGGGGAGAGTGTAAGTTAGTCGCATGGTAGCAGGACCTGGAGGGGTCGAGGACAGCGGCGGGGAAAGGGCTGCGGACCGGCCGGGGGCCGCCCGGCGCGGGCGTGGGGGCGGGAGCGGCCCGGGGAGGGAGGGGAGAGCGGGGGTGGGGCGGCCCGCCAGGCGAGGGGAGTTCCGGATCGGAGGCGGGGAGGGCGGCCGCCGGGCGGCGGGGGCGGGAGGAGGAGGCGAGCGCGGAGGGGGAAGGAGGGAGGGGAGAGCGGTGGCGGCGGCTGCGCCCGGCTGTGCGCCTCTCGCCGCCGGAGGAAGATGAGGCTGAAGATCGGGCTCCTCTTACGCAGTTTGCTGGTGGTGGGCAGCTTCCTGGTGCTGGTGGTCCTCTGGTCCTCCCTATCCCCGCGGCCGGACGAGCCGAGCCCGCTGAACAGGATGAGGGTGAGTGACCCGCCCGCCCCCTCCGGCGGCGGCGACCTGCAACTTGTTTTGTTCGCGCGCCTGGCGGGGGCGGGGGCGGCGGGTCGGGCGCGGGCTCCGCAGGTGGCGCGGCGGGCGGGTGGGGGCCCCGAACGCCGCGTCCGCCCCGGCCCCTCCCCGCCCCGCGCTGCGGCGGGGGCTCGGCGGCCGCCCTCCGCACCTGGAACGCGGGCTGGAGGAGAGAAGGGCCGGGCCAGGACCGCCGCGGCGGCGGCCGGGGACGCGGGGCTGGTCCGGGCTGCGGCCTGTGGCGCGCGCATGCCTGACGGAGGCGAGGGGCCGCGGCCGCCGCCACCGCCGGTGCGGACCAGGCCCCTGGGTCCGGCCGCCCCCGCGCGTCCGGGGCGCCCCCCTCCGCCCGGTCTCGGGCGCCCCCGGCTGCCAGCCCGGGTGGGAACGCGCGGCCCCGCCCCCGGCTCCGCGGAGAGCGCCGCCCCATCGGCTTCGGCGCCGAGACAGGCGATGCGCGGCCGAGGCCTCGCCCAGGACCGGCCTCCCTCCCCCTCCCTTTCCCGCTCCCCCCTCCCCTTCCTGGCGGCCGCCCTCGCCCGCCTGCGGACCCCCGCCCCGGAGCCCCCTCCACCGGCCGCTCCGTCGGGCCGGAGCCCGCCCCTCCTCTCCTCTCCCCTCTCCCCCCCCACCCCCCCCCGGTTGCAGCCGGGCCGCAGGGCTGCCAAACTAACTTGTGCGGTCGCCGCCCGCGCCGAGGGCTCCTCCGGACGCGCTGTCCGCCGCCCGACTCTCCCGGTCGGTGGGGCTCTGTCGGCGCCCCGGGACGTGGGTGACCGGACCCCGGGCTGCGGCCCCGCTGACCCGGCCGCGCCCCCGGCCCGACCTGCCCGCCGTTACGGCCGCGCCCCTCCTTCCCCTGGGACGCGGGAGCCGGGGCCTCGGGGGCTGGGGAGCTGTGCCGCTTCCAGCGCCTTGTGCAAGCAGCGTCTGCATTGCATCCGAGGGGTCGCCTTTATTAACTTTCCTTTTGGAAAGTTAGCGTCTGGAAGTAGAGGGAGAAGGCGTCCTTTCAACACTAAGAATCGTAGGAAGAGATTTCCTTATCTGCGCCTGCCCCTGTGATGAGGGAAGGTTTACTCTTGAGATTTACTCTGAAGTTTTAGTGTGTATTTGAAGACGTGACGGCACTGGAATCTCTTTATAACGTATGGGGTGGATTCCCCTCTAAGTCATCTAAATTAATGGTAATAAAAAGTACCCAGTTTTCCTTTTGAATGTGTTTGTGGTTTTAAGTCCCTCAGCTCTCATGGAGTGATGGTGACCTCTTTATGATTTTGCTTCAAAATGACTTATTGACAAAGGACGACTGAATATTGCAGTTGTTTGAAAGCATTTGTGATCAAATGGCCTTTTACCGAGAGCTAATAAAGACGTAAAGATGCCATTTCCTGGGGGAAGAAATTGAGGAAAGAGTGACAGAACTAGCCATATTCAGAATGTCCTGCAGTTCAGATGACAAGTCTTCTAAAGGGGTGATGGAGCGTCAGCCCCAATGCCTATTTCCTCTGAAATATTATATTAGTGCTGATACAAGTACTGAACCACGAGCTCATTTAATAGCTGTAGGAGGTGGTTATAACTTGATTTTTGGTCCAACTTATTGGATAAAGTTTGTCGGTGGGTCCAGGGTAATTTCTGTCATTTGCCAAAGACTGAAGCTAGCTTATTAAGACTTTCAAACAATTAACATTAAGAAGAATGCTTTATGTATGTGGAGAGCCAAACCCTTTTATTAAGTTTGCGGGTAAATATTAACTAAGCAAGTTAAGGTATAGCTTATAAATCATAAGAGCATAAATAAGGGACTATTGCCTCCCTTTAATAAAAGCTAACCTAAATGTTTGTGAAATACAGCAGTAGAAGGGCATCTCCTTTCGGGAAAATTCTGACTCTTTGATTATGATTACACATACTCCACCCACTGTGAAACACCTGCCTCTCCTTAACACTAATCCATGTATAGGGCTTTTTTGGATTCTGATAAATGGCCTGAGATAGTCTAGGACAATCCCATTTACCAAGTACAGGTTATGCTTCTACTCTAGCACGCTGGTCCTGGTGGGTCCGCCCTGTACAGCTTTTTGCCTCATACTTTCAGTGTTCCAGGCACAAAAGTCTGCCGTAGCCTGGTGCTTTTTTTTTCCCTGGACTACTTCCTCCTTTAGATCTGCCCAGCAAAGTGCGTCACCTATGGTCAAGACAAGAGGAACACATTTCTTTTCGCTTTCCCATCTCCGGGCCTCTTGCTGTTTCTCTGATGTGCATGATGTGAAAAGTGATCTTACCGTTCAAATTGTACTCTGTTGGATACTATTTGATTTATTCAACAAACATTTTTGAGTACCTCCCATGTCCCGGTGCTAGTTGTTAAGGAAGTACTCCTTGCTCCTAAACTCGTGGCTCTTGTAGGCTAGTGGGTCAAAAATCACATTAATCAAGATTTCACAAATGTGTAAATAAAAATTGTGCCACCACATGCTATGAAAAAAAAAAAACCCACAGGGGGTGAAAAAATGGAGGAACTTGGTCATAAAAGCCTGACCTGAAGAAATGGCTTTTGAGTTGAAATCTGAAGATTTGAAGAAGAGTCATTGTTGATCTGGGTATGGGAGGGGGACACCCCTGAGAGGGAGAAGTATGTGCAAAGGCCCTGAGGTAGCAGGTAGCATGGTGAGCTGAGGAAGTGGAAGAAGGCCAGCGTGATTAGAAGATGGAGGGCGAGGGTTCAAAGAGACCATGCCAGGAATCAGGTCTTTAGAGCAGCCATTAACTCCAAGGATGGAGCTCGTCGAAGGATTTTTAAGTAGGGGAGAGGTGGGCTGAGATTTGTGCTTTGAAAAGACCACTCTAGCTGAATTGGTTTAGAGCCAGAGCAGATAGGAATCCTGTTGGAGGTTATGATAGCCCAGGTGGAACGTGATGTTGATGGCATTGGCAGGGTGACGGTGGAAGGAGAGAAAAGTCAGTTGGTTCAAGAGCTATTAAACGAAGATGCAGAGGCACCAGGACTAGGTGTCTGCATGTGGGAGTGAAGGAAAAGGAAGGTGTCCAGAGGCACCCGATAGGTGGTAGAAGGATGACAGATTGTTTATTACATGGAAGGTTCTGAAGACAAAATCCATACATTCTGATGTTATGTTTTATGGTTATAATGGGAAGGCTTATCATCTTAGGCTTTGTCCTCTGAATATTTTAAGGTCAGCATTTATTAAAACCATCTGTTTAGCACTTGCAAAGTGTAGACAGTTCCTTTAATTAATAAATTATAGCATCTCCCAGACCATTTCTCCCGGGTTTCGGCGCTGAGTGTTCAATGTTGAATCATTAGCCTCTGCAAATAAAGGTCTGGAATGGAGATGTTGCAAGACCTTCAGTGGCTCTTTAATAGCAAATTCAGTACTCGTGAGAAGCTGCATGTAAACCGGCAGCTCTCTGTATGTGCAAATGTTACTTGACTCAGACTATTAATGCCACTTAGGCTCAGAGCATCCGTAGTAGGACTAATTCAAGAACCATTGCTAGATGGAGAGGTTTTATGTGATAAGCTAAGACCAGTGTAAAGGAACACTGCTTAATGAGGCTGTGACTGAATTGATCACCCAGTCAGTCAGGTTCTACCTTAACAAAGCCTTTTATCTCAGCGATGATTGGCTGCAACCAGAAAAGCTCTGCCCTTGACCACGAGATTTCTGTTTCAAATGGAAGCTCGTTTATTAGGGATGGAGCTATCACTTAGAAGAAATGTAGTGTCTTAAGAGGTCACTGTTGTTTCGGTTCCCCAAGTGAAATGCCCTGGGATTAGTTTTTGTTCCATTTTGCTGTCCTCCCCCACCCTTGCAGTGAAAAAACTCCCTTATTACCAAGTCTAAGAAATTTGGGCTCCATAGGCCTCCTGAAATTAATGCTGAGTTTTGCATACACGTGTGTTCTTCTGGGCGGCTGAGAAGCAGAAGCTTTCACGTTTCTTAAAGGTACCTGCGAAGCTTAAAGGTACCTGCGAAGCTTAAAGGTACCTGCGAAGCACTGAGTCCTTGGGAGACAGAATGCCTGTTTCCTGCCCATGGAATTTCTCCCTCGTCTTCCATGGTGCTGAAGCACTCATTACACCCTGGAAATGCAAACATTCCTGAGAACTGCTGTATCTGTCGATTCTGTGGAAGTGTTTCCCATCCAGTGTTGGAAGGTCAGGCATCAATCCTGTTACTACCACCACCCCCCCTCCCCCACTGAGAATACCAAGATGGTCTCAAGGAAAAGTCCCTGTTCTAAAGGGATCCCATCCTAGTTGAAAAAAAGGATGCAGCGCCCACATGGCCTGGGTTCCTTCCCCATCCTTACTCTGGTAGCTGGGTAAGGAAACCTCGCTATGGGAACTGTCACAGGACGTTTCCTTAGCAGGTGGCGAAGGCTGAGAATAGCCATTCAGGGAGTGCACAATTATTAGTAAAGAAAGAATGGAAACTGTCGAGCTGTTGAATCTGGGTAACTGTTTTGTGATGGGGCCGGCTTCATGGAATGGGAGATAAGGTGTGGGCTTCGATCTGTTACTAGTGAATTAGAGACAGGGAGAAAGAAGGTAACGCATCGTGAATGAACATCACGGTTCTGAGCCTGGGCCATTTGTAAACAGAATATTTGTAACTTCTAACTTGATTTGTTAAAAAAAGGTTGGTCAGCAAGATTTGAACAGCTGTTGAATATTGGAACATGGTTGTGATTATTCAGCTCCAATCTCGACGATTGTCTTTGTTCATATTTTAGATTCTAATTTTCATCCCTGAGGAATGAATGTACAATCTGACAGAAGGAGAAAAGCAGTGAAATCAAGAATTTAAAATTTCTAGAGTAGAACGGACACAGCCTGAGACTATGAAAGGAATGATTTTATGGTTGGAGTTTGTGTGGTGGAAGAGGGAAGGGTGAGAAGGTAGAATATGTGTTAACAATGTGGACAGAATTCTGTGAGAATTGGGAGAGATGTATTTGTACTGTAAACATGGCAGTCATTCAGTCAACAGACGTTTCGATATCCGTCGAGTGTTTACTAAGCACGATCCATGGCTCTAGGCGTCGGAGAGGCTATGCAGTAGAGGAAGTAGAAAGCTTTGGCGTAAGGAAGATGCTACTCAGGTCATGACCTACTAACCACACAGAAGGTGTGGAACTGGAAGTTGGAAAAGTACGTTGGGGCCCTATTTTGAAGGTACTGAATGGCAGGCTGAGGAAGTGGGTTGGGGTTTTACTGATTCAGCAGTAAGAGCAGCTTTTTGGAAGCTTTTGAAATGGAGTTAGGGAGTGGTGACGTTCAACTGCTGATTCCCTGCTTCAAAGATTTCAAACACCTGTTGCCTACGAAGTACCATCTACTGCTCTAGACATTGGAGGTACTATAAAGTAGTAAAAAACGCTGTGATAACAGATAACATCTGTGAATCCTTTGTGCCAGGTCAGCATTCTGCGTGTGTGGTGTTAATTGTAGCAGTAACCCTCTCATGCGGTCTGATGTAATCCTCACTGAGTTACAGAGCCTTGAACCCTGCCCAAGGTCATTTACACAGTCAGTCTCAGGTGTCCTGACTTCTGCTGTGCCCTCTGACCTCCCGCAGATTTTAACAACACAGATGAGCTCGTGTGGCCCCCATTGAAGGGGGCCGCAGAGACGCTGGAGAGGTCATTTCACACAGAGAGAAGCATGTGAGGCGGTGCAGGATGAGTGGAGGGACAGGGGCCCAGGACCCCGCGGGGAAGGCGGGGAAGGTGATGGCTGAGCTGAGTCCCGGATGTAGCTCTCAGGGAAGAGCCTCGCCGGCCGAGGGGACAGGCAGGTTTGCCCTGAGGGTGGAGGAGGCCGGAATGCATGAGAAACAGAAAGAAGGCCATCGTGGTGGTGGTGGGAGCTGAGCCGGGTGCGTCTGGAGGGAGGGCAGTCCTTGATGAGCTGGCAGGTGTAAGCAGGGGATGCTCTGGGTTGGGTGATAAATTATGTGGTCATCGCACCGGGCATGGTCCTAGATAAACAACACGAGTGATTACCTTTTCGCCACAGGTTTGCAGGCCAGATGCACAAACAACAGTTGCAGGGGGTGAGAGGAGGGTCGTACTAGCTACTGGGTCCCCGGGTCACAGGGGAAGCAGCATCCGGCCGCGGGGTGGGGTGCGGTCAGAGCGGTCCCCGGGAGGGCAGGGCGGAGGGTGAGCGCGGGGACAGGGCCTGGGCACGCAGAAGCAGGAAAGGGCCTGGAGGGATGGAAGAGAGCCCGGCGAGAGAAACGGAATCTGAGCCCTGAGACGCTGAATACTGTGCATGGTTCAGGCTGGCTCCGAGGAGGGATCCGGGAGCAGTGCCCAGGCCAGATTTCCGTGAGGAGAGACATGTCCCCGTAGCTCGTGCTGAGCCTAAACCAGGAGGGGGGCCAAGAAAGTGAATATGCGGGGAGAGAGAGACGGTGACGGTAGACTTAGCGGTGCGGCTGGTGGGAGGAGGAGCTCTGCTGGCTGGAATGGGCCGGGAGGATGCTGAAGCCTCAGCAGGAGCAGAACCGTCTGAGGCGGCAGTTCTCAGCCTTGAGCAGGAATCAGAGTCGCCCAGAGAATGTCTTAAAGCCCGGGTCGTCCGGCCTCCTGCCCGCGCTTTCTGATTCAGGAGGTCTGGGGCGGGGCAGAGAATTGGCGCTGCTAACTGTTCCCAGGTGACGCTGCTGCCGGCCCGGGGACCAGACTTCACGAAGTGCTGGTCTAGAGCACACGTAGCGCTGGGGTCCGTGAGACAGAGCATTTGTGCGGTTTGGGCATAAAGTGCGTAGAGGCCACAGGCCAGTGGAGTGGAGGTGTCTGCCGGGTAGATGGAGCCCGGAACGGGCATCAGAGCTGGATGCGAAGTGTGAGCTCCTGGGCAGGGGCCCAGCTCCAGTCTGGGGCCTGGGTACTGGAGTGGTGGCTTAGGGTGTGGACGTGGGCATGAAAGAGGAACGGGGGAAATGCCGGCAGCAGGAGAGATGAAAGAGGGTTCAGGCAGAAGTCAGATGACTTGGGGAGTCTTGCCCGACCACCAGCAATTCCAAGTGCTGCAGCATTTGAGCAAGAACTGATGAGAACGAAGGATGTAGTGAGCGGGCGGCCGTGGAAGCAGGAACACCTGCCGCTGCGCCGCCCCCTGGCACCTGGGGTAGAGGAGGGCCTGCAGCGCGTCTCGGTAAATGCGATGCCCAGAAACACTGGCTCAGGTAAAAAAAGAAGTTCAAGTGGTGAACACTCATCTTCCCTGGGGGAAAACTACAAATCGAGAAAGGGTTTTATTAGAGAGCCATGAGTACCGAAGAGGACTTCCCACATTGGGGTTATCTCTGTTCTGCCTTAATTAGGCCTCTAACCCCCACCCCGTGTGTGTATAGAGACACATGTGTCCATGTATTTTAAGCTGAACCACAGTCATGTAATTTTGATAATATAGACTGTATATACTATACACATTGTATTAAAATATGATAATACATATTAGGCACTTGGGGCATTCTTTTAGTCTGAAATCCAGTTAACTTGGAAAGCTGTGATTAGAACAATATTTTAATATTTGAAGTTGGGAAAGTAATTTTATCCTGAGAATATTAGGCAATTTTTAGTTTTTAATAATACATTAATTTGGCTGATGTGTAACTAAAGGAAGAAACAATAGCAAAACTGTAGGCTTAGCATTTCAGTGATGTTAGTTGTTTTTTTTTGGTTTTTTTTTAATGTCTGTATTATTTTAAATTTTTATTTATTTATTTATTTTTGGCTGTGTTGGGTCTTCATTTCTGTGCGAGGGCTTTCTCTAGTTGCGGCAAGTGGGGGCCACTCTTCGTCGCGGTGCGCAGGCCTCTCACTATCGCGGCCTCTCTTGTTGCGGAACGCAGGCTCAGTAGTTGTGGCTCACAGGCCTAGTTGCTCCGGGGCATGTGGGATCCTCCCAGACCAGGGCTCGAACCCATGTCCCCTGCATTGGCAGGCAGATTCTCAACCACTGCGCCACCAGGGAAGCCCCAGTGATGTTAGTTTTTTGAAATGAGGTCTACGGTTTAATTCTGGTTCAGTGCTATGGTCCCAAAAGCAACCCTGAGACAAGTTGGAACTGCACTTACCCAGGGCTTCGGTCTTTTTTGGAGAGGGGAGAAGTAACTTGCAGTTGCTTCATTTGCTAAGAATCCTGAATATGTCAAAATGAGAAATGTTCTCATTTTTGCTCCATTATAAATTCCCTTCTGGGCTCCCCGGCCTTTGTAGTGTTTTAAAGTGTGGCTCTCGAGAAGCATTTAAACATGCCAGTCGGGATGCCTGATCCAGCTCACTGAGTGTAAGAACGGCTCCGCCGAAACTGGAGGAAAACCTTAACTTTGCATTATCTAATTAGGTTTGTAGAGTTGCTGTAGAACAGCCTGGTTTCCGAAGTTTAGAAGGTACAATTAGCTGCAGTATTACATCAGTACCAACGGGCCTGCTAAGGGGCTTCTGTGCCAAGCAATTGGAATATGTTATTACCAAGGATGTTTTAAACTGGGTGAATTAAAATTAAATCACATACTATTGGGAGCAGTTCTGTATGAAAATAGAATAGCAGAGATGACCTCATCTCTTTTTTTTTCCCATCTTCAATCTTTTATTGAGTCCCTGGGTTTAAGAGTACATTTGGGCCTCAGGCAGATGCTGTTCTCCTCAGTAGTAAACTACATGTTCAGTGATTATCCGGCTTACACATAGTTTTAGCATCTGTAGTTCTTATCTTTATAAACTATTTTATAAGGTGCTTTAGGATTGAGGTATTCACTGGTCATGTGTACACCTTATGAAAAGAGTTGGTATTTAAAGAGTAAGTATGTCTTAGAGAAACATTAAGTGAGAAGTTGCCAAAACTTCTTTGTCACTCTTATGAGACGGTGGGAGTGCCAGCATTTTTATTTACGAGATTGTCTGTAATTATCCTTTGACTGTTGATTTTCCCTTTTGATAAAAATACCAGAAGAAGAAGAAAACCCTGTGAGAAGACACTCTGATGAGTGTGAGCAAGGCTGGCAAGTAGCCTCACGAGGGTGTGAATGTCTGACTCTTCCAGCCGGAACCCTTCATTTCGAACCAACCCAGCTTCTGAGTCCAGCTACTGGAGTGAGACAGTAGCCTCAGGTTCTTAGTGCAGGTCAAGAGACACTTCTGAACAGTTTTACAGAATTTTAAGAATTACACTTGTTGAGAAGTGACATCGTAACATGAACGCAATATCTTTATGCTTCTGTGAGAACTTTTTTGATAAATTCTTTAGAAAGACTAAACAGAAAAAAAAAGATAGAATAAGTTACAATAGTATGTTAACAAAGTCCCTGGTTATGCTATTTGAATGTGCTCTAGGGGTTCTTTATTTGTCAGCATTTACTATGGTACTTCAAATAATTTTATTCTGCTGAATTTAAAGTAAGTATTTCGTATACATATTATTAACAGCTCTTATTGGAAAAATAGTTCCCTTATAACCCCAGCAGAAACCAAAGTGTTCCATATAATTGAGTCATGTGAGCCTCATTTTGCCAGAATATATCAAAGATACCTGGATAAAGATGTCCAGATACAGAAAATCAGAAGGGAGATTCCACTGCTCTTTAGATTTATGGTTCATTAGGCACTTACATAAACGTTTCAAAAATGACTTAGGAAAGACCTAGTGGGGTTAAGTCAATTAAGATATTTTTGTTTGCTTGATTGTTTAATGCTGCTAAGAAAAACATGTTTGTGATGGGAAATATTTGCCTAGAAAAATTTATCCTGTAATATATTATACTGGACTGGAGTTGTTGGTCAGTAATGGCCCGTGTACCTGAGAAATCAAAGGTTGACTTTATACAGCCACTTGAAAACTTGTCTTAGACATTTTCTACAATTCTCGGCTTCTTAGGTGTAGGTTTTAATTCTGCTTACTTGGGGTGATTTAAATCCAACCCCTTTCTCCCAATATTTCATCTTGCAGTTTAATATTTTACCATGCAATTCTTATTAGACAATTTGATCATCATACTTCTTAAAATTTAACTAATCTGACAGAAGTAGCCTTTTAGTCTCTAGTACAGCAAGGTGTCCCATGTAAGTCTTAGTATTTGTTACCTTGACAATCTGTAGGATTTTACATCTTTTCTTTTAAAAGAAAGTGTTTAAAACCCCCTATTCAAAAATCTGCTAACTCTTGCCAGGGTGTTTAAAATGAATAAAAAAATCCATTAGATTTTTTGGCAAATAAGCTCTCAATTATACAGAACAAATGACTACAAAGTGCTTTTTAGAGTAATGGAATGGAAATGACTAAAATCTCATTAATTTACACATGCAGATTTTTCTACTCTGGTAGAGGGTTTAGTGTTTTAAGCTAAAAGATCACTGTCAAGATTGGAAATTTTGATCACTTAAAATATATAATTACATTTTAGCATTTAAGCAAAGGATTGATAGAATGGGGAAATACAGGCATGCGGTTTCATTAACTTGCTCTGTGTGATGATGGACTCGGGGAAATTCAAAGTCCAGTATTTATCAAAGAAATCTGGGGAGGACTTCCCTGGTGGCGCAGTGGTTGAGAATCCGCCTGCCAATGCAGGGGACACGGGTTCAAGCCCTGGTCCGGGAAGATCCCACATGCCGCGGAGCAACTAAGCCTGTGTGCCACAACTACTGAGCCTGCGCTCTAGAGCCTGCGAGCCACAACTATTGAGCGCATGCACTGCAGCTACTGAAGCCCGCGTGCTCTAGGGCCCGTGTGCCGCAACTACTGAGCCTGTGTGCTGCAACTACTGAAGCCTGCACACCTAGAGGCCGTGCTCTGCAAGGAGAGAAGCCACCGCAATGAGAAGCCCACACACCGCAATGAAGAGTAGCCCCCGCTCTCCGCAACTAGAGAAAGCCCGCACGCAGCAAGGAAGACCCAGTGCAGCCAAAGAAAATAAAAATTAAATTAAAAAAAAAAAAAAGTCTGCAGGAGAGTGTTTCTATTGTGGTGGCCAATTAAAATAAATTTGCTTGCAGTCCACGGAGATCTTAGTGGGTAGTCAAGAGAAAAATACTTTTAGCAAATAGTTTTCTAAAATTCTCTATTCTAAAAATGTGCTAAAAGAGGATGCTTTCCAAGTACCTTGGTATTTTAAAGGAATACATTTTCTGTATGAAATTGAGATAACTCTTACTCTTCTTTTTGTAGTTAGCATTTAGACTCCAAACCATGGCACATGTAACTTCTATTTTAAAATAAACGTAGAGCACACGTAAGCACAGTTGTTAACCTCGAAAACTTTGAAGAGCGACATCAAACCTGCAAAGATGATAGAGCCCCAAATGCCAGGCTTTCCCCAGGTTCTGCTTGCTTCCCAGCTTGAGAAAAGAAGCGCTGGCGTGGCCTGAAGTATGGGTCAGAGGGCGTGTGTTCTACACGGGTATTCTCAGATTCCCTCTCCAGCGTCCCCTTTGAAATCTGAGGAAGGCTTTAATGAACGTGGTTTCGTTTTCCTTTCCATGAGTTACTGCCGCAGGAGGAGTGCCAGCCTGTACCTGTGACTGAATGGAAGAAAATTGCAGCCAGAGTCTAATAAATAGTTTCACAGTGTACAGTCCTGTTTCCTAAGAGGCAGTTGTCATCCTTGATCTCTGCTCAGTTAACTGGTAACACTAAGAGAAAAGTAAATGCTAAAATCTTTGTTCTATGTTGGCAAAAATCACTTCTTGAAGATAAAGTGAGTCGCTTGCAACCTGTGTTCTGATTTGCATCTCCTTCTTTAACTTAAATAACAGGTACTTGTGTTTGAAAGCAAACATCTCATGTGTAGTGACTTATGGCTTAGAAGGATAGATACAATGCAGAAGGAGTAGCCAAAAGGAAATTGTCGTGACAGTTAAGGAATAGATGATTTTTAATATTACAGAAAAGCAAACTTAAGGTAACAGCAAAGGTAATATATTTGTGTTTGTTCAGTATTTTTGTTTCCTAATGAATTGCCATACCTTTCCTACAGTTTTTTCAGTTCTTCATGAAAACTGAAATCTGTTCAACTACTTTTTCCTCCCTTGGGACAGGGCATTTCCTTCTCTGGTTATGAGACATTTATGGAGTGGTTGGTCTGTGTCTGTGGGTCCCAGTGGGTACCAAATGTGACAATAATTCCTTCAAGGTTAAAAACGTCAGTCATATATTTTATTGACCACAGAGTAGCTAGAAGAATCCAGCCTGCCATTTGGGCACCCAGCATGTTGCCTCTGAATGGTGAGGCCAGCAGCTTACTCAGAATTTTTTTTAACACACAGAGGTTGCATTTTCTGAAAATACCCAATTCTTTTAAGTTAAAGATAACTGAACCTTCACAGTCCTCTGTTCTACCCATAACTCTTGTGATGAGTCAGTGCTAATGAAAAAATAAAATTTCATTTTTAAAATTAGAGACAATGAAATGAACCTTTCTCTCTTTTTTTAACCTTTTTGCTCTGTTACTGCTGTGCACCGTCTCCCCACCACTCTTACATGCCTCACAAGATGCTCTAAGAAGCTGTTTCATCTTGTGAACTATTGACTTGGAATGGAAGTAACATTAGGGATTTGGTTTTCTTGTAGGAGATTCCTTTCTGCCAAAGGACTGCAGATTTTCCTTGGTTGGCATGGGCTTAAAATTTTAAATTGCCTTATATATGCTGTGACAAAATTCGAATCAAATTTAAATTACTAAGTGGAGCGTGCAACATTACTTGATAACATTTTTGAAAAAAAATTTTAAACCATGCTATTGGTACTTTGACATGTTAATACCCTGCAAGTGGAAGTTTCATTCGACTTCTCTCCATTCCCACCATCTCTCATCAGGTGACAAAGTATCCATCCACTTGTCAGAGTCCTTAGGTGGTAAAAAAAAAAAAAAAAAAAAAAAAAAAGATCAGAAAATGTGCAGTGCCGTATTAAGCCAGGTCCCTGATTTATTTCTAGTGCCTTCCATTTAGATACATATTTGATTTACTTACTTCCTAAATCCATGGGCCAGTTCTGCTACTCCTAGCTGTTTTTATTTAGGATATCACAGGTGTACGTTTAAAAACATATTTGTAATAGATGACTGACACCCAGAAAAGTAAAGCAACAAACAAAACCAGCAGGCTTTGACTGGTTTGTGGTGAAGCAGAAAGCCAGAGGAATCTGCGTTCCGATCTGCTCGCCACCACTCGGAATCCCCTTTGCCCGCCCAGAGAATGTCCAGTGTGTTCAGGGAGTGGACGGCGGGTCCATCGGGGGCCCCTGGGGTGTTGAAAGGACCCATCTCTTAAGATGCCAGACTTACTGCTGCAGCGAAGGTTAGTGAGTCTCAGAAAGAAAGGTGGGAAAACTCAGTTTGGGGAGGGAAAGCTAGTGTCCTGTGGGATTTATACGACTACAGTTACTTCTCTGAGAGACTTCCCTGAGGTTCTAAGGGTACTGGGCCTGCATCTATATGATTCATAAGCCTGCGTAAATGCTTCCTGTCTGGGTGGTGTAAGGAATTAAAATGTATTGGATATTTGGCCCAAGCAGAAGAGACCTGAAGCCCAGGAATACTCAAGTTAGAATTTCGCCCTGTAGGCCAGTCACCAGGAGGTAGTGGAGGTCACGTCTGTGCTGCGGGGAGGTTTACTTCCTGGTGCAGCCTCAGAGCCTACCCGTCTCCTGATCGTCTCCTGATCGTCTCCTGATCGCAACGCTTCTGTCCTGTAAACTGTGTGCCAGGCAAGTAAGGACAAGCCCTGTTTAGGGCCCAGACATTCAGCAGCCTGGTGGTTTTGAAATAATCTGATACTTCACTGGTGGTTTCTTCTGACTCTGTCACTGAGATTATGAAAAACCCAAATCAGTGCAGAATTTATGAGAAAAGATTCCTAGGGAAGGCGCGTTGAAGTGGATTACAGCGTTCCTTCCCGGGCTTGGGGCAGGGCAGAGAGTGTGAGGCAGGAGATGTGGGAAGACGCGCCACGGAAAGGGGAGGCGTTCTGCTGCGGCTCAGGGTCCGGGGCGCGACCTCGAGCCTGGGCCGTGACGGGGGGAGGGGAAGGACGGCCCCCCCCCGCCCCCGCCCCCGCCCACGTCCGTGTTGATAACTATGGATGTTAATCCCCGCGAATACTGAATATCCTGGGGGAATTCTGCTGATGCTTAATTTACCTCCTGGCTCTTAGAGCAGGAAGCTCCGCAAGACAAGCTGGCGATTGAAAGCGAAAGCTGACATCAATCCGTCCATCACATGGTAAAAGTGGCACGTGGACCCTGACGTGGGTTGAAAGCCCGTGCAAACACTGTCACCAGCACTGGTGGTCTTGGCCTGGGGACGGCTGCTCCCAGCCCCCTTTCCCTCGGCCGGGAAGTAGACCCAGGATCTGCCCCAGCGCTGCCCTTGGGCTTCCGTCAGGTCTCCTGTGTCGGAGCCCCCGGGGCCGGCTTAACCTGCAGTGTCGCACATTTGTTCTCTCTTCCTTCCTTCCCTTCCTCCTCCTTGGAAGAGCATAATAATTCCTGTGTCGCTGCGAGAGTGCTTAAAAGAATGATAATACTTACATTATGCAAATTTGTTATGAATTCCTTATTTTGAATGATCAGTGAAAAGGGGATGAGTATCCTAGACTTTAGACTTCTGCCTTAAAAGTTATGCCCTTTGGTGAACTCATATTCTAAAATGGGGAGGGAGGAAAACGCTATCATTTATCTACTTCTGAGTCACACTTTTCTCCTGAAGGAAACGTATGTTCACGTACCCACATTTTCACCGTAAGCAGCTTCGCTGTAGACTTCTTTGCCGCATAACAACTGGCCGTCAGGCAGTTTTACCGTGAATGAGAAAATAACTGGTTGGCAGTTTTTGGTTTGATGGTTTGGTTTCAACTGGTTGAAATGTGGTAGCAGTTCTTCCCGTTAGGACCACGTTGGTGGTCTTAAGCCGACAGAGGCCGACGATTTGCCCTGAGAGATGGCTTCTTACTTTGATGCACACCACGGTTGACACGAGATACAACCAGTTATTTGAGCAGTATTGCCATGGTCTACACACATTTTTAATATACTCAGATATTTTGTATTTCACAGTAAAGTCTTTCTAATTTAGTTATTCACTTGTCACGTTTCACTGTCTTTTTTCATGCCACTCTTGGGGTTTTTTGCTATTTTTGTTGTTTTTTGTTATTTTATGTTCTACTGCAAAATGGCCAATTAGCTATGAGGCAAAAATGTTTGCAGCAGAAGTACCTAGAACCATACATTTACTGTAGAAAATATAAAAATGTGAAAGAAAATAGGAAACTAAAAATCACCTGTAATCCATCTTGCTCAAAGCTAATTATTATGATCTGTCTGGTGTATTCCTTGCTCACTTTTAAGCGTTTATAGGCAAAGACCTTATATGTACTACTTTGTGGATTGCCTTTTTTTAATTTTACTGTAGAAATATTTTAATTTATATATTGTTTCTAGGATATATACTGTTTTGTAAGGTAATCTTTTAGCACTTGGTCATTTTAGCGTGGAGGTGATTTAAGGAAAGAGGACATTAGGGAAAAAAGAAGTCCCAGTATGCTGGGAATTGCAGACCCTACACTGTCTTGTGCATCACATTTGCAAAGTTGTTTTTCCACCTGCCCCTTCCAAAAAAAAAAAAAAAAGGCATCGATATGATTCTGAGTTGTGTTGGATGGTTTATAAAAGTTGCTGTTTAAGCTAATTTTGGGTGCGTCCTGGCTAACCCAGCGGTTAAATGGAGCTGGACGAGCAGCTGGTCTGTGCGGGACACTCATCCCACGTCTCTCATACTCTCCCCAGCACCATCCACACTAGTTTTGAGTTGTGGCTGCTGAACGCTCTGAGCGTTTAAACCTCTACTTAGTGAATGAGTAGTAAGAAATCGAAGTCACTGCCCTGGGGTTAATTATGAGGCTTAGTAAAGACATTGTTAGCTTTACTAACCCTGATCCTATTGTCTCTGAGCTGTGAACACTAATTTTTCTTTTTACTGATTCAGCTCTGCTGCTTCTGGATCTTTGTCAAATACTCTTCTCTATATTAGGAACATTTAAAAATGAGAATTATGCCCTTTTAATCCTTGCATAGTTGGACTACACCTTTCACCGTGCAGTGATAAGGCTCTTCTTTTCTATGACCTTATATGACCTATGACCTTATCTTATTTTAAGCACACACATACATTTTGTTTATTTGTGTGTGTGTATGTGTGTATGTATGTATATATATATATATATATATATATATATATATATATATATATAAATATATATATATAAATAAAATAATAGGTCAGCACTGTCTCTCCTTACCCAGAATTCTAGTCTGAAAATGGATTGGTGAGCATTAAATACTAATCAGGAACGTTTATTGAATTCTTACTATGCCCCGCTCTAGGCTTGTCCACATTCTCTATTTAATCCTCTGACATTTTACAGATGAGGAAATTTGTGGCTTAGGGAAATTAAATGCCTTGCCCGAGGTCACTGGCCTTGTAAGTAGTGGAACCAGAGTTCAAATCCAGCCCACCCTCTCCGGTGGGATCCAGTACCACCCAGTGGCACTTCCTGAACTGTGTACTGTGAACCAAGATGTACTAGCAGGAGTTACTTCCAAGATTTCTTGGGCCAATAAGGCTGAGAACTGTTTCATGTTATATCAACCCTTAGAGGCTCACAGTGTGCATAGGATTGTTAAAAGCTCTGAAAAGTCCCATAGGAAGTAAACTTAAAGATTTCATCTCGTCTTTCACAAAGGGACCTGGTCACTGACTCAGTCTCTAGAGAATGCTGGCATCCGGAGAGTACAGGCTGCTGGAGCTGGATCCAAGTGACAGAGCTCCCAGGGGACCAGAGGGCCAGTGCCCGTCCTCCAGGAAGGACCCCTCCTCCAGGGAGCACTCGGCACTCGGGCTTGCCCCTGTGTTGCTTTCCGGGGGGACACAACTCCCTGATCTTGCTGCATTATTCAGCCAACATGATTTCAGTTCTGTTGTAAATTCTCATACACAGCATGTATTTCACAATTACAGAAAAATCCTACCGATCAGTTCAAAGAGGTTTCTTAGAACAGCCATGCTTGGCCGTCACCGACGTCTTGCCCCATTGCCTGAGCAGCCCAATGAGTCTAAGTATTTATATTTAAGAATTTCTTTTATCCAGGGAATCCCAGCATAAGTGGTTCTTTGACTTGGGTTGTGAGACAAATGGTTTTAAGTATAACCCATATTAGATTGCTATTCATGTGGAATTAGATGTCCAGTGTATAAATTATGTTTCAGCTACTGGAAGCTCATTTCATATCATGAAAATATCAAAGCAGGTCCCCTAAACCAAATAAACTGCTTTTACAGACATTTTACAGGCACAGAAAATCAAAGATGCATCATATTTGTTTTGTGGATAAATTTTTCTGCACAGGCAAGGTTGAGTGAAGCTTCTAATTTTAAAATATGAGTCTAATAAGGTTCACACTGAAAGTACTACCTTTTCTTTTGGAAACTCCCTGCAGTAATCATGGATAGTCTTCCTTTGCTCCGGGGAACTTCTGTGTACAAAATTAACATCATCTGTCTTGAGCACTTTCACTGCGTATTCAGTGTGCATAATGCCTCCGGATGTCTTTGAGACAGAGGATTCCTGCCACCGTCCCAGCCTTCCCTGGGGAAATGGGGGAGGGCAGATCAGAGGTTCAAGTGTCAGTGGGCCCCCCTGGTTGCATGTGAATGTGAAGCCATGGTGATTAGCTATTTGGGGTCTATATCAAAATACAGATTTGACTACTGTAACAGAAATCTAAAAATTTAGGGGTTTTCCTCCTACATAAATACCCAGACTGACCGGCCATCCTTCGTGGTCCTGCGTGACATCATTGGGATCTGTGCCCCTTCTGCCTTGTTGCTGTGTCATTCCCTCGTGGTCTAGAATGGATCCCTGCAGCGGGAAGGATGGAAACAGAGAGGGCTTGCTGCTCCATCTGTAGTATCACCTTCAGCTACATTCCACGGGCCAAATAGCCTCACTCTGAGGGATGTTGGAAATGTATCTTTATTCTGGGTGGCCACATGCCTGGATAGAGCTCTGAGGTTAGGAGGTGGTTAATTATGAGAGGGAAGAAGAGAAAGGAAATTGGAAATAGTGGTCTTTGCCACAGAGTAATAGCATGTAAGTTTTTTAATGGTAAAGTTGTAAATCAGGGATCAAAAGCCCCTTGTCACTCAACCTTTGGCTCTACCTAACTTCCCCTTCCCTGGAAAGATCACCTTGGTTTTGGTATCTGGTGTACGTTTGGTCTTCTTACCCAAACTTAAAATCTGTGACTCTTTGTATCACTTGATTAACTGTTGGTTCTGAGACTCTCAGGCTTGTCTGCTAAGCTCACATCAAGAGGAGAAAGTTTTAAGTTCCTCTTATGCACCTGTAACCAACAAGCGGTACTTTTAACATAGTGTTATCACATTGAATTACTGTGGTAATTAATTTTATCACATCAAAATCCTGTTCTTTTGTTTGTTAGATTGTTAATACATTAAATGGTTTCTTGGTCTTTTTTTCTGCTAACGGGATCAGTCCCCCCTCCCTGCATCAGGAGGGATACTTTATCCACTGTCAGAAACGTGGGGAGGATGAAAGGGAGAGGTGGGAGTGTCAGAATTTAGCAGCTCACAGGAGGGGAGGGCCCGGCAGTTGGGGTTCAGATCTCAGGGGTGGCCTGGTGAGGGCCCTGGCCTGTTGTATCTCTAGAACGTCATGAGGCTGTTTTGGGGGTCAGGGCTGGGTGGGATAAATGCTGGAATCTGGAACCACACCAGCTGCCGTGGTGAAGGGCCTTTACTCGGAGAGCAAGCAAAGGAGGGATCTCTTCTGCCAGCCTTCCTGCCGCCCTCGAGCGCTTCCTGTTGGCAAAGCCTAAAGGGAGAAGAGTTTGTAGAGGTCCTGACGCCAGGGTGGAATAGAGCAGGGAGGGTTGGAGCCGAGAAGACAGTAGTTTAATGACCAGCACGGTACTTCCTGGATATAAAGTCTTCCTTTGGGACCTTGCTGCTGGAAGGGTTTGGGCCAAACAGCGCTGAGAGAGAAATCAGGGAGTAGGTCTGCACTGGCCCCGAGGTGGATCTGACTTGCCAGTGAGACAAGAATAGGCTGTCTTTTCCAGGTGCCCTACCTGCATGCACACGTCTCGCGCTGTCCCACACCTGGACCCCGGTGTGTTTACGCGAGAGAGCCCACCTCCCTCCTTGCAGCCTCAGAGTTAAGGATGCAGCTTGGAGTTTCCTTTCTTTCCTTTCGAAACCTGTTATGAAGCTACTATTTATACATCTCCTTGAGTCTTTCTTGAGTTTATTTCCAGGGTCTGTGGCTCATTTAAAAACGACTTGAACTTTGTCGGTGTCTGGCATTTTGCTGGGCCTTGAAACAGAGATGATGAGGCTGCAGGCTCCGCCCCCAGGGAGGTAACAGCCTAGTTTGTGGGACAAGGTGAATGTGAAGAAACGAATATCACACGCTCAGTATTAAAATAGAATGAACTGTGCCTGGAAAGTGGAAACGAGAGGCTCGTGGAGGAGAGTTGACTTCGGGGCTCATCCGCAGAGGTGGGACTTGGGCGGGCGGGATGGGGAAGGGCAGCAGGCAAGAGACTCGGCCTCGGGGGGGGGGGGAAGGAAGTCGTTGCGAAGCTGGCACGTGCCCTGTACGTACTTTACGTTACGGAGAAGCGTTACTCAGTTGTCCTGAAAGCGTCCTCGTTTCGGCTTTAAGGGGATCTTCTTGTTTCAGAATTTTGAGTTTGACAGGCCTCCTCCCTCCCACCCTGTCCGTTAAGATTTTCTGTCCTTCAGCCGTACTCTTGCTGAGATGTTCACTTTTATAAGCAAGAGTCCTGTTATTTTTTCCTTATCTTCAAGCTGATGCTGTCTCATCCCGTTTTCATATTAGTTTCCGCACCCCCCGCCCCAGAAGAGTTTCTAGTTTCCATATGTGGGACCTGTCTTGATGGGTATCAGAATCTCCAGACACTGAAAGCTGCCCCAGCTGCCATGCCTCGGGGAGGGGGCACTTCTGTACGTGCAGGTGAGCTCCTGAGTTGTCGTCAGTGCCTTGAAAGGCAGCAGAGTTAAATTGCAGGGGGGCAACCAAAGGGCGTCTGCCTAAACCTTTCTCCCTCCGTGTTCCTCTTTGTGACAGTGTTTAACGTCATCCTCTGCATAACATTCTGTTTCAAAGGGACCTGAAACCACCTCCTGGTGTCTGCCCCTGTCCCACGGACACAGCTGACGGGAGCAGAGGTATCTAAGCTAGATCACTTACAGCCTCGGTCCTGGGACCTTTGAGTCACGTGGCATTGTCTGCTAGAGGTGGTCTGTTAGGCACAGCACCACGGTCAGCTCCTTAAACATCAAACATACAGGGCAGAGGTTGGGGAGGAAAACCTGGAAGTCTTTCTGAGGAAACCAGTCATCAGAGAAAGGAATGGGGTGGACTTTCTCCCCAGAAGCAGAGGTGAAAGAGGTTATAGAGAAGGACAGGCACAGGAGACAATTCTCCTTCTGCCTGAGAACCTTCTGACTTCCCCAAGACCTACCTGTTCTTCCTGCAGATTAGGTTCTGTGACATTTGCCTGCATCCTTATAATAAATGCCATTTTGCTTAAGCTAACTTACATGGGCTTCTGTAACTTTTATACACAAAGAGTAACATGCGCCCCATACAGAAATAATCTTCTGCTTCAAGCCAAATGAATTACTGTCATGGCAATTATATATATAAACCAGAGAAGGTTTCTGGGCAGGACTCTCAAATCCCAGACAGGAAGTTGCTCCTCAGCCCCCATGTCTTCTGTTGCTGCCTCTTGTCTTTTTCTCTCCCCAGACCTCACCTTTGGGTCTGAGTTGTGGCCATCAAGGAAGATGAAGTGTGTTTTTGTACAAGAGTATAATCTGTTTTTCTATAATTTTTTAAGATGTCTGTCTGGCTTTCTGTTGATCTTTTTTGACAAAGAATCATTAACTGTGATATATAGTATGACTATATATAATATGAAATTTGTAGAGATTTCTGTTTAAATGAATGATAACCCAGAAGGCAACAAAGTAGAAGAAAGGAATTACCTCCCAAATTGTTGGCAGTTAGTAAATAGTGCTAATGAGTAGTGCATTTGCTTTAACTATAATCTCAAAAATTAATTTTTTTTTTTCTGGTTAAGAAAGCGTATCATATTTAGTTGGTTCCTAAAGAATATGCACTTAATGAATTGGGAATAAATCTGTCATTTACTGGGGAGGTGTCCGAGTGGCTTATAAAATCAGATGATTGTACCAAAGCTGTAGACTATTAAGTTTTAAAGACGAGGCTAAACATGTTCAGTTGTTAACAGTATTCATCATTTATTGCTGTATTTACTCTGAGTTTTTGGCTAATATATAAATTTTGTTCACAGGCTATGTAGTTACGGAATTTTATAGTGAAAGCAGTTAGACTTAGTTTTCAGCTTTCTTATTTGTAAATGGATTTAAGGTCTTTTTGATAGTCTAGGAACCAATTAAATATTTCTTTAACGGTTCAACTAATTGCTTCATGACTTTATTATTTATTTTACTGTATTTGCTTAGGGTACAGAGTATTAAAAGCCTTAAGAGCTAATAGAAGGTTAAAGAAGCTAATGATGTAAACTAATTGGAGTCCTTATTGTCAGATTTAATATAACTTTTTAATACACAGTATTTATAGAGGCATGTTTTGTACATGCCTTGAGTTTAGTTCACTTATCAAGTTGGAAAGTCTGTCTTACTACCCAGGGTTGGTAAATACCATATTGCAACTTTTAGAAAATATTTGGAAAGTTTGGGGAACTTTTTTTCTCAGCACTTTCATAATCGCAGTAATAGTCTGTGGCTTTGAGTGTAAATTTAAGGATTCATTATGGTTAGAAACAAGGGAGAGATGATGTTTGCTGACAATAAAATGAAACTGATACTAGGTTTTGAATCTAAGCACTTTTGTGGAGGTAGTTTCATGTGAGCCTTTGATTAGGATTTTATCTTATAAAAGATAAATGTAATCTGGCTTTTAGCCGTGGGTGCGTCCAGACCGAATCTTGACAATGTCCTCTCTATCTTTTGTTGCTGCTGAAGAGACCAGTGAAAGGTTGTGTGAACCTGAGAACTTCCGGCTTAGTTTTCCTCAGCTAAATTTCAGCCCAGAATCAGTGGTTAAGGGGCAGGTGCTAATTTTCAGTGCCCATTTAATACTAAAAACTCAATTCATTCATAAGATTCGGTTTCACATACACGTGAAGTATTTATAAAGCCATTTCTTTCCTTTAATTTCAAGACCAAAATACAAAGTGTGCCTCTGGGATTTGGAATTATGTGTTGGGCTTGATGAAGTGTCATTCAACAAGTCTGCCATACCTCTTATACTTTATTTTTACTTGTTCAGCCTCTTCCCTAAGTATTTGTGACCAACTTTAGTTATTTCTTAAAGGGCATTTAAAACCGTCTGTCAGACGGGTAAGCAGAACAGTCTTCCAAGGATTGAAGGGGGTCTGAGTGACCAGCTCAAGTTCTAGGCTAACCTTGCAGTGAGTTTTGTATTTGGACCAGTTCTCTGGATCTAATGCAATTCCATTCATTCCAGAATTTAAATTTACATGCTTGAGCCGGTTCTCCTTAGGATCATTCTGCAGAGGAACAAAAGTAGCACAGAATGCCCCTCACTTCCCAGGGCCTCCAGCATCTATGAGTGTAAGCCAGAAACATATTTTCTTCTCTAGGGACACTGGGTCTGAAGATAAATCATTTCTCAGTGTAGGAGCAGAGTCGCCTTACCCTGATGAATCTCTGGACAGTCTGATCACCATTACGAATTTTGTTCCATTCCGTGCTTACTATGAGTGTGGTTAGTGAGATGGGGAAGGGAACTTCGGCTTGATGTACTCAGATGTGTGGTCTCTTAGACAGTAGACAGACACGAGATCTGGTGTGGAGTTCAAAGAAGCTTTCAAAAATGTCATGTGGTATTTAATAATGTCATATGGAAAAAATACATATCACCATGTGGCTTCTATTGTCATTTTAATTTAAACCTGAAAACTAAAATGTGCCTCTTATTGATGTTATACATTCAAAAGTGTAGCTGCCTTCAAGTTATATGGAAATTAATAATAACCCTAACTACTCACTTTACTTGCTTTCAGATATGAATGAGATACTTACAGTTATTTGATAGTTCCCTAATTAATAAGAAAAAATTAACCTTTGCACAATGCATGACATTAAGTTATATATATAATTACATTGCAGTTTCCTAGTTCTATTTTAATAATGGAGGGAGTCTGGAGTTGGAATGTATTTAACTAAGGCATTTGATGTATTCCACAAGATCTAAAAACAGCTTGGAGTTTGGAGCAGGCGTAGGCACTGTTAGTTGGTAATATGAGGATTGTTGTTTGGTTGTCATGAAAACAAATTAGTTTAGCACTTAGGGTGCTGTAGTGTAGTAAACCTAACCTCAGAGCCGTTTCCATATTTGGACTTTGCTTTTTGAACATTATCTTCATTTCTGTTGTTTAAATATCAGATTGATGCATATCCAAGTTGGGTTCTTTGCCCAACATCCAGAGGTAGAGGTAAATTTGAGAGGTATGTGTATTTCAGAGGAAGTGAAATTTTTAGATTCTCTTTTATTTTATTTTTTTGCAGGGAAACAGAAGGAACTATATCATTTGAGATTGTCAAGATACGGGTAGTAGGGATCTGATTCCATGACTTCCTTCTTTTTATAAGTTCTGTAAAGTAACCCCAGAGTCTCAGATTCTTATCACTGAAATCATATTCCTGTCTTAAACACAACAATTCTGCTATGCAGGATTTCTGTAACCTGAGCTTTTATAAATTTATACTGCATCTGGAGCCTATCATAACATGCTCTCTTAGAACAGGAAAGAAATTTCATGCATATAAAGCAAGGGAAGGCGTAGGGATGGCTTTGATAAACCCTGGACCAGCTTCTATGAAAAAAGTAATTCATTTCGTAATCAACTTAATTCCAAAATGTGAAAAAGACCTTTCTCTTCTTTCTGAAATCTTATCCTGTAAAGGGATAGAAAATGGTACTACTTGTCACCAGAGATATTCCTATTTTGTTTCAAGCTTAGACGCCATAGTACCTAATGTGATCGAATATTAAAAAAAAAAAAAAGAGTCTCGCCACCGTTCCTTCTCGTCCGGGGATTAATTGTGCCATCACAGTGTCCACACACATGGGGGTGGTGGGACCTGGGCTGTCCTCCACCTCTGGGACATCCTGGCCACCACACCTCACCAGGCACCCTGCGCCCAGACCCAGGAGCGCGGGGACGTGCAGGCCGGGTGGAGGGAGGACGGGAGACGGAAGGAGGGGCAGGGTTTTGGAGCTACCCTCCCGGTTGCCAGGTAATTGGGGCAAATCACATAACCTTTCAGAGCCTCACCCTCCTGATCTGTGAGATGGGGATCCTACCACCCTCAGCGGGCTGCCCAGAGGGTTAACCGTAGCTTAATGCACGGTTACCCCTTACGATTCCTGGCTGGGGGAAGGAAGCCCAGGACCCTGCATGTGAGGAAGGAAAGGGGCACAGTAAGGCGTGGTCTCCAGGAATAAACCCTGATTTCCATACCAACAGGGGACAGGTGACAAGTCCTGTGATGGAAGTAGCATGTTGTAGTAATTGAGGCCAGAGCCAGGCTGCCTGAGTTCAAATGCCAGCTCTGCCGCTTACTTGCTTTAGAACTTCGGGCAAGTTGTTGGACCTCAGTGACTGAATATTCGGGACCCCGGTAGTGCCTCTTTCTGGGAATTGTTAGTATACGTAAGGTTCTTAGGACACTGCCTGGAACGTAGGGACCACCTGCTAAACTAGATGCTGCTCCTGACGATGGTGTGATATTCCTACCCCGTTCATCAGCATGGCCATTGTCCCCGTCATCAGAAGGTGACGGTGACGTCATTCTCATCTTCATCATAGACTCTGCCTGGTGCCTCGCACAGCCCAGATGCCCGATATCCTTCAGCCCCTCCTAATGGTCACCCACCACGTAGACACTGTCCTACACAGGAGATTGAAACCTGCCTCATCTGTTTTCTACCCACGTTTACTTCTAACGAAAAAAAAAAGTTCTTGAGGATGTGTAAGTCTTAAGTTTGGTTATCTTCCTTCTATTTTGGGCAAATGGGGAGGTGGCGATAGGGTGGAGGGTAGGATGGAACAGATCAGAATCTGCAATGAGCCACTTGCTGAAAGGAGATGAGAATCATGGCTCTGTAATAATAGCGAATTATCATACGTGACAGTAAGGCACTGAAAGAGTCATCATGTTCCTTCTGAATCAACAGAAGTTAAAATTTATCTGGAATAGTTTTGGCATTTTATCAATTTCAAATTCTTGGAAGATTTAGCAGTCCAGGTAGAGAATACAGAAGTCTCAGTTGCTGCAAACATTCATAACCCAAAGAACTCTTTCCTTAACGATTTAGATAAATGAGGGGTTTTTATGAAGCTAAGGAAATTATTCAAATTCTATTTGTACACGGAGGAAGTCATTTAGCTAACCAGTTATATTTCTAACTTCTGTCGCAGCCCTTTGGAATTAGTCATATCACGTTCCACTGAAAGGCACTCACCTTTTTGCAACATGACAATTTTATGGCAAGAGAACGAAATGTCGGCCCTTTCCCTTACAGAGAGCCACATTTCTCCTTGATTATTTAAGGCCGAAAGAAAGCCACTCAGGTTAATTGTTTTCAGACCATTTTCAGTTATCTGCATGTGTTATCTGTGTTGCCCTGTTCTAAACCACTTTGTTCTTGGAAGCGCTTTCTAAAATCTATAGGTTTCTACACTTTAAGAAAGGGAAAATATGAGTATCTCACTTGACATACTATCGTTTTTTCCTGGGGAATCCTAATTACTACAGTAGTATCAGAGAGCTGACAACCTCCTACATGTTTTAAGGTTCCAAGTGCAAGACCTAGTTATCTGAATAGCGTATATTCTCTTCTCACTAACAGACGTTTTAGTCCTTTTTAAATTAATGCTGTCTGGTCTGTAGAGGACGCTAAGGGGTGAGAGGTGCCTGTGTCCTCATTAAGGATCTTGCAGCAAATTTATTTTGTAGGATATAGTTGTTTCCCTTTTTTTAGTACAGAGATTCTATAATTCTGAAATTCTATATTATAGAGTGTGTTGAATGTCGCTCTTTATTTCAGTGAAACAAAAGTAATGTTCTCAATGAGAAAGGGATTAGAATAGCATTTCTCAAATATCGCTTTTGAACCTCAGCTTAAAAGAGAGAGATGTATCACAAAAGCTTAAGAGGAAGAGAGAATATTTATGGGACAGCAACTGCGTGCTAGGATGACACTAGGTGTTTTCATAGAGCATTTAATTCTCACAATAAACCTTCAAGATCTGTGATATTATCCATCTCAAATAAATTTGTTCAGATTAAGTATGTTGCCTAATGGCTTTGTAAATTATTGTTTTGACTTCGTTTTAATGTCTTTAAAGTTCAGAGCCAAATTATTTTACTTACTTTTAGCAACTGTGTATAATGCCTTTTAGAATGAAGCTCGTGCTTACCTTTTTTCCCCTTGACTTTACTGCCTTCATTTCTCTTTTCTGCCTGATATTTTAAAGCTTTTTATTTTATTTATTTTTAATTTGGCCGCACTGCACGGCCTGTGGGATCTTAGTTCCCCAACCAAGGACTGAACCCAGGCCCTGGCAGTGAAAGCGCGAGTCCTAACCACTGGACCGCCAGGGAACCCCCTCTGCCTGCTATTTTAAAAATTGTATTTTTCTGGTATGTCTTTAGGTAGACCGCCTCCTATCCTTTTCAGTAAAAAGTAGGATTATTAAATTAACTTATTCACTATTTACAAATTTGGCCAAAGTCACACAGGTAGGATATGGAAGAGCCTGATATTAATATGATTAATTGCAAAATACTTGCCATTCTCAATGCACTTTGCGCCCTTGTGGAATCCAAATAAAAATAAAGAAAAATCCTTAAGTGCTTTGAATGCATTCACAGCTATTGTAGGACTAGGGATACAATCTATTTTGAGCAAAGAGGACTGGGTTAAATTCTATCTCTCTATTTTGAGCAAAGAGGACTGGGTTAAATTCTATCTCTATATTGAGCCAAACTGGGAAGTCATTTTCAGTCTATGGGATTCAGTTCAACATTGCACTAAGTTAACGGAAACGCTTGCTCCCATTCAGAGCAGACGACCAGCCGATGGTATCAGAGAGGAACTCTTAGGAAGAGCACCCTTTTCCTGGTAACTGCAGACTGTGTGCTACAGCCTCCCATGTTAATTGTCCTGCAGGGCCTAGGAATGCTCCAGCCGGCCTGTGCAGATCCCGCAAACATCTTTTCGTCAACTCGCACTCTGATGCCATTTTGCTGCTTTACCTAATAGGAAGGCAGAGGACTGTCAGATCTCTATCTCTCAGCGTTTTTTTTTTTTTTTTCTTTATTGAAGTATTTTATTTCCAAGTTGTTGTTGTTGGTTGGTGTTTTGTTTGTTTTTTTAAAATTTTTATTGGAGCATAGCTGCTTTACAATGTTGTGTTAGTTCTACTGTACAGCAAAGTGAATCAGCTGTACGTATACATATATCCCCTCTTTTTTTGAGTTTTGAGAAAAGTGACAGTCTGCCTGAGTTTATACTTCTAAAGAGAGAAAGAGAGGAAAGAGTCTCTCTGAGAGGAAACACAGCAGATCCTATCTTGGTGAATTGTTAGGAAGTCTAATTTTCAAGTTCATAATATCCATTGATTTTTCTTCTTTCTGATGGTTATCGCTGTTCCATAGCGCCCTTGATAATTGTATGATACCAGTTGTCTTTATTTTGCCAAAGGGCAGCAACTCTTCCGTGTTTCTGAGAACCTGAGAAGCAGACGCTCTTTAAGGCTTTTTTCCTGGTCTCTCCCCAGTGTGAGGCGTGGGGCTGGCGCTGAGCGGGCCTTGCAGACGTTCTCCGAAAGGCAAGCACAGGTGGGTGGGTGCAGCCCTGTACCAGACGTTACACAAGGCACACCCACCGCACCTACTTCTCCCCGAGCTTGGTGGGCCGCCGAGGAAGGAGAGCCTAGTGTGGGGCTGCACCTCCCGAGGGGCTGGGCACCCGCTTTGTGTCCCCTTCTTTCCTGCCCTTCTGCCCCTGGGGACTGAGCCTCCTCTCCTCTGTGGTCTGCACGGACTGGCGTCCATCTCCCCACGGCCCGTGCAGCCCTCTTGCATCGGCCCCCTGCCTTCCAGAGAGGTGCCCTGCCCTCTGCCTTTCTCTTCCCGGTTACGGGTTTCCTCCTTGTACCTTGTCTTTGGTTTAAGTGGGTTCTCAGGAGGTGGAAAGGCGAATGTGTCCAGCCTTGCCATCTCAAGCCAAACCTTACTGTGGCTTTGGATGGATAGGATTTCACATTTTCTTCTGTAATCAGACCTACAGATGATTCCTTTTGAGTGCTACCCCTCTGGTACTACGTTTAGAAACTTATTCCGTTTAAGATCATGTTTTCTTTCAGTGCTTCCATGAATTCTTTCTTACATTTAAATCTTAGTTATTAATTTCCAGAACTTACTTTTGTGTGTGGAATAGTTTAGAGATCTACTCTTTGTCCAAACGGTTCACCGATTGCTCCAGTATCCTTTATTAAATACTCCAAAGTTTTGACGTACCACCTTTATTAATAAATACGAAATTCTTACATACGTTTGAGTCTGTGTCTGAACTTCGTTTCATTGATCTGTCTCTTGTCCACGCTGGTGCCAAACCTTTAATTGTTGTGCTTTCAGAGTCCATCTTAGTATCTACGGGGCAAGCCTCTCCCCACCCTGCTGCACCACTGTTCACAACACTCTGAGCTGCGGCTGCCTCCCCTCTTCTCTTCTTTTTTTTTTTTTTTTTAAATTGAACCATCTTTTTCTCTTTATTTATTTATTTATTTATTTATTTATTATGGCTGTGTTGGGTCTTCGTTTCTGTGTGAGGGCTTTCACTAGTTGCGGCAAGTGGGGGCCACTCTTCATCGCGGTGCGCGGGCCCCTCACTGTCGCGGCCTCTCTTGTTGCGGAGCACGGGCTCCAGACGCGCAGGCTCAGTAGTTGTGGCGCACGGGCTTAGTTGCTCCGCGGCATGTGGGATCCTCCCAGACCAGGGCTCGAACCCGTGTCACCTGCACTAGCAGGCAGACTCCCAACCACTGCGCCACCAGGGAAGCCCCCCTCTTCTCTTCTGTAGAAGAAAGGTTTGCGGCGTCGCACCTTTTGAGCGGGGTTGCTACGGATCAGCCCATCTCTCAGCTCTTCTGGGTGCCTTCCCAGGGGCAGGAGGGAGAGTGGGACTTCTGTGTCACACGCATCCCCTCTCCACCCAGGTTTCGTTCTCACTCATTCCCAGAACTAGGATTGAAAAACCCGAATCCTCTCCGATTCTGTGAACGTTTTTGCGTAGTTACTTGGAGCCAAAAGGAAAATTGCCCCTTAGGCGGGCTCGGCACTGCAGGCGTTCCCACCCCCGGCCCCGCGGTCCTTCCCCGCATCCCACCGCCCTCCCATCTCTGGCAGCCTCGCCCTCCTTGGCCACTGTGCCCCCGGGAGGGTGCAGGCGGCCTAAGGCCCCTCGGGTTGGGTGCCTTTCCCACCCCGACCCGCCAGCCCATCCTTGGCTTCCCTCCCGGGGCCCCCGCACAGAAAGTTCCTGACCTTGTGTGCCTCTGTGCTCAGGCAGAGCTGGGCACCTAGCGATTCAAGAAGTACTTATTTAATTACACTTCCACAGAAACACCACAGCGTAAACATGGCTCCTTCCAGCCAGAGGAATGAGTGCTTGTTTCCTGGCAGGAAGGATGCCAGCAAACCTCCGCTTTGGCGTCTCGGTGGGCTTAGCGCCTGTGTACGAGGAGATAGAATTTCAACATCCGGAGCTCACGTTCGTTGATGGTTTCGTGAACACACTTAGAGCAAAGTAAAACATGGTCACCCCTGCACAAATATCAGAAGACAAGGAGAGCAGAAAATCACTTTTACTTTCTTTTTCCTCTTACGTCTGCTGTTTTAGTCCCATCCTTCTTTTTGATTCTTCAAAAAGCTAAAATGTTAAAAATGAACCGGTTTCTATGGAAGATACTTGACCGAAACTCTATTCTGGTACTGTCCACCAGAAAAATAAATGCAGGTCTCATATATAATGTAGAATTTCTAGCAGCCACAGTAAAAAGTTTTAACCCAGGTGAAATTAATTTTAACATAATTAACTCAATATATCCAAAGTCATGTCTCAGCATGTAGTCAACATAAAAAAAATATTGAGCTTCTTTAATTTCTTCATTGCCTTTGAAATCTGGTGTGTATTTTATACTTAGAGCACGTCTCACTTTGGACCAGCCGCGTTTCACGTGCTCAGTAGCCACATGTGAGATCATCTTCTAAATTTTGGATTATCTTACTTTGTCCTTCTATTGAAAGTAACTGTTTCTAGGAGTTCTTAGCTAGGGGTGCCTCTAGAACCACCTGGAAACTTTCTCAGAATGTGCATTCCTGTCTGTACTCTCATTAGGATCTGGTATGGTAAAAAACTGTGTGTGAGCCTGGGCATGTGTGTTTTGAAAAAAGGTACATAGGCGATTCTGACAAATACCTTTAATTAAAAACCACTGAGCTAGTCCAGTTTCTTCATTTTACCTATGACTAAACACATCCAGCATGACCAGCTTTCCCAGGGAGAGTAAGGGTACACACCTGAGTCTTCCAGTAACAAACCTGGCATCCTTGCTGTACCATGCTCCTTGCTCTTGCCAACATACATGTAAGGAAGGGTACGGATACTGTACGTAGATCTTCAGTAACAACAGAGGGACCGGCAGCAAAGGGGGTCTTCAGATTATTCTTCTGGTTGCCAGGAAATTAAATGTACGACACCATAGTGGTATGCGTTCCAGTGCACATGCACGCGCGCACACACACACACACACACACACACACGCACTGTTTATGTGCTCTTGTTAATGGAAGTTTCATTGTGATGGACATGACTGGGTGGATTTTATATGACCTTCCATTCTCCTGATGTCTTTTAGACATTAGCATTAGTCTATAGCATCGTGGATTGCTGTTTTGAAACTGCTTTTAAAAATCGGTATCAAAATTGCCATCAGTCTATCGAAATTATTTTAATGCATCTCTAGTCATCATGACCTAATATAAAAGTTCTTCAGCCTCTCAGTTTTCAAAGTGTGAGAAACACATTCCGCTTGAGTTTTCCAGGTTAAATTTCCGTATCTTGAAACGAGTGACAGAACTGCCAGATACCAGCAGACCATATGGTTGACTGCTCTGTGATTTTATGGAATTCTCTACCAGGTGTGAGTCACATGGCTTTCTTTTCTTTCTTTCACATAGAACTGACAAGGGCAGCCCATGTACTCCACAGAAAGATAATAAATCTCAGGTCATCCAGAGGTAATGCCAGGATTATTTCAGATGAGTTGAAGATTAGGGAGCAAACTCTTTGCTAAAAAGCAAAATCAGTGTTAAAATAACACTAATTCTGTATGACGTAACTAGAAGGATTATCTGACAGTTTTATTTAAGGCAAGTGAATTTAATAATTAACTATTTTCCTAGTTCTTTGATCGACATCCTTATTAAAAATCAGTAGAAGTCTGTCTACAGAAATTGCAAGTAATTAACAAGGCCTATGAAATAAAATAATGGTATTCTTAGTGCCCTGCAAGTTCCAGAGTGTTTAAGCAGCCTTTTAACAGTAATCAGGATGGTTATATGGCTCCAAGTTGAAAGAGTCTTGAGTCTAGATTATCCAGACTATCTTTGCAAAAAAAGACTTTTTAAAGAGAGCTTTCGGGTTCACAGTAAAATTGAGAGGAAGGCACAGAGTTTTCTAGTAGACCCCCAGCACCCCCCCACGCACGGCCGCCCCCGCCATCGGCATCCCCACCAGGCGGTACCTCTGCTGTATCCGATGAACCTGCCCCGACAGGTCATCACCCCCCGAGTCCGTAGTTCCCCTTGGGGTTCACTCTTGGTGTTGTACGTTCTGCAGATTTGCACAAATGCATAATGACATGTCTCCATCGTTACGGTATCACGGGGTTGTTTTCACTGCCCAGAAAGTCCTCTCTGCTCCACTTGTTCATCCCCTCAGCCCCCTGCCAGGCAACCACTGATCGTTTTACTGTCTCCATAGTTTTGCCTGTAACTCTTTTTTTTTTTTAATTAATTAATTTATTTTATTTTTGGCTGCGTTGGGTCCTCGTTGCTGCGCACGGGCTTTCTCTAGTTGCGGTGAGTGGGGGCTACTCTTTGTTGTGGTGCGTGGGCCTCTCATTGCAGTGGCTTCTCTTGTTGCGGAGCACCGGCTCTAGGCGCGTGGGCTTCAGTAGTTGTGGCACGTGGGCTCAGTAGCTGTGGCTCGCGGGCTGTAGAGTGCAGGCTCAATAGTTGTGGTGCATGGGCTTAGTTGCTCCGGGGCATGTGGGATCTTCCTGGACTGGGGATCGAACCCGTGTCCCCTGCGTTGGCAGGTGGGTTCTTAATCACTGCGCCTCCAGGGAAGCCCCGTCTGTAACTCTTTACAAGTGAAAAATTCAGACTGAGACCCAAAGACATCAAGGGATTAACTCCATGTCGCCCAGGGACTCCTCGCCTGCCCCTGTCTTCTGACTCACCTCCCTTTTTCATGGGCTATGATGGCCTTCTGTTGTTGCAATGCCCTAGTATATGGAGATGTGCTGATTTGCTCTAACAAAATGATTAAAAACATTGTGAGATCTGACTACTGGACTCAACACACAATAGAGTAAAGACGAGCAGCGTGGCTTCAGTGTTTCGGAGTTCCGTCTGTATGTCCTTCTGTCTGCCTGTCCTTCTGTCTGTCTACTACTGGGCATTAGAGAGTGATTATTTCTTCAGGAGTACATTTCATATGACTGAGTACAATAACCAAATTTTAAAAATAACGTTTTATGGAAAATACTAAGACCTGGGACCACAACCCTGCTTTCCCTTTTAACATACTTGATCCCTTCAGGAAAAATTCCACTTTGGAAAGTGAATGTAATATAATAAATAATGCACTGGGTTATATATGGGTAGAGTATGGGTTGCTCTTAATTGACTTCTAATATATTAAATATTTGAGAAAAATGTACATATTTGTTAATAATTTTAAGTTGACCAAACGATAAACAGAAGACTCCTTATTTGGAATGCTCTGATGTGTTTTTAGTATTCAAGGTGCTTAATCGAAATAAGAAGAAATATGATTTCTCTTTTTACGTTCTCCACCTATCCGGCGGCATTTTTCTTTTGATGCCGGACAGTGTTTTTATTGCACAATTAAAACTGACACACCTGATCCTAAACTCCGTGTGCTGTTCAGGTGCCCCGAGTGAGGACCTGCCCCCCGTAAATTAGGGGTTTGTTAACCAATGCCATTTCAGAATGTTAAGGAGAAGTGGGCTGAAAGCCAGCAAGAAAAAGCTATGGCGATGTTTGCAAAACTGGTCAGACAGTGTTACAGTTGAGCTGTGATGGACAAACAGGAATAATCACCGTTGTCTGAGAAGAGTCTCAGCTTGATATTTTTATTACGCACTGTACTTCACAATCAAATAAAGGAGACTGTTTGCACACATCCTTAAAACTATAATCTGATAGCTGTATGGTGATGATTTCTTAGTAATTTTTGAAGGTCTGCCAACCAAAAAACTTGTAATAAAACTCAGTCTTATGAAATTAAAGATTAAATTGAACAATACAACTGTCCCGATAAATATTAAAGCACTGACATGCATGCAGCACACCAAATCTAGTTGTTTTTATCAACTTTAGTTTTAAAAAGTCTTTCGTCTCCTTGAATGAATTGCATGAACAGCCTTTCCTATTATTACTAAGAAGAATTCTTCATAATTCTTTATAGCAAGTTTGATTTTAGACTAAGCGTTTTTAGATACGTTCAAATGGATTCTTCCACTATGCATTTCCGAGATGTTGACCCCTGCGCTTTGCAAATGTTCTGTATTTCACTTCATAAAGTTAATACAGGGGCTTTTCTACCGCTCCAGGCAAATTTGGTAAACCTCAAACAATCTCTGGTTCGCAGAAAAGATCGGGATGCCTCTGAAAATAACACACAACCCAACGTTATTTATATTTTTTTGCAAGACACAGCTAAGATGCAATCATTAGACTGTCTCCTTTAACCTTGATATTTTAGAAGAAGTTCAAGTGTTGTTCCTTTAAAGAATAAAGTTCAGTTCACAAGACAGGATAAGTACAAAGCTCTTGAAAACTCCAGAAGAGTCCACGTCATGATACGTATCACAGCCTTTGGATTTTGAGAAGCTGAGAAGCTTTATGCTGAGAAGTCATCAACTTGTGTTTTGACCCAGATCACTGTGTAAAGGGGGCAGTGGCTTCAGGCTTCTTATCTCTAAGCATCTTGCCCCCGGGACACAGAGTGTGCTCCAGGGGAGAGAGCAGGATCTCAGCTTGAGGGAGAGGAGTCTGCAGGGGACTGAGGGCCCTGAGAAAACAACCAGACTGTGAGAAACCTTCAAAGGGAAAAGGAACGGGCAGACCCAGATGCTCCCTAAGGCAGAGGAAAATGCCGGTTACGTGCACACGTTTTGTGTGCTCTCCATAGAGCGTTTCCTTGCTCCCAAACTCACAGCTCTGTGGGTTTTTTTCATTCTGTTCTTCCAGCCCCAGTAGTTGTCCAGCATTTTCCAGAACGTTACTCCACACCTCTGCCATACCAGAGGCCACACCGGCACATCCTGGCCCCCAGCCTGAGGCCGTACTTAGGGGAACGCTCACTGCCTGAGTCGTGGCCACGTGCCGGTGCCCGGAGCCAAGCTGTGGTTTGGACGCTGCGCCTGTTCCCTCTGTGACCGAATCGTCACTGCCTGCCGGCTCCTCCTCACCCCCAGACTCAGCTCCTTGAAGGCAGATGCTGTGACCCTGGTCTCTGTTCTCTGCTGGGAACACGGTGGGCCCACAGAGAAAGTTAGTTGAAGTTGCAAATCCAGCCGTCCGAGAGGTTCTGAGTTAGTCCCGTCAAATTTCTGTTTCTCTCATTTGAATCCACTTCAGCCCTAGGGGCACTGGTTAGGTAAGGATGAGAGCTGCCAGCTGGGCGGGGGCCCATCGCTCACCCCAACACCTGAGGACGTCCTAGGCATGGGGCGTCCCTTCCAGGAGCATTCTAACAGTCCCTGGGGCACTGGACCCCTGGGCTCCTAGAGAAAGTCTAGAGTTGGTCCAAGGGCTGGGATTACAGCTCCAGCAGCAGTGATATTGGTGTTTTTCTCTAGCTGTAAAAACTGTAAGTCTATATTTAAAACGACAAGCAAAACAAACCAACCCCCAAAAATAAAATAAAATAAAGCCCGTGTGTGAATCTGTTTCTCTGGACGATCTTACAAAGGCAATAAAATTAAAACATGCCAGAGTCTTCGTTGTATGAGAAGGATAAAAGTACATGAAAATGAAGTTGATACGAAAAATTCAGTAAGTAAGGTCCTTTAATTATAGAAAATTTAATGGTCCTTTAGGTTTAGCTATCGTGGATAGGGTCTCAAGACTTCTCCAGGCATGGGATACTGTAAAACTACCTTTTTGAATTAACTAAGGAGCTCATTTCTGGTAAATGAAATGTTAGAATATAGAACCATATAAAAACCACAATTCTGTCAGTTATTTTTGAAACTGTTATTTCAATTGCATCTTCACAAACATTCAGATCCTTGAAACTGGCTTTAATGATTACTGAGAATGATGTCCGTATGTTGTTTCCATGTCAGATGGTTCAGTAGGTTAACTCTTCCCTCCATTAATATTTTTTCAGCCACTGATTTACGTTAGCAAACACTTTCTTCATACAACGTGCCGGGGTAAACTTAAATCTTGTAGCTGATCAACAATTCCAAGTCAGTACAATCTAAATGCACGAAATGTTTTATACATCCTCCTTTAGTCAAAATATATCGTTTTTATTTCACGTGGCAGTAGTCCATTAATTTGCCCTACTTATAACTAGTAAGTATCTGACATCTTTAAGAATGTAAGGTTGAAGTGAAAAGCATGTTTTACTTTGTGCATTTTAAAACAGTTTTCCACAAAAGAAAAAAGCAAATCAAAATTTCCCTGTGCAGCTTTCTTATTTGAAGTGGATTTAATATCTGCTTCACCCAGAGACTTGAGTGTCAGAGTTGTCTATATTTCTTTGCCTTAAGTGATAGGAGGTGGTGGTTTAGCTGTTTGTATTTTTCCTTAAATCTTCATACCCATATTTATCCATATGCTGTACTTAACGACACACAGTGAGGGTGGAATTTAATATGCCTCGTACTTCTGTGTAGATCTGGGGAGGCACGGATATTCTGCAGCCTGACTTCACTCAGACACTCTTTAAGGACTGGGCTGATCAACTTGCCGCCTTGCTTATGGAAGACAGTCCCTACTAATAGGTGCTCCATCTTAAGGGAAAAACTACTAAGGGTGCCAACAGTTGTTTATAAAATACCATCGTAAAGCCATCAGGCTCCAGAGAGCTGGCTGATTAAATTTCATAATAACCTTCATTTCTCTGACTGAGTCAATTCATTAAATTTTCTCCTGGCTTCTGGAGACAAGGTAGGAAAACAGATTAAATTCCTATCCCTTATGCTATCTGTTGGGCTTGGCAGAGTTTCTTAAAAAGTTTAAATGATAGTAAAGATAGATGGTTTATCCTCAAATCTTAGCATAGATGTTTTCTGTAGATTAGAAGTCATTTCATTTGTGAATGAGAAATGGCTTCTGATATTTTTTAAAGAATGAATCTTATTCAACTGCTCCAGGCTTAGAAGAGATTGTTGGAATTTGGGGTTGGGTGGTGGTTTTATTCCAAGTACTTTTCTAATTGAATAAATATGAGAAGTTTTTCTGAAAGCTAAAAAGCTTTATCTTAAAGTAAATTTGAGAGGATTTTTTAAATTATGGAGAACTATAATTACAGAATTATAGTATCACATTTACCTAAAATTCTCTGTGAATATTTTGTTTCCTTTGCTATAGAAACAACACCCAGCAATAGCCGTTGTGAAGGGGGTGTGTGTGTGTGCACACGCTCACGCACGCGTGCACGCGCACACACACATGCACGCATGTTTTTTTAGTGGAGGGCTGTTTGAAGGAAATTCTGTAATGTACTCTAAAGAGCAACTCTGGCAATTTTCTCAGCCACTTAGATTTCCTGTTTCCTTTTATTTTGAGCATTACTGTTCACATTGTGTTGGTTGTAGGATGGATAATATACAGTGCAAATAGTAGTAAAATAATAGTAAAATTTATGTTCAGAGTCAATTGTAAATATTAAAATGGTTTTAGTAGAGAGTGAAAAGCGTATGTGTTCTAAATTTTGGCAGTTGCCCAATGCCCTGATCCATCCATCCATCCATCCATCCATCCCTCCATCCATCCATCCATCCCTCCACTCATTCATTCAATTCTTTTTTTTTTTTAGTTTATTTATTATGTATTTATTATTTATTTTTGACTGTGTTGGGTCTTCATTTCTGTGCGAGGGCTTTCTCTAGTTGTGGCAAGCGGGGGCCACTCTTCATCGCGGTGCGCGGGCCTCTCACTATCGCGGCCTCTCTTGTTGCGGAGCACAGGCTCCAGATGCGCAGGCTCAGTAGTTGTGGCTCACGGGCCCAGTTGCTCCGCGGCATGTGGGATCTTCCCAGACCAGGGCTCGAACCCGTGTCCCCTGCATTGGCAGGCAGACTCTCAACCACTGCGCCACCAGGGAAGCCCCATCATTCATTTAATTCTACAAGCACTTACTGACCCCTGCTGTTTCCAGTCCTGTGCTACATGCTCCGTGTGCAGAGATGAATGAGTCATGGTCCCCCCACTTAAGCAGCCACCAGCTTCCAGATGCTTGGTCATTTCGGTGGTTTTATTTCTTTTCATCCACATCTGTCTTCCTGGAGATCTGCTAGGTACTAGGGATATAGCAGTAAAAGGACAGGAATAATCTCTTCTTTTATGAAGTTAATCTCCAGCCCAGTAATAGAAGTCAACATGAATGAAATAGAGAAGCAACAAATATTGAGCTGAACTTTTCAAATAGAGTAGAACTGTCAGTCAAATTAGTACACAGACATGATCCTTTGGTGAGAAGCTAATTAACATGTGAAATGGAAGTAGAAGGTTTTTTAAAAAGTAGACTATTTTTTAGAGCAGTTGTAGGTTCACAGCAAAACTGAGGGGAAGGTACAGAGATTTCTCATATAACCCCTGCCCCACACGTGCATAGACTTTCCCATTATCAGCATCCCTCACCAGAGTGGTACAGCTGTTATAATTGATGAACCTATAGTGACATATACTAATCAATGAAAATCCATAATTTGTATTAGGGTTCACTCTTGGTGTTGTACCTTCTATGGGTTTGGACAAATGTATAATGACTACTGTTACTGTATCATACAGAATATTTTCACTGTCCTAAAAATTCCTCTGTGTTCTACTTAGTCATCCCTCCATCCCCTTTAACCCCTGTAAACCAGTGATATTTTTACTGTCTTCATAGTTTTGCCTTTTCCAGAATGTCACATAGTTGGAATCACAGCCTTTTCAGATTGGCTTCTTTCACTTAGTACTATGCATTCTAAGGTTCTTCCATGTCTTTTCATGGCTTGATAGCTCATTTCTTTTTAGCACTGAGTAACAGTTCTTAGTTCAGATGTATCACGGTAGATTTATCCATTCACCTACTGAAGGACATCTTGGCTGCTGCCAAGTTTTGGCAGCTAGGAATAAAGCTGCTATAAATATCCATGTGCAGGTTTTTGTGTGAACATAAGTTTTCAACTCCTGGGTAAATACCAAGGCGTATGGTTGCTGGATCGTATGGTAAGAGTATGTTTAGGTTTGTAAGAAAATGCCAAACTGTCTTTGCGTTCCCACCGGCAGAGAATGAGAGTTCCCGTTGCTCCACACCCTCACCAGCATTTGATATTGTCAGTGTTCTGGACTCTGGTCATTCTAACAGCCGTGTCGTGGGATCCCATTGTTTTAATTTGCATTTCCCTGATGACATAAGATGTTATGTGCTTGTTTGCTATCTGTGTGTCTTCTTTGGTGGGATGCCTGTTAAGGTCTTTAGCCGGTTTTTTATTTTAGTTGGGGAGGGTTATTTTTTTAGGAGACTAATTGGAGTTGTGGAACTACCAAGGGAGATGACAAAACCAGATTCTAAAATAGCAGTTTCTAGGCTCAGTCTTGGGAGATTCTTAGCATTTGACTTTTGGAGAACTTTAATATTTCAGTAGATTAACTATTAAATAGTTATTCAATTAACTGTTTTAACTTTATTTGGAAAAGGTAGAAGTCAGATACCAGTTTTATGTTTTTATATCTATAGTTTTTTTTGATGAATTCAGATAATAATTCAAATGATAATAATAATTGAGTACTAAAAAATACAGGTCTACTAATGAGAAGGGTTGAATTCTTTTTTGGGGGAATAACATTTTGCTTAATTGGGATTCACAGTTAGTACTCCCTGTCGTCACAATCAGTTGCAAATATTTACCTGTTAGCGCTGATCTGCAGTGAGCTCCAGCTCTGACTCAAATGTTGGCAGGTGCTGCGGTCACACCAGGCTTCCCTGTATAGGCAGGGACTTTATTCACTTGCAGTTAGCTCAGTGGCGTTCATTTTATTCATATTTATTCCACCGCACCCACTCTTTAATTACTACCGTTCAGAGAGATTGATCTGGTGAGAGAGACACCTGAACTGAAGCAGGAATCATAAACGGGGCAGGCCCTTTGTTTTCCTCACTCCATGCTCTATAGAGCCGCCCCTCAAACCGTCAGTGGTGACAGAACACGCTTGTTTGTTTTTTATTTTTATGCAGTCACAAACCAGTACCTCTGTGCCATGCAATGGAAGTGAATTAACAGAAAAATGGAAATTTGAAAAACATACACAATGCAAACCCGAGTTAGATTCAGAAGACATACAGTTAAGCTGTCAGATTGCTTTAAAGTTTCTAGGTGCTGCCTTTTCCCTTCTTTACCCGCCTCCTTGTGGGTCCAGAACACGACCCCTCAGAGTCTCGTGTCCTGCCCCTCAGCACACGCTCAGCGGTCACGTAAACATCCGCGTGATGCGGCGTGTGTTTCACAGAGAATTCCGCATCATCTTAGCGATCTGTACACCGTACCTCCGTTTGGTATTGATTTGTTTTTAAGCCAGCTAATTTTTAAAGTTGGGGGTATGAAACAGTGAAAACTTACGTGCTGAGCACCTCCTTAGAAATTGTGAACTTCCCCTCCCCCTTATAACCTATCACATTTAAGCAGGACTTTTCTGTAAACTCCCCTCATTTGATCCTTTTGACAGCTCTGTGAGGTTAGACACATTACTTCCCCCATTTTAAAAGTGAGCTAACGCGATTTACCTGGGATAATATAGCTAATTACGGGAAGACATGGGCTGGAAACTGGAATTCCCATCTCCTATTTTAGAGCTGAGACTAACCCCCTTCTATCCCTGACCTCCAATGTTTTAAATAAAATTGCTACTAAGGTCAAAGGGCCAGACTGCTAGTTTCTGGCTCTGGATCTTTTTTGGCCATAGTAGTGTAAATTTCTTCACAGTGAGAAACTTCCTCAAAAAAATCCAAAAAACAAACATAAAAACCCCATCTCAGCACTTCTCTAAATCAGTTCCAGGAACCACTTGTACTTAGATGGAGCTTCCTAAGGGTAAGCAGCCCTCTTGTTTCAACAAGGTGAGCACTTTGAAAGCTGCCTAAGGAGTGAGTTGGAGAGTTTTTGAGCTTTGATACTGACCGTAATCAAAAAGTCAGATCAGGCAGTGTCTGTATTCTGCACTTGTGTTTCAAATGTCCTTCCACCTCTTTTTAATCTGTATCCTGCCCTGTTCTAACCCATGTTAAGTGTTCAATAAATTTGGTGAATAAATTAAGTAGTAGTTTTTTTAAATTAGTACAGTAAGATTTCTAAGCTTGAATTACATTAGTAGTTTAACGTTGATCTAAGAAAAGCAGGTGATACTAGTTCTCATATAAAACAATTCTGTGATCTAGAGTGAGGTATTCAACAGTAAAAACATTGCTATTAAATTTAAAAATTGCACAATGCATTCTGTTGTATATGCGTTCTTTAGGAATTCCTTTACTTCACTTTTGGAGTAAAACTAACTCCCTTAAATGAGACCCCTAGTCCCAAATTTGTCAAACTAAATGATTATCAGAATCATTTCAAAAACATTAAAATGTTACTTTCCCTTAAATTTTTTATAATGAAAATTGTCTTCAAGTATAAAAGAAGTTGAAAGGATAGTACAGTGAACATCCATCCATATGAACACCTCTTAGACTCAACAGTTAATAATATTCTGACAAACTTGCTTTCTCCCCCTCCCTCCCCTCCCCTTCCCACTGTATACACAGACCTCTCTCCGTGGGTCTCGGCTTGATCTGATTTAGGTGAAACCTTTTCGGTAAGAATACTTCTTCATTGTCATGTGTACTTCATGTTAAAGCACATTAGGAGGCAGAGGATGCTAGATCGTTCCATCATGAATGGTGCTGTGTGATCACTCGTTCATGGTGGTAACTGCCAGATGGGTCTCTTTTTCGTAAACAGCAGATGTGCAGGAGCAACGCTTTGGCACCACGTGAACGCTCCCCTGCAGGCTGTCTTCACCTGAAGGTTTCAGCATCCTTCGGTCCCTGCCAGAGTCCACTGTTTCCTCCACAGACTCAGCTGGCATTCTTCTGTAAAGGGGACCATTCCCTCAGCCACTGTGGCTGGCCCGTAGCTCCTTCTAAAAAGCAGGGGTGAATGCTTATTGCTTTCTCTTTAATTGCTATGTTTGGAGTAGGTGTCACTAAATCAAACCTTCCCCTCATTTTTTCAGTTCCACTCTTCTTTCTGACACAACCAGATTGACTCACCTTCTGATTTCCTGCCTCAGACCCAGAATCAGCCATTTCTCCAAACAGCCCCAGTTCCTTGTCGTGAAGGATGGTATTTAGAAGTCAAGAGCTAACGTTAGGTGCCCTCTTTCTACTTCTAGGTCATTTCTTCTAGGCCCTTTCAGTATTCTCAGAGCAAGGAAACATGTGGATTTCTTTTCATCGTGAGTTCATATTGATACTTCCAATTTAAATGTAACAAACTTTTTGAGCATTTTTATGTCTTATTTTGAAAATCTTGCTTCTTACTAATGTATTTACTTACTTCCTTCATATATACATGTTTAAAATTACAATGTCGATATTACTACTAAGAAAGCAACCCTGAGGTTGAAGATTTCTTTGCAGTTCTTTGTGTACCTGAGGAGTTTTAGAAAATACAAGTTTCTATACCCCCAGATCTTTTGAATCAGAGTCTTGGGGGGATATTAGTGTCAGCTGGTAGGTTTGTATTTTACAAATAAATCCGTGCTCTCCTGTCCTGGTCAGTCTTGGGATTTCTGGAATGTGGGAGATCTGTTTGCTTTGGGTAATATTTCCCCCTTTTTTTTTTTTTTTTTTTTTAAACATTTATATTAACATATTTCCATACATATTTCCATACAAATACAAATATGATTTTTAGAAATTTCATGTAATGTCTGAAACATTTATATTAACATATTTCCATACATATTTCCATACAAATACAAATATAAGATTTTTAGAAATTTCATGTAATGTCTGAAACATTTATATTAACATGTTTCCATACAAATAACCCAATGAAAGTTTAGTATTAGTTGTTTTGTTTGTTTTTTTATACTGCAGGTTCTTATTAGGCATCAGTTTTATACACATCAGTGTATACATGTCAATCCCAATCGCCCAATTCAGCACACCACCATCCCCACCCCACCGCAGTTTTCCCCCCTTGGTGTCCATATGTCCATTCTCTACATCTGTGTCTCAACTTCTGCCCTGCAAACTGGCTCATCTGTACCATTTTTCTAGGTTCCGCATACATGCATTAATATACGATATTTGTTTTTCTCTTTCTGACTTACTTCACTCTGTATGACAGTCTCTAGATCCATCCACGTCTCAACAAATGACTCAATTTCGTTCCTTTTTATGGCTGAGTAATATTCCATTGTATATATGTACCACATCTTCTTTATCCATTTGTCTGTTGATGGGCATTTAGGTTGCTTCCATGACCTGGCTATTGTAAATAGTGCTGCAATGAACATTCGGGTGCATGTGTCTTTTTGAATTACGGTTTTCTCTGGGTATATGCCCAGTAGTGGGATTGCTGGGTCATATGGTAATTCTATTTTTAGTTTTTTAAGGAACCTCCATATTGTTCTCCATAGTGGCTGTATCAATTTACATTCCCACCAACAGTGCAAGAGGGTTCCCTTTTCACCACACCCTCTCCAGCATTTGTTGTTTGTAGATTTTCTGATGATGCCCATTCTAACAGGAGTGAGGTGATACCTCATTGTAGTTTTGATTTGCATTTCTCTAATAATTAGTGATGTTGAGCATCTTTTCATGTGCTTCGTGGCCGTCTGTATGTCTTCTTTGGAGAAATGTCTATTTAGGTCTTCTGCCCATTTTTGGATTGGGGTGTTTGTTTCTTTGATATTGAGCTGAATGAGCTGTTTATATATTTTGGAGATTAATCCTTTGTCCGTTGATTCATTTGCAAATATTTTCTCCCATTCTGAGGGTTGTCTTTTCGTCTTGTTTATGGTTTCCTTTGCTGTGCAAAAGCTTTGAAGTTTCATTAGGTCCCACTTGTTTATTTTTGTTTTTATTTCCATGACTCTAGGAGGTGGATCAAAAAAGATCTTGCTGTGATTTATGTCAAAGAGTGTTCTTCCTATGTTTTCCTCTAAGAGTTTTATAGTGTCCAGTCTTATATTTAGGTCTCTAATCCATTTTGAGTTTATTTTTGTGTATGGTGTTAGGGAGTATTCTAATTTCATTCTTTTACATGTAGCTGTCCAGTTTTCCCAGCACCACTTATTGAAGAGACTGTCTTTTCTCCATTGTATATCTTTGCCTCCTTTGTCATAGATTAGTTGACCATAGGTGCGTGGGTTAATCTCTGGGCTTTCTATCTTGTTCCATTGATCTATGTTTCTGTTTTTGTGCCAGTACCATATTGTCTTGATTACTGTAGCTTTGTAGTATAGTCTGAAGTCAGGGAGTCTGATTCCTCCAGCTCCATTTTTTTGCCTCAAGACTGCTTTGGCTATTCGGGGTCTTTTGTGTCTCCATACAAATTTTAAGATGATTTGTTCTAGCTCCGTAAAAAATGCCATTGGTAATTTGATAGGGATTGCATTGAATCTGTAGATTGCTTTGGGTAGTATACTCATTTTCACAATGTTGATTCTTCCAATCCAAGAACATGGTATATCTCTCCATCTGTTGGTATCATCTTTAATTTCTTTCATCAGTGTCTTATAGTTTTCTGCATACAGGTCTTTTGTCTCCCTAGGTAGGTTTATTCCTAGGTATTTTATTCTTTTTGTTGCAATGGTAAATGGGAGTGTTTCCATAACTTCTCTTTCAGATTTTTCATCATTAGTGTATAGGAATGCAAGAGATTTCTGTGCATTAATTTTGTATCCTGCAACTTTACCATATTCATTAATTAGCTCTAGCAGTTTTCTGGTGGCAGTTTTAGGATTCTCTATGTATAGTATCATGTCATCCGCAAACAGTGACAGTTTTATTTCTTCTTTTCCAATTTGTATTCCTTTTATTTCTTTTTCTTCTCTGATTGCCGTGGCTAGGACTTCCAAAACTATGTTGAATAATAGTGGTGAGAGTGGACATCCTTGTCTCGTTCCTGATCTTAGAGGAAATGCTTTCAGTTTTTCACCATTGAGAATGATGTTTGCTGTGGGTTTGTCATATATGGCCTTTATTATGTTGAGGTAGGTTCCCTCTATGCCCACTTTCTGGAGAGTTTTTATCAGAAATGGGTGTTGAATTTTGTCAAAAGCTTTTTCTGCATCTATTGAGATGATCATATGGTTTTTATTCTTCAATTTGTTAATATGGTGTATCACATTGATTGATTTGCGTATATTGAAGAATCCTTGCATCCCTGGGATAAATCCCACTTGATCGTGGTGTATGATCCTTTTAATGTGTTGTTGGATTCTGTTTGCTAGTATTTTGTTGAGGATTTTTGCATCTATATTCATCAGTGATATTGGTCTGTAATTTTCTTTTTTTGTAGTGTCTTTGTCTGGTTTTGGTATCAGGGTGATGGTGGCCTCATAGAATGAGTTTGGGAGTGTTCCTTCCTCTGCAATTTTTTGGAAGAGTTTGAGAAGGATGGGTGTTAGCTCTTCTCTAAATGTTTGATAGAATTCACCTGTGAAGCCATCTGGTCCTGGACTTTTGTTTGTTGGAAGATTTTTAATCACAGTTTCAATTTCATTACTTGTGATTGGTCTGTTCATATTTTCTATTTCTTCCTGGTTCAGTCTTGGAAGGTTATACCTTTCTAAGAATTTGTCCATTTCTTCCAGGTTGTCCATTTTATTGGCATAAAGTTGCTTGTAGTAGTCTCTTAGGATGCTTTGTATTTCTGCAGTGTCTGTTGTAACTTCTCCTTTTTCATTTCTGATTTTATTGATTTGAGTCCTCTCCCTCTTTTTCTTGATGAGTCTGGCTAATGGTTTATCAATTTTGTTTATCTTCTCAAAGAACCAACTTTTAGTTTTATTGATCTTTGCTATTGTTTTCTTTGTTTCTATTTCATTTATTTCTGCTCTGATCTTTATGATTTCTTTCCTTCTGCTAACTTTGGGTTTTGTTTGTTCTTCTTTCTCTAGTTTCTTTAAGTGTAAGGTTAGATTGTTTACTTGAGCTTTTTCTTGTTTCTTTAGGTAGGCTTGTATAGCTATAAACTTCCCTCTTAGAACTGCTTTTGCTGCATCCCATAGGTTTTGGGTCGTCGTGTTTTCATTGTCATTTGTCTCTAGGTATTTTTTGATTTCCTCTTTGATTTCTTCAGTGATCTCTTGGTTATTTAGTAACGTATTGTTTAGCCTCCATGTGTTTGTCCTTTTTACGTTTTTTTCCCTGTAATTCATTTCTAATCTCATAGCGTTGTGGTCAGAAAAGATGCTTGATATGATTTCAATTTTCTTAAATTTACTGAGGCTTGATTTGTGACCCAAGATGTGATCTATCTTGGAGAATGTTCCGTGCGCACTTGAGAAGAACGTGTAATCTGCTGTTTTTGGATGGAATGTCCGATATATATCAATTAAATCTATCTGGTCTATTGTGTCATTTAAAGCTTCTGTTTCCTTATTTATTTTCATTTTGGATGATCTGTCCATTGGTGTAAGTGAGGTGTTAAAGTCCCCCACTATTATTGTGTTACTGTCGATTTCCTCTTTTATAGCTGTTAGCAGTTGCCTTATGTATTGAGGTGCTCCTATGTTGGGTGCATATATATTTATAATTGTTATATCTTCTTCTTGGATTGATCCCTGGATCATTATGTAGTGTCCTTCCTTGTCTCTTGTAACATTCTTTAATTTAAAGTCTATTTTATCTGATATGAGTATAGCTACTCCAGCTTTCTTTTGATTTCCATTTGCATGGAATATCTTTTTCCATCCCATCACTTTCAGTCTGTATGTGTCCCTAGGTCTAAAGTGGGTCTCTTGTAGACAGCATATATATGGGTCTTGTTTTTGTATCCATTCAGCCAGTCTATGTCTTTTGGTTGGGGCATTTAATCCATTCACGTTTAAGGTAATTATCGATATGTATGTTCCTATGACCATTTTCTTAATTGTTTTGGGTTTGTTTTTGTAGGTCCTTTTCTTCTCTTGTGTTTCCCACTTAGAGAAGTTCCTTTAGCATTTGTTGTAGAGCTGGTTTGGTGGTGCTGAATTCTCTTAGCTTTTGCTTGTCTGTAAAGCTTTTGATTTCTCCATCAAATCTAAATGAGATCCTTGCCGGGTAGAGTAATCTTGGTTGTAGGTTCTTCCCTTTCATCACTTTAAGTATATCATGCCACTCCCTTCTGGCTTGCAGAGTTTCTGCTGAGAAATCAGCTGTTAACCTTATGGGAGTTCCCTTGTATGTTATTTGTCGTTTTTCCCTTGCTGCTTTCAATAATTTTTCTTTGTCTTTAATTTTTGCCACTTTGATTACTATGTGTCTCGGTGTGTTTCTCCTTGGGTTTATCCTGTATGGGACTCTCTGCGCTTCCTGGACTTGGGTGGCTATTTCCTTTCCCATGTTAGGGAAGTTTTCGACTATAATCTCTTCAAATATTTTCTCTGGTCCTTTCTCTCTCTCTTCTCCTTCTGGGACCCCTATAATGCGAATGTTGTTGCGTTTAATGTTATCCCAGAGGTCTCTTAGGCTGTCTTCATTTCTTTTCATTCTTTTTTCTTTAGTCTGTTCCGCAGCAGTGAATTCCATCATTCTGTCTTCCAGGTCACTTATCCGTTCTTCTGCCTCAGTTATTCTGCTATTGATTCCTTCTAGTGTAGTTTTCATTTCAGTTATTGTATTGTTCATCTCTGTTTGTTTGTTCTTTAATTCTTCTAGGTCTTTGTTAATCATTTCTTGCATCTTCTCAATCTTTGCCTCCATTCTTATTCCAAGGTCCTGGATCATCTTCACTATCATTATTCTGAATTCTTTTTCTGGAAGGTTGCCTATCTCCACTTCATTTAGTTGTTTTTCTGGGGTTTTTTCTTGTTCCTTCATCTGGTACATAGCCCTCTGCCTTTTCATCTTCTCTATCTTTCTGTAACTGTCTATTTCCCCCCTTTTTATTCCTCCTGAGACATTTTTATAATTTGATTACTGTATAATGTAATCGCTGGATAATTGGCACAGAGAGAAAAATGTAAAGACACGGGAAAGGGATTGCCTGGGAAACATAAGAAAGGTCAGGAATTTGGTGGGAGTTGTGCAGGGAGCTTAGGAGCAACTGCCTTGAGCAGTAACTTTCCGTATGTTCAGAACCTGTTCTCTACAGCCTCTTCCCTACAGTTCTTTAGAGGTCTTGAAGCAGTAATCCGTCTTGAGGAACATTTTAATATCTACTTAATAACAGCCTAACATTTATTGCATATGCGGTGTTGCCTGGCCCTCGGTGTTTCTGTGCATTACCTCACCCCCTCCTTGCAGTGACTCTGTACTTGCTTGCTATTATTCCAACTTTATAGGGGAGGAAACTGACTTAAATACTGTGGTCTCTGCTTGCTGAATGGCTTCTTCAGGAAAATACCAGGTTTCTCTTCTTGGAGGTTGGGTTCTCCAGGAAGCGGGCTCTGATCTGGGGTCTGTGCAGGGCTCTGTTACCGGGGCTCTGGGGGCAGCGGCTTTGGGAGGGAGGGGCTGGCCCAGCTGCACCAGGCTGAGCTGTGACGGGGGTTCTAGAAGTCCTGGCCCTCACAGACACGGAGCCCTGGATCACAGGTGTCCATCCCGTGGAGAGAGGGAGGCTGGGCCTGGGACCGCTGCCTGGACGGTCACTCTGGGCCGCCCCGTCCCGCAAGGAGCCTTGGCCTTGGGTGAGGCAGTCTCGTGGCCGCCGCAGCAGCAGGGGTCCCCGAGGAGGTCTGGCTGCCGGGACCATCCTGCGCCCGGCCACCCGCAGCTGGGGTCAGGGGTCCTGGGGGTTCTCACAGCACCTACCACATCGCCAGTAAATTTGCTGTGGTTTCTCCAAAACAAACCATTCTGGACAAAGACTTTTTTTTTTTCTGTGACTATCCGTTTCTTATTTTTCCTATTGAAGATGTATGTTAAAAGAAGTCAAAAAAGATTGCTCTTGTGTCACTCATCGTAACCCTAAAGGCTTTCTTTTAACCCAATTTTATCAGCCTTGAACCCTTGCCTTGTAGGATACTGGCCGGGCCAAGTGTTTACGTGCAGGCAGCCTGTTACTGTTGTTTGCAAACTTCAGGTGTTTAGCTTCTCTAATCCAGTCCGCAAAAGTTTGTTCCCTCTATAACCATGCTTGAAAGTTTCTCGAAGAAGTCAGTGCCAGAGACAGCCTTATGCTGATGCAAACTAGAGACCCCGGAATCCCAGACCCCTCTCTCAACCTTCATCCTGTGTCTTCCGATGAAGAAGGTGACTCGCTTTTGCTTCACAGAGACCCCCTTCCGGCTTTTCGCTTGGGCTGAAATAGGGTGTCGCTGACCCCCTGGTGTTCCTCTCCCTGGTTCGGGGGACTCAGTGCTCTCAGCAAAGGACAGTCCTGATGGTTTCCTTTGAATTAGGTCAGGCTGCGCGTCGTAAGTTCACTTGCTTTGAGGCTATGTCTGTCTTCGTTTTTATTGGAGGATCTTCTTTTTTAAATTTTTTTTACATCTTTGTTGGAGTATAATTGCTTTACAATGGTGTGTTAGTTTCTGCTGTATAACAAAGTGAATCAGCTATACGTATACATATATCCCCATATCCCCTCCCTCTTGCGTCTCCCTCCCACCCTCCCTATCCCACCCCTCTAGGTGGTCACTGAGCTGATCTCCCTGTGCTATGCAGCTGCTTCCCACTAGCTATCTATTTTACATTTGGTAGTGTATATATGTCCATGCCACTCTCTCACTTTGTCTCAGCTTAACCCTTCCCCCTCCCCATGTCCTCAAGTCCATTCTCTACATCTGCATCTTTATTCCTGCCCTGCCCCTAGGTTCATCAGTACCACTTTTCTAGATTCCATATATATGAGTTAGCATACGGTATTTGTTTTTCTCTCTCTGACTTACTTCACTGTGTGTGACAGACTCTATATCCATCCACCTCATTACAAATAACTCAATTTCGTTCCTTTTTATGGCTGAGTAATATTCCATTGTATAAATGTGCCACATCTTCTTTATCCATTCATCTGTCGATGGACACTTAGGTTGCTTCCATGTCCTGGCTATTGTAAATAGTGCTTGCAATGAACATTGTGGTAGATGACTCTTTTTGAATTATGGTTTTCTCAGGGTATATGCCCAGTAGTGGGATTGCTGGGTCATATGGTAGTTCTATTCTTACTTTTTTAAGGAACCTCCATACTGTTCTCCATAGTGGCTGTATCAATTTACATTCCCACCAACAGTGCGGGAGGGTTCCCTTTTCTACTGGAGGATTTTGAAATACATACTTACAGTATGTTTGTTCTAGAGTTTTTAAAACTTAATCTTATTTCTCAGTACACAAAATTTTGACACCCAGCAACATAATTTGTTGGCTTTATAATATTCTCTAAACTGGAAATGAGGTGTCTTAAAATTATATGTATGTCATATACTTTAGTATGTGGTTAAAAGACAATATAATAAAAAAATGACCTCAAAGTTAATGGTAAAATCCAACTACTCCTTTTAATTCCTAATTTCTAATTTACCATGTGTGTCTACTGCTTTGGAGAGAAAGTAAGATACAGACTTTTAACTTCTTTAATTTTTTTAATTTAAATTTAAAAATTTAACTCCCCTTTAAAGAAGTATCTTAAGATGATGTAACTGGGAGCAGGTATAAGAACAAAGTGTAGTGAAGTATTTATTTGTTCTTATTTTAAAAAGAAGCATCTTCACATTAAGTGCTGTGCAGTGCAGGACGTGGGCTGCTACCTCATGACTGTCTTGTTTTAGAAGATATGACATAATTCTCTCCTTTGCTTTTAAGTGATTGATAATTGATGATTGATTAATAATTGAATTCACCACATTCTGTTTTTTGTGCTTTATTAAAACATTTGCTAAAGCTGGGGTGTTTTGTTTTTGTTTTAATGCTGCCTAAAGTTTGGCTGTGTCCTCAAATGAAGAATATTCCTAGCTGTGCCCTGTGTGTGAACTTTTAGCTTAATCCTTCTGTGGTTATAAGTATTATTTCTCTGAGCCTTCTATCAGCTCTGCTTGTTGTGTATTCTCTCTGATTTATCACTAAATCATGTATGGCAACCTCTTTGGCAATCAACAAACTTTAGAGCTTACTGTGATATACAGCCTCCTTACAGAAAAAAAATCTCAAGTTATTATATGAACTGTTTTCTAATGAGTCAGTTTTTGTCAGTAAATAATTTTTAAAACAAGTTTAAAAGGAAGCTTAACAATTTTTAAAAACCTTATACTAACATATGTTCAATACAGGAACTAAGGAAAACCAAGACATAAGAAATATATCATCTACAATCTCACCACCAGAGACAACTACTACTTTTAACTTTCTTTCCTTCTAGTCATTTCTATGCTTTTCTTTTTGTAAAAAGAGAGCATATGGTGTAAGCAGTATGCATAATCAATGTATGTCTCCTAGTTTTAAAAAACTAACATTATATCATAAGGACTTTCCACAAGAATTATTTTTCTTAAACATTTTTATAGTTAAGTACTATTCAGTTGTGTAAGTGCAGCATTAATTTTCTTGACTAGTCTTCATTATAGACATTCTGTTTGTTTCTAGTATATTTGCTGGTATATGTTGCACTGAACATTTATGCATAATATCCTTTCTGTAATTAGAGTTATGCCCCTAGAATACATCCCACTTTTGAAATTTTGTAGTCAGAAGGAGGGAATGTTTTTAAGGATTTTGATACATACAGCTTAGATGGTTCTACAAAAAAGTCTACCGAAGTCACACTGTTTGTACTTTTTTTTCTCTCCTGAGGAGAGGGTGCGAGATCTTTGTGACCCTAAGAAGTTTAAGAACCACTGATGTATGTTTATAAAAAGAGATTTTATGTTTCTCAGGTTCATCACTGCCTTTTAGCTTTCTAGAAGGCTAGCAACACACATTGCCCAAAGTAGATGTGCAAGAAATTTGGTGAAAATAGGGTCTTGGTGAGACCTCCATGTGATCGAAACCGAGGCTCTGTTTCAGGAAAACAGGAGTAAGGTGACTCGGGCAGTGGAAATGCTGTAACTCTTTCTCAGTGTCAATCTGGAAAACCTTATTGTATTTACTTCATATTTGTCAGTGGCAGACAAATAGAAGATTTCTGAAAACCATTCTGTGTTTCTGTGAAATCAGAATAGGTCCTGTGTGCCAAAGTGAGCAACTGAAAATAATTTATATTTTTCTCTGTAGAAATAAAGTCACATGAGATGAGTATATATTCCATTTTCTTACATCCTGATAGTCAACCTAGGCTAGTGGGCCCCATAGCAAGTTACTACTACTTTTTGAAGTGTTAATTGGATTTCTGGAAGATTACTTCTATGAAAACAGCCCTGTCTGAACTATTTATTACTAATTCTAGTTAATAGCATTGTATTGGTTTGAAACTAAAGGAAATTTTTTTTTTTGTGGCCTTGCTGCGTGGCCTGCGGGATCTTAGTTCCCCGACCAGGAATGGAACTCGCACCCTTGGCAGTGAAAGTGTGGAGTCCTGACCCCTGGACTGCTGAGGAAGTCCGGAAATTTTTACTGAAATGAATGTACTGAAATTGACAGTGATTCTAAGGGCTGTATTTTACTTTTTGCATTTCAAAAATCTTGATACTTATCAATTTGTATAGTTAAAAGGTATGAAAAACTTGTGGATGCCTCCCTCCCAGGAGACAGTAAAGTGGTCCAGAACGTGGGCTCTGGCGTCAGAGACCCTGGGTCTGTGTCCCGCCCCTGCCACCCCCAGAGTGTGTGGCTTTCAGCAAACCCCTCAGACCCTGTGCCTTGGTTTTCCCATCTGCAGAATGGGACAGTGGTGTTACCCAGCTCCGAGGGTGATGGTGAGGATGGCAGGAGACAGGTGCTCTTACATCGTCAGGGTCCTGCCCCCTCCTCACCCTGTCTCATCTTTGTGGTCATCGCCTTGGAAATCAGCTTTCAATAAAACACTTGGGTGAGAAATTGGTTTACCGCTGTGGGTTCTTCTTTTTTTTTTTTTTTTTTATAAATTTATTTATTTGTTTTTGTCTGCCTTGGGTCTTCGCTGCTGCACGCCGGCTTTCTCTAGTTGCAGTGAGTGGGGGCTACTCTTCCTTGCGGTGCACGGGTTTCTCATTGCAGTGGCTTCTCTTGTTGTGAAGCACGGGCTCTAGGCATGCGGGCTTCAGTAGCTGTGGCTTGCGGGCTCATTAGTTGTGGCTCACAGGCTCTAGAGCGCAGGGTCAGTAGCTGTGGCGTGCGGGCTTAGTTGCTCCACGGCATGTGGCATCTTCCCAGACCAGGGCTCAAACCCGTGTCCCCTGCATTGGCAGGCAGATTCTTAACCACTGCGCCACCAGGGAAGCCCTGGTTCTTCTTTTTTTTAAGATTTTTTATTGATTGATTGATTGCTTGCTATGTTGGGTCTTCGTTTCTATGCTAGGGCTTTCTCTAGTTGCGGCAAGCGGGGGCCACTCTTCATCGCGGTGCGCGGGCCTCTCACTGTCACGGCCTCTCCTGTTGCGGAGCACAGGCTCCAGACGTGCAGGCTCAGCAGTTGTGGCCCATAGGCCAAGTTGCTCCACGGCATGTGGGATCCCCCCAGACCAGTGCCCGAACCCGTGTCCTCTGCATTGGCAGGCAGACTCCCAACCACTGCGCCACCAGGGAAGCCCCTGTGGGTTCTTTTTAATTCCTTTTTTCACTCTAAGCCTTTGGAGGCTCTGTGTGAACTTTGCTGCCTTGGGCTGTGCTTTGTCTGACACTTGGCTGCTGTCTTCTTCTCGTACCTCCTTTCCTTCATTTGTAGATACCAAGATAAATGTCTTGCTCACCTTCGAAGTACCAAGTAAAGGAAAGAAATTTCCTTCTTTCAACCTGAATGACTTAGGGCCACCAGAAGATTATGGCAAATAAAACCAAAGTACCTGGGGAGACTTGACGGTCCCCAGTACCACGCAGATTATTTGCCAGCATTCTTCCGATCATCGCGAAGGGCTGTCAGACTTGGTGGCGCTCGCGTGTGACCGGCCGAGGTTGGCTGGGGTGTGTCAGAAAAGCGTCCCTGACGGACCCGCTTCTCCCCGTGGTGGCGAGGTGCTTCCCCTTCCTCACCAGCAGCTGTGGCCCTGCTTCCCACAGAGCCAAGAAGTCGCTCAAATCACTTGTGCGGTGTTCTAGAAAGATGCACTGAGTACCTACCGTCTACACACAGATAACCATCCCGGCCCCCCCCCGCCCCCCGCTCTTTGTGCTGGAGCCACAGTGAGTCCCTGGGGGGCTCTGTAGGACTCTCCCCTCCTCTTTCGACCTCGTCCTGCATAAGCCCTCCTTCTCAGGGAGCCTTCCCTAACTTCGCAGGCTAGACCAGCCCTCACGTGGCACCTCATCTGTGCGATGACTTGATTGCCTGTCTCCCCCCGGAAGGAGAGCTCCCCAGTAGCAGGGGTGCGTTTGCACCGCTGTGTCCCTGGGGCCGGCAGAGTAGGGGCTCAGCACATACTCGACAGCCCATCAGCCGGCCGCTTCCGAGGAATGTCTAGGGCAGAACACGAGGACCACAGGGTGCCCCTAGCACCGGGATGACGAAACAGTGGTCTCTCTCCATCTGCGGGTGGGGAGGAGATAACCGTGGGGAGCCCCGAGGCCTCGGGACCCAGGCTCCTGGGCCTCAGCCGGTGTCGTCGTGTGTCCCGAAGCCGGTGAGTGGGTTCTGCTGCAAAACCGAGCCACCCCTCCGGCCTTGGGGTTCTCGTTAGTTTAACAACACGCCTAGTTTTTAGCCCTGTTGATGACTCCTTTCTTGAAATTCTCTCCTGCATTGCTTTCCCTGGCATTTTATTTCTAAACTGGTTTCTTACTAGTCTGAAAATATCTGGGCCCCTCTCCCCATTCAGATGCTCCCTCAGAGTCCTCTCTCCGGATTTCAGCTCTGCGCTGGCCTGCTCCCCACAAGGCGCCCGCACTTCGCAGGATGCCGCCAGAACCTCTCGGCCTTTAAGAGGCACCGCCAGCATCTCAGCTCCTGCCACCTCCCCACCGGTCCTCTCCACTCCTTACACCAAGCCATTTGCATTCCCTGAAGAGTCCCTGCGTTTTTTATGCTTTGGTGCCTTTGCCTCGGTCTAGAAAGGCTGCCAGGCCCCACTCTTCCCCCGCCATCTCACAATCCTTCCCACCACTCCTGGGATGGGGAGCGTTTGCAAACCCAGGTCATGCCGCTTCCGGCTTCCCTTCCCCTGTGAAGAAGCCTGGGCCGCCTTCTAACACGTCAGAGAGCGCCTGGTGGGTAGCAGACCTATAATAAATACTTGGATAACTAGAAGGACAGTTTTTACCTTTCTTTTTTTTTTTTTAGTTCTTTTACCTTTTAATGACGCATATAAATATTAACCTGAATGCCAAATACCACTCATGATAAACTAGAGGATCCCTGGATAAGCATTCCCTCTTGAGAGCAGGCCTCTTGTAGCTGAAAAGTAAAAGGTCAGAAAGTTTATTACATGAGTAACCCTGATCTACTCTGAGGGTATTTTTCTTTCTCACATAGTTACAATTCCTTGTCACCCCTCCCAAAATGGATTTCTTGTCGACATGGTAGTAAATGGTACTCCACGCTTTGAAATGATACATCTGCCCTGAAAATGTTGAGGTATTTTCTTTCCTGAGGTGATTCTTTTTTCAGATTTGCAAGAGAAGATTATCTTACACCAATCGCAGTGTATGTGTGGTAAAGCCCCACATTGCCGTGCTGTTTTATGAGCTGTTACTTCGGGGCAAAGCCAGGGAGAACTGGAGGAAAGGCTGTTTGATGCACTTCCCTCTGCAAAGTAGCAGCACTCCACGTGGGAGTGATGTGCTCATTCTAGAACTTCTCCCCCGGAGAGATAATAGGACATTGCTTTCTCAGCTTTCACGAGGGTATTACAGACGTTCTCTCCTGACACAGATACCACGTTTGACCTCGTTCTGCTCTCCCTTAGTAAAATGTTTTCCTTAACGTCCTAAGAATTATTGATGATCCTCTTGGTGACATAATTTCCAAGAAAGTTTTCAGGAAGATTTGGAAATCATTAGTGCTTTCACTGGCATCACCAGATGTGAAGGAGAATTAAGAGTTAAACTGTTTGGCTTCGACTGGTATTAGATTATGAAGTGTGTTGTTATACTGGAAACAAGAATCAAAGGGTAGGATTAAATAAGCATGTGCCTGGATTTAAAAAAGAAAAAAGAAGTTTTAACAGCATGGTCCCCAGGTACGGATGTAGGGCTCGCTCTTTTAAAATATTTTAAAGATGATCTGGAAAAGAGAGTGGAGCACGTGTCAGCTCCTCTAGGTAAGAAAGTGGAGTTGATTGGCCCAGGCTGAGAGAGGGTCCCAGAGTACGTGGGTGGGCAGGTGGGCAGAGGAGGGCCAGGCGGGGGCTCATCTTTCACCAGTTCAGCTCTCAGTGGGCCCTCCGGTCTCCACCTGACAGAATGCTGCGATTGTTCCTTCAAAGGGTCTGTTCAGCAGGGTTAATTTCTTGCATCTTATCCTACCAAGCTGTTCGGCTTTTAAATGTATATTACCACTCTCCATCACATACATAATATATATGCATACATAAATTATTCATGTGTTTAAAAATCTTCGCAGGTTTTAATTTACCATCTTTCTCTCTTTGCTTTGATCTTTTTCTCCTCACTCTTTCCCCAAGACTTTTCTTATTTTTAGACAGGTCATTTTGTAGGAATAATGTGGTAGGATATTTATTATGAAATGGTGACAATTTAAAAAAAATTTTTAGAATGAAAATACCACTTAGGAACTCTCTTTTTAAAATTCAGTAATTGCTTAGCTCCCAAACACAGAGAGTTACCCACTCTATCCTTTTATGGTTTCTAAGAGGTATTCTAATCCACCTTTCATTACCTGTGGGAGACGGGGCTTTTAAGTGACATCGGTGTGCCTTGTTCTTACAGCCCTGTCTCGACATCTGTGCTGTTACCACTGAAATGATGGCATAAACTTTGGCAAATATAGCTTCGTCACCTTTTGAAATCTGCTACAAAATGATTTATTGATTTTGTTTTTTTGTTTGTTTTGGCCGCGCCGTGCGGGATCTTAGTTCCCTGACCAGGGATCAAACCCATGCCCCCTGCATTGGGAGCACGGAGTCTTAACCACTGGACCACGTAAGAAGTCCCGATTTATTGATCAGTTGTTTAGTACCTATGTTTGATTCTTAAAATTCAGTTCGAATCAGCTAGAGATTTAATACTAAGTATTCACAATAATAAATATTGTTTTAAACCTGTAAATTATATATATGACTCCGTTAATGAGCTAAGGCATGAAAAATAAAAGTTATTTGGATTTCGTCAAGGTGTTTACATTACATGTTTCATAGACCTCTTGGTTAGTTGTCTATGATAATAACTTTGATCTGGGCCATTAAACAGTCTCAGAAATAAAAGCTTTTTGTAAAAGGATAACCAGTTTGTTATTTTCCTATTTGTAGACATTAACGTATATTTTGGTCCTTTATCTGCCCATTTCTTCTTTTAATGTATTCCCTCTTGAGTACTATCTGGTCGTTTTCTGACCTGATTTAGAATCTCTAGCTTATTTCTGTTTTGAAAACAAGGACCAAATTTAGCAGGAGACCATGGGCAAGATAAATTGCACTAGAGGCTCAGACTAACACCAGCAGGTTTACTTTCTTGTGTTTAAATGAAGTACTCGTTTTCCATAAAATAACAAATTTCACTTGCAGACATGATTTATTCAGATCTGAAGAAGAGAAACTAAAAAAAGGATTATTCAAATTTTAGATTTGTAGGGAAAGTAATGTTTTCAGTCATCTCATTTGGATTCTCAAAATGCTAACTTAAACCAAGTCCAGCAGTGGCATAAGACAGTGGATGCAAAGCCAGTTTATATTCCAGCAAATAAATAGGTGATGTGACCCCCCCCAGATGTTACCCATTTGCTCAGTCCATGAAGAAGCACGCATTGAGCACCTACTGTCTACACACAGATAACCGTCCTCCGAGAGCCCTCGTCTGACTGGGGAGAAACATGTGAACAGATCCTAAGGGAATTTGGGAAGAACAGTGTTAGAAATATTTGGGACCTGGGAGAATTGGTGGGGGGGGGGGCATTCAAAACTGCTGGCTTGAACTGCTGGTGCTTAATGATAATTTCACATTTACAAAATAGAACATTAGACATTATAGTGTTAATGCAGAGAAGGATCTTGTGTGAAATCTCCCTTTTTCCAGTTGTAATTTGAATTTATATGTTGAAAATGGAAAGTTTTTATTACTAAGGAATTTGCAGTTTACCCTGATACCTTTTTAAAAATGCAATGCATTGACATAGTTATTAAAAAGTAACTTTTATCATAATTTTAACCAATTTGATCACTTATTTTAGTTTGGTTAAACTAAGTTTTGTTTTAAAGTGTACCATATGCTTCTGAGGAAACGTGATAGATTTTATTACCCACGCTTACTAATATCCCTGTCAACCACTTTTAAACTATACCTAATCACTGGAGTAATCTAGAGTTGAGAGAGATCAAACTTAAAAATTAGAATTTTTTTAATATTTCAGAAGTCTTTCTTTTTAGTATTGCCTCTCATCTGTGAGACAGTTTAAATAAATGTATATCCTATAATGAAATTCTTACTTGTCCATTAAGTTTGGGTTCTGGTGAGATAAAGGTAATATTTCTTGTCAGTTAAAGAGTGATTTTCCTAAACCCTGAATGAAGAGGTGCACCCACAAACACAAGAAGAAAAGTGTACCCACATACAGTGTCCAATGGTATGAGTGATGTTAAATATTAGAAACGTACTGAAGTATTTACTTGAACCAGAGAAAACGATGGAAATTGGACACTGGCTAATTTATAACTTGGGATACTGTCAGTGCATAATTGTTATCCAAAGGTGGAACATAATGAAACTGACGTTGCAGTGTTTTTATAAATACTGGTGGGGAGAAAGCTGCTTAACTCTTGTTTTGTTTCTTGGATGATGTTAAACGCTGGAAGGGGTCAGTGTTTCCCACTCCCAGCATCCAGATTTCATCATTGACCTGGCGGAAAAGCCTTGAATGGATTAGAAACAGCTGGGATGAAGTGCTTGCCTTTGCCTTCTGCTTAAAAAGGGAACTTGCAGCCTCCAGAGGGAGCGGACTAAAGGATGCTAGACAACATCAACTGAGAGCCCGCTCCAGGCCTCAGAAAATGTAGCTAATTTTAGATAACCTTCACGAGGTTGTCTTCAATAACTCACATAGTTGGTTGCCCCAAAATAGTTGAGACTTTTCTACTGACTATGTAGTATTTTACGTACAGACTGAAAGTTTCTCATTATATAAGTCAGGCAGATCGCAAATTTATCTCCAGAAAATCATTGTGCCAGTGCAGATGGACACTTCCTTTAAGAGTACCATGTGATATGCACAAAAATACAAATCTACAAATCTCGACTAGCCGCACAACTATGAGATTTATCAGGAGGCTCTTTTATAATGGAAATCTCCTTTATTAACATGAATAAGTATTCAAAAATGTGGTATAGCCACTTTTTAGGAGGACACCTATATTTTTTAATATGTATTTAATTAATTAATTTACTTATTTTTTGGCTGCATTGGGTCTTAGTTACGACAGGCGGGGTCTTCGTTGCAGCATGCAGGATCTTTAATTGCAGCACGCGGGCTCTTCATTGAGGTGCGTGGGCGTCTCTCCAGTTGTGGCCTGCGGGTTCTCTCTCTGGAGTTGTGTCGCGCGGGTTCCAGGGCACGTGAGCTCTTCGTCGCGGCACCACGCGGGCTCTCTAGTTGTGGTGCGCAGGCTCAGGATTTGTGGCGCGCGGGCTTAGTTGCCCCGTGGCACGTGGGATCTTAGTTCCCCGACCAGGGATCCAGCCCACGTCCCCCCTGCATTGGAAGGTGGATTCTTCACCACTGGGCCACCAGGAAGTCCAGAGGACACCTATTAACTTCAGTATTACAAAATACAGGACAGATCTGTATCATATACTGCCTTTCATGTATTGCTCATCTGATTAAGGAGGAGTGGCATTTAATTGACTCTGAACCTGGTAGGAGGTTCAAGTGCAGCGCTGCCTTTCCCATCGGTGACTGGCTGCCAGTATCAGCAGCTCTGACGTAACAGGAGCTCCAGACAGTCCAGGGGTACACTGTCCCTAGGGTAAGCCTCGGTCCCCCTGGCTTACTGTGTAGTAGCCTGTGACTGGTGGTTACCTGCCCAGGTCGAGCCTGTGGCGTCAGGGTTGCTGACCTGCGTTCCTCTCGGTGGAGCAGTTACGGTGATGTCAGGTGTGCTGCTTTCTCCACGCTCTTCCCTTTTGGTTTGTATCCTGGCCTGGTGCTTGGCATCCCTACTGAGTCCGTCCGTTTCTGTGGGCAGATAATCCTTCTGTCGGGATGTAATGCTTTTTCTCACTGATAAGCCAGACCCTCCTCCATTTCCAGTTCTGCCGTAACTGCTAACAGAGGCATTGCCATTGGTCTCAAAATGTACTTGAATAGGGTCCTTTTCCATAAGGGAGGACATCCTACGTATTCAAGGACTGGTGAGTCCTCTGTTTCATCTTGAGTGTATCCATTTCAAGCCCTGATGAAGCAGGCAGATTACTTGACACTCCCCTCCCCCCGCCCACCATGCCCCAGAAGGGCCGCCGACGCCCAGGGCAGTGCGGTCGACTCTCAGGCCTCTGAAAGGAGCCAGAGTGGGTGGTCTTCCTGAGCACAGGATGTCAGCAGGGGCTGGGCCAACTCAGGATCCAGCTGTAGTGACCAGAGAGAAACCGGCTGCCGAGGCTGGAGCACCCCACCCATGCCTACATCCTGCCGCACGCTGGGGAGAGTCTGGGGACACCCCGCCCACAGGCTCACCCCGTTTCTTCTGAACTTCGTTGCCTGTTCTCACCCCTCCCTCCCTGCTGTCTTGTGCTCCTCCTAGGTGAGTGAGTGATTGATTGAGTGCAGCTGGAGAAGGGATGCAGATCGGATTTGTCTAATTTATCAAGAGGGTCTTTAAGCTGTAGAATTAAATTTGACCTGTTACCTTGTAGACTCTGTGGCTCAGGCAGAATGACAACCAAATGGCGAGCAGGTGTTAGTGGCGGCCACGTCCCAAAGCAAAGCTGGTTTCTCAAGAGATCTGGTGGCTGCAGAAGCTCTTCATTATGAGCTTAGCTTTCTAGGCTCACCTCGAATTTCAGATCCAAGCCTGTGTTACTTTCCTTTGCTCTAAATTCCTTTGTATTCGTATCATTTCTACCGAGGCATGACCATCTTGGAAAGATATCGTGCGTAAGGGTGATTTGGGGTCGAGGGGGAAACTTGGTAAATTGTAAGATGGAAAGTGAGTAGTCTGACCCGCTTCCTGATAATCCCGTATTTCCATCTGGTGATTAGTGTTTCTGTTTTTCAGTACATTTCCACCTTTACAAACATACCGATCTTAGAAGATGATCTCCCGATTCTGTTTTCCATTTCTAGTCAATAGTGATCCATTGATTTTGACTGTTAAGGAAATCAGCTCGTGCTTATGAAGGTATCTTAACACCAGCAAGTCACAAAGGCAGCTGCTGACTCTCATTCCCTCCCAGGAAGAAGGAGCCTGTAGTTCTCCCTCTCCGGGGAGTTGAGTATTACACTACTTTACAGTCATCCTTTGAATCATATAACATGACGATTGGACGTGATTATTCTTAATTGACTTGGGGTTAGACAGACAATTCTCGTATTTGGTTTTGCCTTCAGATTTAATGACATGGAGGCTTTGAGAAGTGAGCAAATTCAATTTTTCTGGTGTCTGTTATACAGCGTTATTAAGAATACAGCACTGTGCACAGAATATAAAGTTAGGTCCTCCTCTCTTCAGAGAATATAAAGTATCGCTAGGAAGCTTCCGTCTCATCAAGCCCCTCTTGCCCTGTCCGTGTTCTCCCTTTCCCTCTCAGACTCTGTCTCATAAGTCAGGCAGATATTGTAGGATTCATGCATTTATTCAGTATATACTTACTGAGGATTGCGTGCATTGGGGTGCAGTGGTGCATCCCATGGACGTGGTCCCTCCCCTTCCACGGAACTTCCAGTCTAGTGCAGGGATTGGGGGCAAATCCATCCCCATTAGCCTGTCTTTGTAAGCAAGGTTTTGTGGGAACACAGCTGTACCCATTCGGTTACGTAGTCTCTGGCTGCTCTGGGCACTCTAATGGCATCTCGAGTAACTGCAGCAGAGACCCTGAGGTCCCTAGCAGGGAGTGTTTCCTGCTCCTGCCCCAGGGGGTGAGGTGGAGCGATGAGTGCAGGCCGGAGCCGGAAAAGCTCTGGGCAGAGTGTCTGCTCTCCTGAGGGAAGAGGGCCGGCGTGGAGCCTGGAAGCAGGGGAAGGGACGTGTTCATACTTGAATTTCAGGGAAGTCACACCGGCTGCTGTGCAGAACAGTAATGACGAGAGACAGTGAGTGCACGCACGCGTTGGAAGGAGAAGCACTAACGCCCGGGGTTCCGGCGCACGGGCTCTGCCTGGATGCGCGTTTCAGCCTTGCCTTGTACTGATCCTGACGTTAGGTCACTTCTCTGTTGGCTCTTCTGTCTGTGCAGTGGGGGTGGCAATCACAGAACCTAACTCTTGGCATTGAATAGGCTGATACGCGTGAAGCACTCAGAACACAGTGTTTGCAGTCGTCACTGTTATTCCTATTCTAGTCTTCCTGTTAAGAGGGCAGAGTGGCCTTGGCAGTGTTGGCCAAAAATTAATCAATCTAAGAAAGAAATGGAAAAAATTTTTTGAGCCAAATTTGAGGATTATAACCCAGGAAGAGCATCTCAGAAAGCTCTGAGACCTGTTCTCCCTGTTAGAAGTCAAGGCACAGGTATATAAGTTTTTTGAGACAGAGGGCTGTACATCCAATGACGTATTGTTGACAGTTTACATGATCCAGATCTAAGTGCCATCGTGGTGGGTCACGTGAGCCCTTACAAGGCAAGAAGGAATGCTATCTTTTAAGGCGTTGTCGTGTTGATGCTGGGAGAATGTTGTTCTTGGTGGTTGAGCAGGTATTTCTGCCGATGGGGGAGGTTTGGTTGATGCATAATGCAGACACACAGCGCGCAGTGGGGGAGAGAGGAGGCCAAGGGGCAGAGAAGAACTTCTGTGTTGAAATATTTCTTGTCTTGCCATAGAATACGAATCTCATTTCACAGCAGTGAGGGTATCGAGAAAGTGGCCGGATTCAGGAGCTACGCAAGGCAGTAGGATTGACAGGAGTCAGGGATTGATAGGCTGTCAGAACAAGAGGCTGGGGATGAAACGTAGGACTGGTGTTTGATCCGTCGAGCGGGCAGTGGTTCCCATCCCCGAGGTGGGGAGGACAGTAATGGAAACGGGTGTGTGACGTGGGGTAAGTGGTAAGTTCATTCTGGGGTCTTTTCAATTTAGCTGCCAGGTTGATTCAAGCAGAAACGTTGAGGGAAGCAGTTGACTGTGGGTCCGGAGATGAGAAGTGAGATGTGGGCTGAGGAGACGGGGGTAGGAAAGATCAAATGAACCTGCACCTCGCTCGGGAGAGGAGATGCCAGAGCGAGGAGGAGTGACAGGCAGGCCCCTAACAGATCTACAGAGAAGTCCAAGAGGCAAAGGTTAGGGAACTCCCAGGTGGTCCAGTGGTTAGGACTCGGAGCTCTCACTGCCGAGGGCCTGGGTTCGATCCCTGGTCAGGAAACTTAAGATCCCACAAGCCTCGCGGCCAAAAAGAGTCAAAGGTTAGACAAAGGGAAGATCGAAACAATTTTTGGAGGAAGATGAGCACGAAGTTCGAATCCATGAAACGTTCTCTTGTTGAGGTGGGTGAGTTTGAGAAACATTTAAATTCGCAAGTCTCACATCAGACCCCACCCACCTAAACCACAGCACGTCTCTCACGATTTGGGTACCTGATTTCACGTACTCCCATGTTCCGCGTTCTTCCAGTAAGCCGTTTTCCCCCAGTGGAATATTAGGCACTACAGCGGATGCTCTGTTGACCTTCGGTGACCTGTGCAGTGTACTTTTCTGTCCCTTTTCTGTCCCTTTTCTGTCCCCTCATTCTTTACCTACCCCGTTACTGCTTCACTGGAGCCTTGATGTGAAAGGTTGAAGTGGGGGGACCATGTCTTCCTCCTTTTTTGTGGGGTACTTGGTTCAACATCAACAACTTGAGTCCAGTATCTGAGAGTTTTATAATGACCTCTCTATTTTAATTTGTTTATTACAACACTGCGGTTGTAGAGTATAATTTTGGAAAGAGCCAGGAGATAAGTGGAGAAGAGGACACTTTCCCATCACCGGAATCACCTCCAGCTTTTCTGCGCCTACCTCCTTGTGACAGAGACGTGCTTGGCTTCCTCTCCTCAGGATGGGTCAATTCCCACCAGAGCCCTCAGCGCTTCGGGACACGGATCTCGGGCAAGGCTGCTTCCTGCCTCCAGACTAGCCCTACTCTGACCCTTAGAGCTCACAGGTTAGACTTCAGCTATGTCCCTGCTACTCGACTCAGGTGTGCGGTGGTCAGAAGCCTGATCCAGAAGGCTTATCCACCTGTACCTGGACAAAGGCATCACATTAGATGGTTAGGCGAAGTGCTGCATCTTATGTTTAGTTTTGTGCTACAGGAGGAAAATTGTGGAGAAACTTTGAAATGGACCAAAAAGATTATGGGGTGCATTATCCAACTCGGCTTTCTGTGTTATCTCACCCTTTCATTATCTCTGAGCTGTTTTACCATCCTGGAAATGATAGAAAACTGCTAGTAATGCACAGGCGTCTTGTCCATTGAAAAGGCAGTCATGTACTGTGGAATGCAATTGGTTACTGCTCTCTGGATATTGACCAGTTTTACCAGTTTTGCCTCTATTTGTAAATTCTTTGCAGTATTCTTGATGTTTATATATTTGTCTGTTCTTTGGATTCACCTTTGAACTGGTTGTAACGTCTTACGGTTCCTTTTAAAATTAATCGGTCAATTAAAATCTGTGTCCCACGTTCAGAAAAAAATTCTTGTTATACATACACACGTATGTTCATACCTGCATGTAATATCTCTAGGAAGATTCACAAGGAAGCGCTGGCTGTGTGCACCTCTGCGGAAGGGAACGTAGGAAAACTTGCCTTTCACTATACGCCCTTGGCGATCCTTTGAATTTTGTATCACATGCTTATAGTATTACCTAAACAAAGAGATAAACTTGTTAAATTCCTTTTTGAACTCTCTCAAGTCAATCCTTAGCTGGCCGCTACCACAACTTCAACATGGACTAAATTCACATTTGAATTAGCTGACTTTCCAAAGAGACCTTTTCGTCTCTAGATAAACTACTGGCAGCCGGCAGCCTGCGTGTCAGCGTCACACCTGGAGCCTTACTTCTGCACTCTTGTACGTTTTTTACTTTATTTTTCGAGACAGCTCTAACACTGTAGAAACATGTCAGTGGGAGGGTACTGATTCTTTCGTGAATCTCTTAAGGAACCAGGGGGTCTTGGCGTGAGGCGGGCGGCAGACCAGCCGGCCGCCTGCGGTTCTGGTTCTGACCTCTCACCTCGCCCCGGCCCAGCTGCACACTCTCTCTCTTGCCTCCTCCGCTGGTTATAGCTGGAGGTGCTCCCTTTAAGCCAGAGGAGCTCAAGCCTGGTGCATGTTGAAATCGCCTGGAGAGCTTTTAAAATTCTGCTGCCCCAACCAATTAAATCACAGTGTCTGAGGGGTGGGACGCGGACATCAGTATACTTACAGCCATGGAGGTGAGGCTGATGTTGAGAAACAAGGCGGTGTGCACTGATTCAGGAAAGACTTCACATGTGACACCCCAGAAACAAAAGCACTCACGATTTCTTTTTTTTTTTTAAATATTTGTTTATTTATTTATTTATTTTTGGCTGCATTGGGTCTTCGTTGCTGCGCGTGGGCTTTCTCTAGTGGCAGCGAGCGGGGGCTACTCTTCGTTGCGGTGCGCAGGCTTCTCATTGAGGTGACTTCTCTTCTTGCGGAGCATGGGCTCTAGGCGCGCGGGCTTCACTAGTTGTGGCTCGTGGGCTCTAGAGCGCAGGCTCAGTAGTTGTGGTACACGGGCTTCAATAGTTGTGGCTCTCAGGCTCTGGAGCGCAGGCTCAGTAGTTGTGGCATGCGGGCTCAGTAGTTGCGGCACACGGGCTTCGTTGCTCTTTGGCATGTGGGATCTTCCCGGACCAGGGCTTGAACCCGTGTCCCCTGCATGGGCAGGCGGATTCCCAACCACTGCGCCACCAGGGACACCCTGCACTCAGGACTTCTGACGGGAAGATCTGTGCAGGGGATGAGGAAAGGGAGACACCCCTCCCAGAATACCCGTACACACAGAGTCTGTTTCCTTGGGACGCCTCTGGAACATGGCCAACTTAGGTACTGGGTGTGGTTTAAAAGCCCCAGCTAACTCGGTTACAGTCACCAGAGCTTTTTTTTTTTATATAGTTTGGAACTCAGCTAAACTTTCACTGAGCAGGAAATACCTAATGGGGGCTGTTGAGTGCATATCCCAGCCCTGTTCCTCTGGCATTTGGAGCATGAAGCCAGCCTCGGGGTGGGTGACGCCTGACACCACTGCCACCATGTGGCTGTGTGACCGACAAAACATCCTATTCCTCGTACACCAGATAACTGGGAAAACCACACTGTACAACAGGACCTGTTAAGTGCCTGCTTTAGTCACAGGTCCTAGAACCTCATTGCTCTGACCTGTAACAGTGTGCTTTGGGACTTCCCTGGCGGTCCAGTGGTTAAGACTCCGTGGTTCCACTGCAAGGGCCATGGGTTCGATCCCTGGTCGGGGAACTAAGATCCCACAGGCTGCACAGCGCAGCCAGAAAATTAGGGAAAAAGAAAGAAAAGAACAATGTGCTTTATTAAGGGGTCTTTGATAGAGAGTCGTGTTTATAAGGGGAGAAGTAAAAAAATGCATCCACCCCTTCGTTTTGGAACGGTTAGGCAAGGAAGTAGTCTCTTCTTGGTTCCCCCTGGGAAAGGTACCTTCTAATGGGGGCCCTGATTCATGGCCTGCTTCTGTTTCATATTTCAAACCATTTGATTGTTGCCTCAGCTATTTTGAAAACATGAAAATTGGTGTCATAAACTCTGCTGTGGTTGCCTTCATGTACTCACTGTATATCCCCCTCCCTTTTGTGTAGGAAGACAGAGCTGTTAATAACCCCATGCCTGACCGAGGGGGCAATGGACTAGCTCCTGGGGATGACAGATTCAAACCCGTGGTGCCCTGGCCTCATGTTGAAGGAGTAGAAGTGGACTTAGAGTCTATTAGAAGAAAAAACAAGGCCAATCATGAACAAGAGCGCCATGCTGGAGGAGATAACCAGAAAGACATAATGCAGAGGCAGTATCTCACATTTAAGCCTCAGACTTTCACGTACCGTGATCCTGTGCTCCGCCCAGGGGTCCTCGGTAACTTTGAACCCAAAGAGCCCGAGCCTCACGGAGTGGTTGGTGGCCCTGGAGAGAAAGCCAAGCCGTTGGTTTTGGGACCAGAATTCAAACATGCAGTTCAAGCCAGCATTAAAGAGTTTGGATTTAACATGGTGGCGAGTGACATGATCTCCCTGGACCGCAGCGTCAGTGACTTACGACAAGAAGAGTAAGCACAACCCCTCCCCTTTCTGACCTGGGCGCGCGTTTCCAGAGATGCCTAGACTTAACTTAGATGGTTAGGGTGCAAAGCATATTTGTGCCTTCACTGCAAGGGAATAAGAGGGCCTATGGTCCACGAAGTGGCCACAAGGGGGAGATCTCCCCACTTGTGTTATTTCACTGAGGGTGTGGCGTATAAAATTCTGGGGTCTCCTCTACCGGTGCTGCTCAAAGTGTGGTCCCCGGACGAGCACCGGTCTGAACTTTCTGTTCCCGGTCCGCAGAGAGAAAACGAGCTTGTACCAGGCCGTGAAGTAACTATTGCTATGAAGTGCTTTACGTTCACCTGACAATGTTTGAATAACACCAGAGCCTTCTCTCTTGGTGCGTTGTTTTTCCTTCTGCACCAAGCTCCTTGTCTTGCTGTGGGACAGTAAACAGGAACGCTGCTCGGGACGCTTCTGGAACTAGCTGGTTGTTTGCCTTCTTCCTTTTTTACCCTCGGCACTGAAGCTGGGAACGGAAGCCCCCGAGTATGTACTGTACACAAGGCGCCTTCCGACAGATGAGACCGTAGCCCTCACGTTCAAGCCCTTTTCGTGTAGTGAGATTTAAAACAAAGGGTTTCCAACTCCTGACTTTTGATAATGGTGATTATTGAATGAACTCAAAGCTTTTTCTCTTTCAGTTTACTCAGTAACTGATTCTACTCAGAGGGTCTAAGCAGCTTCCATTAGCTTCCACTGTGCGGGTGCACGTTTTATTCACTGCTACTAGAAAACTTTCCAGATGTGTCCCCTGTGACGGGTGGTTAACGCAGTCCTTGTTTTGAGAAGTGCACACAGCAGGCGCGCGCACACACACGGTCCCCACGGCAGCAGCCTTTATGACCCTGCAGTCGAATTCTGGACCTACCAGAGGGCTACTCCAGAGACTTTGGACCTTCCTATATTGATTTGATAGGAGTGAGAGGTGGGGGTGCCTGAAATATGCAGAGAAGAAAGAAAGAGAAGCAGTAGAGAACCAGGGTGGTGAGGGACATAACCTCTAGTACAGAGGAGAATTGGAGCATCTCGGGGGACTGTGAAGGGAGAGTGTGGGAGCAGTTATTCCTGGTCAACGTAGAGACTTGCCTGGTCGCAGATTTGCCATATTTAGAAAGAAAAAAAAAAAAAATAGAAGATGCTCAGTCAGATTTACTTTCAGTTAAACACTGGAGAATGTTTAGTATAAGTATGTCCCAAATAGTGTTTGGAATATACTTACACATTACAAATACTTGTGGTTTATCTGAAATCCAAATTTAACCATGCATCCTGTACTGTATCTGGCAGCCTCCCTAGGCAGGGGCTGAGGTGGTTGTCATAGAGCGAGAATTGCCGTGCATGGACGCTTTAGGACCCCAGACGGGATCTGCCGTCCTCCCTGGAGTGCCTCCCAGTTCCCCGAGACAGTCTCAGGCCGTGCGTCTGTCCCAGGGGGGTTCTCGGAGGACCTCTCGATGGCCTTCTCCTCACCGTGATGGGGAAGGAAAGGGTGGGGGGGAGAGTCTACCACTGACTCTCTGCTACAGGCCAGGACTTCCTGCAAGTGACCTAATTTGATTCTCACAAGCAAACTGCAAGAGCGTTCCCACGTGTGAATGTGAAGTCTGAGGCTTAGCGCTGTGACTTCTCTGTATCTGCCCAGCGAGATGGCAGAGCTGTGGTCCTACCCCGGTGGCCCGGTTAGAAAGGGCTTCTCCCTCCTCGGCCCCACCCCTTCCAGGACAGTGTGGCCCCAGGCAGGGTTGCCGTCCCCGGGTGAGCTCAGCGTGGACACGGAGATTTTAGCACAGGAATTACTTATAAAAGATACACATGTAAAACACCAGTTTTAAAATCACTTTAAAATCTAGCTCACTCTTCGGTATAAGAAATGTGCTAAGATATAAAGTACCAATAGAAAACCAACAAGGACCTAGTGTATAGCACAGGGAACTATATACTCAGTATCTTGAAATAACCGATAATGGAAGAGAATCTGAAAAAGAATAGATATATTCGTATGTATGTATATATATATATGTACATATGTGAGTGAATCACTTTGCTGTACACCTGAAACATTGTAAATCAACTATAATTTAAAAAAAGGAAGAAAGAAACATGCCAAGAAAATCAAAGGCATACGTGCATACACGGCGGAGCAGCGCCCAGGACTAGCGTGGTCCTCGGTGCCTCCCCCTCCCGCGCCCCTCACATCCTTCTGTCCCCCAGGCCTCTTCTTCCTGCCACCACGCTCCGTCCCCGTCCACCCTTCCACCTCCCCTGTCACCAGCCATGGCCACGCCACTGTCGTTTCTCCTAGAACCCCGCCAGCGCCTCCTGCCTGTTCACACCTAGCCCGGGGAACGTCATTCTTTGCCTTCCCAGAGCACCTAGAATAAAACGTTCCGGGCCTGCCCACCTCGCCCTGGCCACGCGCCTTCTCCTGGGGCGTTTGCACGTCCCCCCCCCCCCCCCCGCGCTCCCTCACCTCTGTGGGCTTTTTCCTTCCTCTGTGGCCCCTTCCCAACCCTCAGGCTCCATCAGACTCTCTGGCCTGCTTTATTTTCCATTACTCCTCTCTGGCCATTTCATTCCTAGTATCTCTCAAATTTTATAATTAGACATTGGTTAATTTAGCTGTCTATTGACTGTCTTTCTTACTAGATGATAAGGTCCCAAGAGCAAGGAATTTGTCTGTTTTCTTCACCAGCTACTTCCAGTAAGTGACACCCAGGAGCTTGGCCGTGCCCAGTGGTGAACATCTGCCGAGAGAGTGAATGAATGAGTGAGTGAATGAAGGAGTGAATGAAGGAGTCTGCTGGGATCAGACCTTGGCTCCATTACCAGACGCGAGATCTCAGACCAGCTCCTTACCCTCCCTAACCCTCAGTTACCTGATCCGTCACGTGGCTCCACTAATACCTATACCCCCTGGATTGGCATTGGGATTAAAGGACATCATAGACTAAAAGTCGCACCACACGCCTGGGGGTTAGAAACTTAAGTATTAGTGGCTGTTTCTTTTTTAATTGCCGTGGCACTTTCTTCAGGTCACAGTTTGTCTAACCTTGAATGTTTCTGTAACTATGCAGCTTTGAGGTCCTCTGTTGCTTTTTGGAAAATGTGGATTCCCCCCACACCGCTGTGTCTGCATCATCTTGCATCTCCTCGCACCTCCCTTGATGGCAAAGCCTTCGTCCCCTTTGATGATTTCAGACACGCCAGGCGCCTCTGAAGCTCCCACCTCTCTGGGTCTTGTTCTCCTACAGTCGTCTTTCTTCCTGCCTTTTGCTGTCTTTCCTAACTGCATTCCCCCCCAACCCATCGCCTTCCTTCTTTTCTTCTTTCCTCTAATCTTCCTTCCTTCCTCCTGCCATGCCTTTACATAGGCTGATCATTTCTTTGTTCTTTTCTCTGGCATAACTGGAGCAGCGCTTAGAAATAAGATTATTGCATGTTCCTGCAAGGATCGTGTCCCCAGTCAGATAAAAGGACCGAGGCTATCTTAGCAAATGATCCTAAACCCCTTTCGAAAATTCTATGCTAGTGAGAAAACTTTTGTTTATACTCAAAATATGCAAACATACTCCCAGAAGATTTTTTTAACTGAATCCAGATTATTTTTTAAATTTAATTCTTTCTCACCCTTTTTTAAAAAAATGGGATAGGCTTCTTTCCTGTTTGAACACTGTAAAATTCAGTGTAGACTCGTAAATAATTTCTAAGTTGAGTTATTCATAATTGAGAATGTGGTCAATCTTAAGAATTTTCTCCAAAATAAAAAGGTCAACAGCAAATAAAGCACTGCTAAGTTTCACGTAGTATCTGATGTGCATATTAGCACTTTTCTGCTCTACCAGCAAAGTGAAAGCATCCCACGGGCCCACCTCACACGCACGCCCTCCCTCACACTCGGTCCCCATGGAGAGCATACTGCACAGGGCTTGAACCTCCGCAGCTGTGGGATCTAGGCCTGATTAGCCTGCTCTCTTGCCTCTGTCACGCATAATGAGCCACCTGCCACGCTTGGAAACCCAGCTTTGAGCTGTTTGTCCAGTTACAACATCGGCCCCTGGCTCACTCGCTCATTCTTGTGGCCGTTCCCTCCGTCCTTTTGGATGAAAAGCAGGACAGAACTGCCCAGCTGCCAGTGTGACTCAGGCTCACGTCTGTTGCAGCTTTGAATCACATCCCCAGGCTGAGTCATTTACTGGCTGTTGATCGCTCATTAGGAGGGTGAGTAACAGTGTTTGGAGGGAACTGGAGGCCTCCTTCTTTTCTAAAGGCTTGAGCCAAGAATGACCTCACCTGCCTTCGCACTTGTTTTCTATTAAAAAAAATACATGATTTTCTGCCCAGTTCAACGGAGATGGAGTATCTCCAATAAACGAGGCACTGTGCTAGCCCATCAGGGATGCAGCAATAAGAAAGTACAGTCCCTGCCTTCAAGGGGCTCGCCATCTACCCCTGGGGAGAGGGGAAAGGTTACCGTGACGTAAGAGCCTGAAGAAGGAGAGGGGGGCCGTGTCGAGTTACAGGGAAGTCAGGAAAGGATTCATGGGGGGAGCACTAGGGACAGGCCTGACGATGAGGAGGTTTCCCAGGAGGAGGTTACAGGTGTAGAGGGCAGGACGGTAGGCGTGGGCCGGGAGGAAATCCGGTGCCGTGGCTTACGTGGATGGAGCAGTGAGTGCAGAGACGTAGAGACACAGCTGGTAGGACAGAGAGGGTGGCGTTTGCAGGCCCCCAGTGCCGCTCTTCATAGTCTGCACTGAATGCGGTGCAGGGAAGACCTACTGAAGGGGTACCGAGAGAACGTGAGGAGTGTCAGGCTGCTGGGGTGTCCGGAGCGGGCGGAGGGTGGGGGCCTGACCTGGTAGAGGGTCCGTAGCGTCACAGTAGGAACTTGAGTGAAGGCCCCAGAACCAGACAGGAGACTCGGGGAGAACAAGAGTTAGAACCGGAGGCGCTGGCACCTGATGGAGGGGAAGGAGGAATGAGACATCAGTACGAGGCTTTGAAGCTTAGAAACAGGAAGAAGGCCACCACTGACCAAGGAGGGGGGAGGTTCAGAACAAGCTGCTCTGCCCAGAGCACCTGTGCCCTAGACCTGGGCCTCGGGCAAGTCCCGCCTCCCCCGTGCTGAGCCCCGCAGGGGGCTGAGCCCATTTATGGGAAGTGCTCTTGGTGGTTACATTAGATTTTCTTCTAATAAAGCATAGGATTTTATTTCCTTTACTGTGAACTAACGGCTGATGCAAATATATGGAAATTATTCTTGCCCTTTTTCTGCCCAAGAAGGCAGACAACCAGGGGTATATAATCCAAGCTATTTTGTTTCAAACAAATGAATTAAATATTTTGACTTGTTGAACAAATTCCTCTGCTTCTACTGTTTAACCTTTCCTCCTGCCTACACTGCTATTGCATTTCTGTTTTGTAGAAAGCTATCTCAGTTGCATTGACAGAGCGAAATAATAGATGTTAAAGTGCTTCAAAAACTCTAAAAGCTATGCAAATGTTAATATGATTGTTAATAACTTTGTTAAGCTTGTCTGTGGGAAACTGAGGTGTTTTTTTAAAGATATTATACACTGACATTCCTGCCTTATACACTAGGTAATTCTCTTCTTAACCTGATACCAGAATACTGATATTTAATTTTATTTAAGGTAGTTATGGTCATGAGCTTTTTTCATTCTCCGTCTGTGTTAAGGGTTCTCTTTGATACCTTTGTGTAGAATATAGTAATATAATTTATCAAATAGTTGCTATTTTCAAAATAGGCTGTAGGGTTCTTTTCTAATTTCAGTTTCTATACATTGTGACCCATGGGTTTCAATTAACACTGACTAAAAGGTAAGGAGCCGCTCGTAAGAGGTTAAAACAAATTATTAGAATTATCTGTAAATCATGTACACACGTGTATGTGAATCACGTATGTGCACATGAACTTCAGTGCTGCGTCCTAGTTTCTGTTAGCACAATGAGCGCTGGTTCTATACAACGCCGTCCAAACGACACGGGTCACGACCATTGACATGCGCTCCTTTCCTCTCTTGGATTACCCAAAGCACGGCTCATTTTTCAGACTGCAGTTTGGCAGCCGTAGAGCTAATCTGCAGGAAGCACATTTGAAATTGGTTTCAGGTGACCCACAGTGGACACGCTGCTGCTTTTACACCCAGAAAGTATTGCTTTCTAACTGGCCTGAAAGTGTTTCCTCTTGGGAGCCACTTTTTGTGAGTTCAGAGGTTTTCCACATGAACTTTAAAAATAAATCGTGTTCTGATACTTAGTTTCTCTTCTTCTTTCTCTTCTAAACATACACGTCTGAACACACGCACGCGCACACACACACACTGCACTTTGGGATTTTCTCAATGATGGGGGCACAGCCGATTTTTGTTCAAGGTCCTGGCTGACCACAGGAGACGTATTTAGCCCAATGGGAATTACTGGAGCTATCGGGGTAACTTAGGTCACCCCAGTTTGCACAGCAGTTTAGAGGGGTGCCTCCGGAAACTGGACATGGAGGTCATCTGCTGCTCCAGGCTACCGTTAGCAGGGTAGCAGCAACCTCGAACCTCCCCTGCCAGCAGCCTGCGGGGGTGGTTCCCGTCCCCAGGGGGGACGTTCCTGTCCTGCCGAGACCCCGTGTGGTTACTGAGGTCCCTCCCACGAACATAGCTTCATCTCCCCACACACCCCGCCCACCACGTCACAAAAGGACAGGGTTTGCCTGGTAAAAGTATAACCCCAGGTGCTTGATTTGTTTTTGCACAGCTCTCCACCCCCAACCGGGAGTTTACAGTAAGTCCCTGGAGGCTGGCTATGTGCGTGGAGGCACCGCGAGGTACCTCGTTACATTCCACCCCAAAGACAGACAGTGTCAGGGAGACCTTGACTCTTTCTTTCCCTCCAGGGTGAGTTTCCCACCCATCCAGAGCTCTGACATGGAGATGAAGGGGGAGTTTTGGTACCCTTTCCTACTGGAGCATCTGAGATTTGGAGCTGACGGTCATTTCAGAGTGTTTGGTCATTGTCCTCTGCTAAAAAGTCACCAATCCCTCAGCAGGGAGCGTCTGAACTGCTACAGTGCCCGGTGGACGTCAGGCACGGGCCCTTCCACCCGGAGGCTGGCACGACCCCCGGTGCTTCGGCCACCGGACCGTCAGATTCAGCCTGGTCCCTCGCTGTGTCCCCTCTGCGTAGGGCCCTCGGGTGTTTGGTAAACAGGGAAGTGGTCCTGGGGGGGTCCTCCATTTCCTCCTGCGTGGTGATGTTTGGAGGTGGGCCGGAAGTTGTCTCACAGTTAAAGTGACCGCCAGGACAGTGTACTTACGAAGATCCGGAGAAGAAGTCTTTCTCTCTAGCGCCAGGAACGGGGTGAGGGCCTCAGGACACCGGCGCTGCACTGTGCTGGGCGACGTGGACCCGAGGGGTCCCCGAGAAGCCAAGCGGAACGTGATGGAGGAGAAAGGCTGTCCTGGACCACCTTTTAGTTCTGGTATCGCTGCCCTGCGCTAGAAGAGAATATCTCCCAGCACCTGCACAAGGAGAAGATGAGCCCCCGGGCTTCAAGGCTGCGCGGACGCAAGGGATGGGCTGTGATGAAACTGCACGTTGGTAGCGGTTTTAACCGATTGACTTTGGTTTCCTTAGGGCCCTGGTCCCCATGCGCCCTGGGTTTCCAGTGGTCTGGTCCTAGCCCTGTTGTTCTTTTAAGTCCTCTTCCTTCCTTCCTTCCTCCATTCCTTCCTTCCTCCCTTCCTTCCTTCCTTTCTTTTTTTCTTCTTCTTTTTTCTCTTTCTTTCTGCATGATTTTACAAAACAGAAGGCCTTCCAGGGGAAAAAATGTGTATGGCATTGGAGCAGAAGTGCCCCTATTGCAGTGAGTCAAAGCCAAACACCCAGCGAGGCGCTGCCCACACTTAAGAAGCATCATCTACCTGAAGCGGGCTATTTTTAGGCCACGCATAAACCAACAGTTAAGGAAGAGAAGCCCGTTTGTTCTGGAAGCACAGTAGCAGCCACCACCAGCTGGGCCCGGGGCGAGTACGTAGGCATTTTTACTGACGAGGCTGCAGGAGAGAAGGCCAGCCACGCGAGGGGGTGTAGGTGAGGTGGGACCAGGCAGGCAGGGGCTGCCCAGAGAGCAAGAGAACAGCCGTCTTGGGGGCCTGCCGTGCAGCGGGGCAGTTCTGACCGCTCCCCCTCCGGGCGGGCGGGTCCCTGGGGAGAGCTGTGAGGCGGGTCAGCAGCACCATTTCCTCTCAAGCAGGGCCTGGGGGAGGAGCAATAGGAATAACGCGTGTGACTCCCTGGGTGCGCTTCTCAGTAAGTCCATCACCTTTGCTCACTTTAAGCCAAATATGTTAAAAATGCACTTAGTATCACGAATAGAATTGCTCTTTTGTCATCCTTGCAACGTATAAGAGGAACAAGCTAATTACATGAGTTAAAATGATATAAAAACACAGTTTACATTCAGTAATATCTTTTAGTTCATCACTGGGAAATGGCCAGGGTTTTGCGTTCCTCTTCGCGGAATCCCAGGGGAGCGTCCGCTGTCCCAAACGTAGCCAGTGTGGAGGAGACTGTCATTTTTTAATAACCCAGTAACTCACTGTAGAATGAGCACTGCCGTTTCAATCAGAAGCAAAACACCCGCACCTTCTGCAGAAAGGCAAGTCCCAGTGAGCAAACCAGAGCCGGGACAAAAAAGGGCTCTGGAGACAGATCTGAGCACCTGAGCTCCAGGTCCCTAAGACCCTGGGGATGCGCCACGGTCCCCGCAGACACAGGAGCTGGGGGGGGGGGGGGTCTCCCGCGAACGACGGGACCGCCCCGCGCTTGCGCCGCGTTTCGCGGGGCAGGCGCTCCCCCCAGCGGCGGACGCGCTCGGTGCAGGCCTGCAGGGGCTTCTCCTCGGAGAGCGGGGAGCAGGAGGGGCTCCAGGGAGCCCGCAAACTCCGTCCTGCCAGCTGTCCTTGCAGGCCGTGTGAACGCCGGCTGACCGGGGAAGCAGCATCGGGTGTTCTCTTTCAAGGCACAGGGGTCTCAGAAGGGTCTGTCCTGAGCACAGGATGAAGCCACCTCGGCTGGGGTCTGGCTGCCCGTGTCAGCGCGGCGCAGCCTCGGCTGGGGCCGAGCGCGGGCTGGGACGGTGCCGTGACCGCAGGACCCCAGGCTCCAGCCCCGGGGCGCTCACTTAACGCTTCTTCGTGCGGTGGGGATGCTTCTCGGCCGCCTTGCCTGAGGTCCACGCCTGTCTTTTACTCCCGGGTGATGAGCTGCCGCCGCGATGCCGCTTCTCCGTTCCGTACTTCTCCGTGGCCGCGGCTGGTGAAGACGGGGTGCCCCGCCAGTGGCGGCGAGGATCTGCGGCATCCCCGGCCACCTGCTGAGCACCTGCTGTGTGTCTGGCAGTGTGCTCCGTTCTCGGACACACTGCCTCCCATCCTCATAACCGGGCGGACACAGCGTTATTATTATTATTTTCCCTCTGGATTTGTAGGGGATGGAACTGAGGCTCCGAAGCAGAGAACTTGAAGGTCACATTAACTAGAAGATTCGGGCGGCGGGACCCCGGTTCGGGCTTCCACACCGCATCGCCTTGTTAGTGACGCTAAACCGGTGGCCCGGGGCGGCAGGGACGGGGGTGGAGGTGGATATTACAGTATATACATCACGTTAACTGTTTGAAAGAGGAGAACAGAAAGTTGGAAAAAGGTAAAAGGCAAAGGCTTTATATGTCATCACTGCAGAATCCTTTCCTGCTTCTAAGCCGCGTTTTCTCCGTCTCGGCACTACTGACGGTCTCTGTCAGGCCGACTGTCCTGTGCCTTGTAGGATGTTCAGCCTCATCTCTGGACTCTGCCCACCCAACCGATGCCTGTGGCACACACCGCCCCTCCCTGTCCTTAACTGTGACAGCCCAGAATGTCTCCAGACTGTGCCACATGGCCCTGTAGGGCAGAATCCCCCCGGTTGATAATCCCCACTGCTCTAAGGGGCCAGACAAGGTAACGTTGGCCAGAGGTGCCGAGCAGGGGTGGAGGGTGTGTAACACAATGGAAAGAACAGAGATGGGACTTAGAACGTTGTGGGGACAGCAGGCACAGATCGGTTGAACCGCCAAATAAATAAAGGTAAAGTGAAGTTAGGTATTAGCAGTGAGGGTTTTGTGATGGGTCTCAGGCTACATACATCATGGCAGAACATCTGAACATTATCAGTGGTGTTTCAGTAATCATTCATGGATACATGGTCTCTCTCTCTCTCTCTCTCTCTCTTAATATAACAAACACTGGGGGTGGAATGGAGAGAGCCGCCCGTCATCCCACTGTAAAAAGGCCCTATCCTGCCCTTTACCTCGTCCACTTTTCAGTCAATGGGGGCCACTGATGGCACTTTCAGAATTTGGTGCATATTTATCTGAGCTTTATTCTAAGTTATTCAACCCATTCCCTTGAATTATCCCTTATTTCCATTCCCTTTCCTTCTAATCGGGAGAATTACTAATACTTGTGAGTGAAATTATTCTAAGTAACAAGAAAAATATTGATAATGCTTATATTCTTGACCTCTGAAGATAATTTTGTACCGTGTACTTATCTGGATCATTGTAGAAATTGATATTTTAGTTACATATCAGCAAGTATCAGAATGAATTATGTGAAAGTAAAACATGTAACAGCACACATGTTTAACGGCTTGGCCTGTTCATAGCCTATAGACCAGCAATTCTTCACCTTCTTGGTCAGGCCCCCTTTACATGCTTAAAAATTATCGATAGCCCCAAATTATTAAGGTTTTCTTATATGGGCTATATCTATCACAATTTACCATACTGAAATTAAAACAGAAGTTTTAAATTCAAATAAGAAAAAGAAGAAAAACCTATTACATGTTAACATATTTTATGAAAAATAACTAAATTTTCCCAAAAAATGGTCTGATAAGAGTAGAATTGCCCTGGATTTTTTCCAGTGCCTTGAATGTCTGGTTTATAGAAGATTGCTGAATTCTGCGTTCAGTCTGTGCCCATATGCTGTCTTGGATGAAGAAAATCTGGCCTCGCACAGACTTGTAATTGGAAAAAGGAGAAGTGCTTTCAAGCTCCTTTTCAGATAGTTGTAGATATTCTTCGTTGATACTACACCAAAACACAACAAGTGGTAGTTTTTTAAAAGTAATTGCCACATAGAATCTGAATCCCTCAGGAGACCCTCCCCTACCCGGTTGTTAGTCGGTCTCGCCCTTAGACGGGCCTTCTATCTATCTATCTATCTATCTATCTATCTATCTATCTATTTATTTATTTATTTATTTATGGCTGTGGTGGGTCTTCGTTTCTGTGCAAGGGCTTCTCTAGTTGTGGCAAGCGGGGGCCTCTCATTATCGCGGCCTCTCTTGTTGCGGAGCACGGCCTCCAGACGCGCAGGCTCAGTAATTGTGGCTCACGGGCCTAGTTGCTCCACGGCATGTGGGATCTTCCCAGACCAGGGCTCGAACCCGTGTCCCCTGCATTGGCAGGCAGATTCTCAACCACTGCGCCACCAGGGAAGCCCTAGACGGGCCTCCTGCTCTTAGGTGATGTTGTAGCATCGTGTGTTGGTCATCTGGAATATACCGGTTTCCTGAGCAATGCAGATCTTCCAAATGCTGACAATTTCATTGTAGGGTAAGCACAACAAAGCCCCACTTGTTAATATCATCATCGATCTCATCAGAAAAGTCTTCAACTCCTGGGATGCTGTCATAATTCCAAGAGTCTTAAGTTTTGCTTGAATGTTCAAGTTTTATCATCGGCAACGAATGATGTCAGTTGTTTTCCTTGAAGTGACAGGCTCCCTTCATCTGTGTTTGAGAAAATGCCAAATCACCAAGTCTGACTGGCCTCGGTTTGTCTGCGGGTCCTTTCAAGTGCAGCGGCGTTCTCTGAGGGACTCGGCGGGTTCGCCGGGAGCTCTGCCGCGTGGTGTTCATCCTCGAGATGACCGCTGTCCTCAGTAGGAGCAGAAATCCTTTCTGCACACTTCCCATCTGTCTCACAGAACGCTAAAGCATGTTCTCAGGGGTGAGATGTAGTACAAATTATAAATCCTCCCCAAGGAGGACTCACCCCTCCATCCAGGGCACGCGGTGTCAGCAGCATCAGCTGTACGCTGGGTGTGGCAGGTGAGGAGCATCACGACCACAGGAACCTCCTGGTGCCGTTACCTTGGTTTGCCCTGAGGCACCAGCGATTTTACCCACCTTTGCTTTCCTGCCATCAGATTAAAGATCAACATAGTAAAAAGGTACTAAGGTCTTAATATTATCATGAAAATATTTTGACCTAACCAAAAAGTGTCTTGGGGGCCCCAGGGATCTGTGGACAATACTTTGTGAACCACTGTTAACAGATTTTTAGAATAAACTAGATGAATAATGAAAATAATGAGACTTCAAAAAAAATTGTCATCCTCTAGTTTGATCATTGACAAATACAATGACATTTTATAAAGTTCAAGGAGACCTTTTATACCTGATTCATTGGTAATTTCACCAGATTCTAGGGTTACCAGTGATTTAGATAATTAAATGCTTACTTAATCCAAAATTTAATTGAACTCTATTTTAATTAACTGATAAATAAGAACTTGATTTTATATTACCAAAGTGCTAGAACATCTACAAAAGGGTAGGTGACCTGATAGCATGAATGAGATCCTATCTCTACACTAATTACATAGGACTAAGGGATAAAGTAATAGCCAAAAAAAAAGAAAAAAAAAAAAGAAAAAAGACCAGCTTTACTATTCTTGGGACGGCAGTATTTTTAAATGGTATGATGCAATCAGCCTCCAAATTTGGAGTAGTTTACCGTCATCATAATAATTTAAATGATTCAGAAAAGGAACTCGTGAGAGAAAACGGATTCAGACCCCAAGGTTCAAAGTTCAACAGTTTATTAGTTGGGTACTTTGTTAAATCAATATTTTGTATTGATCACAACTTCAGGAATTCATAGCACAGTGCACACGAGTTGTCTATATTTTCTAAATTCTAGAGATAATATATAAATTATCGTATAATTTATCATATAAATGTATCATAAAATGAGGTCAGTAGTATTAACATGATGAAAATGTTTGGTCAGACATGATTCAGGTGACCTAAGTTAGCTTCCAAACTGCTCACTCATTGGTTGGGGACATCTGTAAAGCTAGTCCATGCAACACCTTCCCCCTAAGCAAATTAACAGACAAAAAATGGTACTTTATCATCTGCAGTTTTTATATAGACAAAAAAAATTAAGTTTTGGAGTTAAAATTAGTCTTAGGACCAAGTTTTTAATGAGGGAACTATAGCAACCTGAGGACATGCCATGCATTGATTATTTTCACCCCCTCTTCCATTTAAAAAAAAGTCTTCTATATAATACCTGAGTAGTCAGAAGGCACTTATTATGTCTATTCTAATGATTGCAAAACTTTGAGCAGATATACAATGGAATCAGAAGAATGCACTCAAAGCCAAAGTAACGAAGACTAAGACGTGAGTGGTTATGATACAGGACAGAATGTCATCGATAAGACAGAGCCGACCCTGCGGGACGACCGAATTGTCTTCTTTGTCCCATCTGTGTCCCCTATAAAGTGTAACGTGCGGATGACACAGCTCTGTCCTGACAGGGCGGGAGTTCTCAGAGGACACACCGCCCCACAGTCCTCTCTGAGTCCTGTTTCCTCATCTGTCAAGAGAGGGGGTCGTCAGTGTTTTTAGCTCGTTTCCTGCACAGAATTGTCAGAATCCTCTCTGCCAGCGGCTTCCTAGGGAGCACCTCTGCTCTGGTTCTCGCATCTCCTTGAAACCCCCCGGCTCCTCCGTCTGGTTTGGAAACCCCTCGACTAGGCATCCACCAAGGTCTTTTCCGTTTTCAAAGTACTTTTTTCTACGTTTCTACATCCTCCCCTGGGTCTTCCTCACGTTCCTCTAGATGCAAAGCCAAGTAGAACCAGCCAGCAAGCAGCTGGTGTGCAGCTGTTATCACTCCAGCTGAGCCGAGTGTGGGTACCGCCTCCTTCTGCCCCCGGGGGCCCTGAGGCCCTACCAGGTGTGACAGCTCTTCTTGGAAAGTCACAATAGATGCAAGATCCAGGCAGAGGCACGTGCTGCATCGATTCCAGCCCTGCAGCAACATGACACTGTCCTGCCCTGGCGGGGGGGACCTCAGGCCGGCGGCCAGGACCCCAGGCTCACCCTTCTTTGGTTTCCACAGAAGGAGGAAGGGGACCAGGACGGATGAACCAGGAGACAATCAGCCATTCCGTGTCACCAAGACCAACCCTGCCAGCATTTCCGGGACGGGATCCTGTTGGGAGAGCAGCCCGTGTTACCCTTCCTGCGGGCCAGCCCCAGGGGTGGAGGAAGCCCATTTTGCCACATCGACCAAGAAAGGGGTCCCCTCTCTCCCCTTCCAGAGGCAGCTACTGTTTGGTGAATATTTGTCGTGTTCTTTGCGCATACGAAGTGTATACGTATATTCATGGTTTTTAGAGCATGAAAGACTTGCTTTGTGTGCTAAACGCTCATCGCTCCCTGCCCTTCCTCGTGTGGCTTATGCTTGAGCCTCACCAGCCTCTTCCCCGTGATGTGACACGGTTAGCAGACCACCAGTCACAGTGGATGGGAACCAGGGCCCGAGATCCCACTTTCGCCATCACACGGCAGCTTTCACAGGGAATGGCATGGGCACTTCAGGAACCGTGCTCGTCATCTGTTGAATATTCCATTGACTCGGAATTCTAGAGCCACAGGGGGCCGGAGAGGTCACTGCTCCTTCATTTCGTGGACAGGGAACCCGAAATCCAGAGCAGGCACGTCTGCCGGGTGACCCGCCACAGGAGGCGTGCTGTTCCCCCGGGCCTGTCTCCACATGCGTAGAAGCCCAGGCAGGTCTGCTCGTCAGAGTCGTGTAAGCTTGTTATCTGTGCTCTGTGTTTATGCAACGTCTTCGCAGTAATAAAATGTTCTACTTAGGAACAAAAGGGGAGTATCTTTTTATTTATTTATTTCACATCTTTATTGGAGTATAATTGCTTTACAATGGTGTGTTAGTTTCTGCTGTATAACAAAGTGAATCAGCTATACGTATACATATATCCGCATATCTCCTCCCTCTTGCGTCTCCTTCCCACCCTCCCTATCCCACCCCTCTAGGTGGTCACAAACCACCGAGCTGATCTCCCTGTGCTATGCGGCTGCTTCTCACCAGCCATCGGTTTTACATTCGGTAGTGTATATATGTCCATGCCACTCTCTCACTTCGTCCCAGCTTCCCCTTCCCCCTCCCCGTGTCCTCAAGTCCATTCTCTACGTCTGCGTAAAAGGGGAGTATCTTATCAATTGCAAAGTGACTGTCTTTAACTGTAGGCACTGAAAATCCCGACTCTTTGCAGCAAGGGCCTCTGCTTGTATCTAAGTTGGAAGAAGCCGTTGCAGGGAGAGCAGAGGGCCAGGTGGGTGTGGTCCCCGAGCAGAGGGTCGGTGTTAAGGGACCCGGCAGACCCACCCATGACGTGCAACCCTCACCCGAGTGCTGAGGAGATTCTGCGAAGGAGCTTTTCCCTAAACTGTCTGTAGACCTCCCGGATGGCAAATCTCCACAGCTGAGGGGTGTCGAAGCTGGCAGCCCCCCACCCAGTGGGCTCTGCAGTGGCCCTGCCCTGGAGTGGCTCGGGCAGCGAGCTGGGCCTGAGCCCAAGGAGGAGGGGCCACGGGTGCCTGGGAGCCCCAGGCCCACGAATGCAGAGAGGCGGGGCTGAGAGGGGTCAGAAGAGCCTCTTCTGGCAAATGTGGGTGATAGTACTCGGCTCATAAAGAGATTGTGAGCATTAAATGTGATAAAGAACGTCAAAGGCATGTGGCACAATCAGTAACGTGAGCCCCACTTGTCGGAGGTCACCCCCGCCTGGTGTGGCAGAGACCCTACAAAAGCTCTCGCTCTGCGAGGGTCTCTCTTCGCACTAGGTGTGTGTTCAGCCTCATCCTTAGGGCGCATCACCCTCACCGTCACATAAGAGGTAGCAGTCACCCTGCTACAGAAGAGGAAGACGTCCTTAATGTCAACATCAGATGAAGAACTACTTACTGGGAGGTGTGGGGCGATTGAAACTATGATTTGCATCGTTAGGAGAAGGGCAGAAAGAATTAAGATAGATCAGGGCTCTGGGGTGTAGTATGTGAACAAACACTTCATAATAATAAACACCTTTGTCATTTCTAAAAACACACATCTGTTTTCCAAGTTACCCCTGTATTTCTTCTGACTCTGAGCTTCTTTGGACCCTATACTGTCATCTAAGCAAGAGACCATATTGTCCTTTGAAAGGGTAGGTTTGCCAGTGACACAGGCTCATTTCTCTGTTCCAACCGCTGCTAAGTGCTGAAAATCTCTCTCTCTCTCTCTCTCTCTGTCTCTCTCGCTCTCTTTTCTTGATCTCTCAATCTCTTTTTCTCTTCTTTCGGCAGCTTCCTGCAGTTTTCAGAGCACATTTTTATACAAAGCATCCCTGAATATCTTACAGAATGTTCCCAGCTTACCGTGACTTTTTATGACCCTACTGGTTAAAGTTTCATTCTCTGGTCTAGTAATTGTTTTTCCAAG